>NC_137061.1:14363027-14530527 GCF_032717465.1 Coenobita brevimanus | reverse complement strand
TCGTACGTGAACTTGCTCAGCAAGATGTGATTCATGCCCGATTTATCACTCGTTTTGTGGAAGGCGCAAGGATGAAGACTGCAACGATTGTCTTGACATTTGGCAGTGTGAATCTCCCAGCCCACGTAAATGTCGGGTATGAAATTATCAATGTCAGGCCATATATCCCTAATCCTCTTCGGTGTTTGCGATGTCAGTTATATAGACATAATGATAAGACTTGTCGGGCTTCACAGTCAGTGTGTGGCAAATGTGCAACACAAGGTTACGATGCTGAACACTGCACATCAGAGACTCCCCGTTGTTTTCATTGCAAGGGTGCTCACTCCACTTCCTCTAGGGACTGTCCCAAGTGGATGGAGGAGAAAGAGGCTTGCGCGGTGAAGGCAACAGAGGAAATCTCTTCTTACGAAGCGAAGAAAAAGGTGAAGGAGTTGCATGCAACTCCCAAGCCGAATAAGTACTATGCCTAGGCGGTGATGTCCCGTCCCGTGATGTGCTCTGCTGAAACACAGACTGACCGTGAACAGGTTCCTCTTGCCATGCACTCTACCTTTCCATCTCAGCGTCTTGTGCAATCCAGCTCTCCAACTGACATCCCCACTGCAACTTCGTACTCTCAGGCTGGTGCTCCCTCTCAGTCAGTAAAACCTAAACAGAAGGCCGACAGCTCTAGTAAGAGTAATATGACAACCCTTACGAAACAGCCACGTCCTCATGTGCTTCCTGCTCCTGGTGCAGCGAGGGAGAAAAGGTTTAGTTCTTCCTTGGGGGACGCTGAGAGCCTAGTTATTGTTGATCAACGTATGGAGGTTTCCATTAGTAAGCACCGGGATAGGTCTCCCGGTAGCCACTCGCCTGGCGGCGGGCGGCATAAAAGAGCTAATCACAGTGGTCCCTCTCGTAAATCTTAAATTGCGACATTCACTGTGTTACAATGGAATTTTATGACTCTTGGGAATAAAGTCCACAATATTGCAATACACAGGCCAGACGTTGTTCGTTTACAGGAGATGCGCTTGGTGGATCACCCTGATCCTCCTCAATTAAAACACTACCATTCGTATAGAAGATATGTCAAGGAGTTGCATTACACAACCACAAATCACACGCACGAACGGAAGTGGTTCAAAATTCTACTCTGGAAGCTGTCGCGTGGAGAGTAAAATTTAATAACACGTATTTGTCTATTTACTCTATCTATTGTCCTCCCCGTGGTCCCATTGATGATGATGCTTTCACTTCACTAGCCCACCAACTTCTGGGTCATAAATTAATTTTTGGCGATTTTAACGCCCAGCACTGTCAGCGGGGAAGCTTGAGGAGTGATGGTAGGGGGGAGCAAGTAGCCGACCTCATATTGCAGTCAAACCTCTGTCTTCTAAACAATGGTAGAGCAAATCGTGTCGATGACCACACTGGCAACATGTCATGTATAGATCTGTCCTTGTCATCTCCCGATATACACACTAATATCTCTTGGGACCCGTATGACGACTCGATGGGTAGCGATCATTTTCCAGTCTTTCTTTCCTATACACGCGACGACCCTCGGCCTCCTCCACCACATACATTTAACTTTAACCCGCCCCGTCCCGGCCACTTTTCGACCACTGGTACCCCCCAATCCCGGGCAATTTTCGACCTTTTTTTTTTTTGCTAAAACTTTCGCTTTTGGTGAGAAACATCGAAAATTCATAGAGAAATCGCTCACCTGAGGTTTAAAATACTCATTACAGGTAGGAGAGCCTCCTTACTTTACTGGATTTTCTATCAGGCTGGCACAAAAGAAAACGAGTTCTATGGGAGGATAACTATTTCACACCACTCATAAACGGTATTTATTTATTTACTGTTACGAATTTATATGTAGTACAAGAGTATATTGGTTTTCAAGCAGTAATATAGGCATTATAAGCATTGTTTCACTCACTAATACCTGACCTTTTTTTGCCACATTACCTGATCATCATTTCTAACTGTTTCTTCCTCTAATGCTATGTAAAGTTTGTCCTCCACATTGTCATTGATTGAGGAATCACTCTGGCCCTGAATTTCGTACCGTGGCATGACATGGCTATACTGGCCAGGTCACTGATAACAGGTGAATTGCTGAGAAAAGGGCATGCAGGGGGGAGGAGGAGGTTATGCTGGGTAAGGCATTGTCTCTGCCTGGCATCTTGTTCAGGCAGGTGTCCCGTGTATACGTACCAAAAATGACTCGCGAAAATCGAAAATTGTGGAAATTATGAACCTTGCAATTGCAGGACGTTGAAGTACGTCCTCGGGATTAGCTGTGACAAAACGTGAGGACGTGGAAGTACGTCCTCGGGACGGCACGGGTTAAGAAAGCAGATTGAGGGTACTACTCACGGGTTGCCAGTCTAGATATATCGGGAGGTTGCATTGAGTAGAAAGTTGCACACCTACAGACTTCCATTATACATGCAGCTGAGGCTGCTATTCCCAAGACATCTACAATTCCAAACAAGCATAGAGTTTCTTGGTGGACGCCAGATTGCCGACATGCACTCACTAAGCGGATTAGGAGATACAGGATTTTTGAGAACAGCCAACAGAATCAAATTTTATTGCCTACAAAGTGGCTATGGCTGAGGGAAGGAGGACAATTAATGTGGCAAAACGAAATAACTGGCGTAGTTTTGTTTCCACAGTGAATCGCATCACCTCACTAAGTCAGGCCTGGTCCACCATAAATATGCTCAACAAGTACACCCGGTCACCAATCACAACACTTGAGGTGGCCGGGAATGTCATTGACGAACCCGTGGACATTGCCAATACTATTGTCGACCATTTTGCCCAGCTATGCAGCTCAGCCAACTACAATCCTAGCTTTCTCCACCCTAAGCATAGTGCTGAGCTGCAAAATTTCGACTTTGCCAAGGAAGACGGGGATACCAGCTACAACTCCGACTTTACATTAGATGAACTTCTCCTTGCCCTTAAATCCTGTAAAGGCTCCAGTCCAGGTCCATCCACCATTGCGTACGGTATGATTCAGCATCTTACTCAGGCCAATCTGAGTAAGCTGTTAGCGGTGTACAAATGAGATTTGGGCGTCTCGCACATTCCCGAACTCATGGCACTACGCGCACGTCGTAATGATACCTCGCTGGGACGGTCGCCTTACGAGTCCCAGTTCGTTTTGACCTATTGCGCTGACTGACTGTTTATGAAAGGTCTTTGAACGTATGGTTAATAAAAGGTTACTTTTTGTTTTAGAGCTGAAGGGTGTGTAAAATGATCAACAGAGTGGATTCCATAAATACAGGTCCACTCTGGATCATCTGGTTCACATGGAGCATTGCATAGCCGAGATTTTTGCCAAATGCGAATTCATGATAGGAATTTCTCTGGATATTCATAAGGCTTGTGATATGACCTGGCCAAACGGAATACTATGTAAACTCTTCACTTCTGGTTTAAGAGGTAATTTGATAATTTTCCTTCAGAACTTCCTTACTGACAGAACGTTTTCTGTCAGGTTACCCTGTCACATAACTTCGGACATATTTGTCCAAGAGAATGGGGCACCACAAGGAAGTGTGCTTAGCCCTGCTTTGTTCAGCGTTGCCATTAATAATGTTCTGTCGTCCGCTTCCTTCCCCAGGACGCTTAGATACTCACTCTATGCTGATGATTGTGCAATGTGGCACTCTTCCCGCAATGCACAATCCTCAACACAGCAGATTCAACTGGCACTTAAATCTGTTCAGTGCTGGTCCCTGGAGAGGGGATTTAAATTCTCCGGTCCGAAGTGTGTCGGTGTTGATTTTACTCGTAAACTTAACGTACCTCCTTTGCATTTAACTTTAGATATTCAGCCAATACCTTTTCAAAAATCAGTAAGATTCCTGGGTCTACATTTTGACAGTAGGCTCAGTTGGAGAACACATATTAATCATTTGGTTGTTTCTTGTAGTAATAAAGTTAACGTCCTTATGTTTCTTTCCAGTAAATCATGGGGGGCAGAGAAAATGTCTTTATTGATGGTGTATAAATCCCTTATCAGTTCTAAGATGACTATGGCTCACAAGTGTATGGTTCGGCATTGGATGCTGTCCTCCGTGGACTTGATGTGCTTCAGAACGTGTGCTTGTGCCTATGTCTTGGAGGAGCCCTTCGATGTACTCGTGTGGAGTGTTTGGAAGTGGAGGCTAATGTGCCTCCCCTCTGGTTATGACGTGACCACCTATTATTTTCTTACGGTATCACCATCCACCGTAAACGCTCACTTGGCCCTCCAACTTGTTTGATCCTCGTACAGTGAGAATACCTGCTGTATGTGGTCCTCAAGCCGGTGGCTGTGAGGCTTTATTTTCTCTGTGAGGCGTTATGGTATGGCCTCTCTAATGGGGATCAGGATTTAACATCAAAAATAGCTCCCTGGAAGTCACTTGCTACCACATTCAACACCGACTGGCTCCCCATCGCAAATTAGAAGGCGCCAGAAGTGGAGGTTCGACAGTTGACCCAGATGATCCTCATTAGACACCTAGCGTCATTCCTCTTGTACGTCTATGGCTCTAAGCTGGATAATTGTATGGGTGCAAGTTTGTGGTCTACGGAGTGCCGCATCCGTTTTTGCTTGCCCCCTCATACGTCTGTATTCAGTGCCGAATTATTTGCCATTGATCAAGCTATAGACTTTGCTTTGCTTTCAGTTCATGACAGTTTTGTCATTTTTTCGGACTTTAAGTCCGCCCTTCAGGCAATTCATTGATGTAGGACTAATTCACATGAGGTTCTGAGCCGCATTATCAATAAGCAGCACACATGTGCTAAATCCTTCTCTCTGATCTGGGTGTCTGGTCATTTTGGCATTTACGGCAATGAGCAGGCTGACGTACTAGCTAAATCGGCTGTAGAACTCGAGGAGACTTGGGACGTTCCTCGTGAGCTACAGTCTAGTCTCTCTTTCGGAAAGAAATCAATTAATCTTCTGCGGCAATGTCAGTGGACCGACCTGGCAATTCCATCAGTCAAGAGGACCATATGTGACTGGTCCAGTTCCTCCCGAGTAAAGAGGCGGGAGGAGGTCGCTTTAGCCCGCCTCCGCATGAATTCCACCTTATTGACACATATGTTACCATATGTTAGCAGACAATTTCCACCCGATGTACCACATGTGGCGCGGTGTTATCTATTAGTCACATCTTTTTGTACTGCAGTAGGTATGCTGGGGAAAGTACTTCTCTGGCTGCGTACTGTAGGACAAATGCGTTCCCTTTCACACTTGATTCTGTTTTGGGTGATGGGGACGTTGGTGTAACTAAGAAAGTGATGACTTTCCTGAAAAAGACCAGACTACTCAGAGAGTTGTGATTTATTTTATGAACTTGTTTGTGGTTTCCTGATATATATATATATATATATATATATATATATATATATATATATATATATATATATATATATATATATATATATATTGTTACGGAAGAGAGATAGATAATGAACACTTCAAGTGAGAACACCAAAATCACTACTGTCCCGCAAAGTTCCAGGTTCAAAACAAAAGAGTTAGGTTCAATTACAAGTTAAAGTTTAATGCTGAAACTAACAACTAAACCTTCAGGACTCAAGGATAATGTAATGGCAAAAAACAGGATAAATATATGGATAACTGCAATAGCCTCTATTAACACGAAATTAGCAAGTGTAAATTTATCTAAGTCAGCCCTGATAAAATGAGAAAACCGAATGATGTTCAGTTAAAGCAAGATATATTGTTACTGATACAAAATATTATTACTACTGGCTGACAGCAAAACTTCACACCAATCACAAAAACCTCACCAGGCCCACGAATCAACACCTTATGCTATACAGTACAAGAAAAATTGTAATACCACTTATACTCAAATTACACAGCATCTAGATGGTTGGAGACTTCCTGAGCACTCACAAAAATAATAATAACTGTACAGGGGAGGACAGAGATGTGAACAAAATGAGGAGTAGATATAAGAGGCAATTAATGCAGAGACTGAGCTCATTATATAGGGGCCGACTGGGCTTGATACAACTTGTGAGAAGGACGCGCAAATGAAGCCATAGGGGACAAAGAGTTGACAATCCTGCTCTGAACAACAGAAAGAACGACTTACTCTACTATAAGGGGGAGAAGGGGGGAGTGAGGTAGAACACACAAGCATAGTCACTATGGAAGCCACGAGGCGAATCGTGATCAAATATGCAGCATACTGTACTTTAGAATTATACAAATGGGAGAAATGGAGTTCCCCCGAGCTAAGCCCTGTATTGGACTATATAGCCCCGCTAGGGTTACAGGAGCGAGCTACCACTCCCGGCACGGCAGCCCGGGCGAGGCTCGAACTCGCAATCCCCCGATTACGAGTCCAGCGCGCTACCACTGTGCTACCGCGCCCCCCAGTACTAGAATTATATAAAGAATGATAAAATCATAGTGTATGTAACACCTCCCCACAAAGAAAAAAGAAATTTACAGAGGAAATTTCTTATTACTCTAAAACAATGTGTTTAAAGTCTAGATAAGCAATCTCCCATAACATTTTCTTTCCCCTTGACATGCTGTATGTCTAATGAATACTCCTGAAGAAGTAGACTCCATCTTGTCAATCTCTGATTTTTATCTTTAAACTTACTAAGGAATTTCAGTGGGTTATGATCGGTATAAATGACTATGGGGTCAAAACCAGAAGACAAATAAAATGAAAAATGTTGTAAACCCAAAATCAAGGCCAAAAGCTCTTTCTCAATAGTTGAGTAGTTCTTTTGAGGTGGAGTAAACTTCTTACTGTAATAAGATAGACGGTGTTCAATACCCTGATCATCCTCTTGCAGCAAAACAGCCCCAGCTCCTGTATCACTTGCGTCAACAGCCATCTTAAAAGGCTTAGCAAAATTTGGAGTAGCGAGCACTAGCTAACATAATAGGATAGCTTTAAGTTTGCTGAAAGAGGATTCACAGTTATCGGTCCAGACAAATTTAACTCCCTTTTTCAGTAGGTCTGTAAGTGGTGATACAAGAATTGAAATGTTAAGAACAAATCTCCTGTAATAACCTACTATTCCCAAAAATCTTTGTAGCTCTTTCTTAGTTTTAGGTCTGGGAAGATCACTTATAACCTGAACCTTAGCTGCTGGTGGTGCAACGTGTCCATCACCAATTACGTACCCAAGGTACTGAACTTTAGCTTGACCAAACTCACACTTTGACAAATTAGCTATAAGATTAGCCTGAACCAAACGCTCAAGAAATTTACTGACATGGCATAGGTGATCTTTCCAGTTGTCACTGAAGATTAATACATTATCATTATAAACAACACACCCTGCCAAACCCTCTGTTACAACATTCATGAGCTTCTGATATGTGGCTGGTGCATTCTTCATACGATATGGCATTACAGAACATGCAAAAGTCTTTCCTAGTGTTACAAAACGTGAGATCTTCCTAGCACGTTCAGTCATAGGTACTTCCCAGTATCCCTTTAACAAATCAAACTTACTTATTTACCTAGCCTTTCCGATCTTGTCTGTGCAATCTTCCACGCGAGGGAGAGGGTAAGTGTCTGTTTTGGTTATCTGATTAACACGTCTGTAGTCGATGCAAAGCCGCTGTGACCCACCTGGCTTAGGGACTAGAGTGACAGGAGAACCCCACTCGCTCTGACATGGCTCAATCATCTTGTGGTCCAACAGGTAGCCAAACTCCTTCTGAATGAGAGGAACTTTCACTGGGTTCACACGGTAAGGAGGCAGTTTAATTATCTTTGCGTCTCCAACATCGACATCATGCATCAACACAGTGGTTCTTCCTGGAGTGGCACTTAACACTTGCGGGTACTCCTGCAGTAATGCAGAAAACTCCTGCCTTTCCTCGGGAGGTAGATGAGAAAGCTTAGTCTGGAGATCATTCATGATATCAGGATTCTTCCCCAAACTATCACTCAGGCTAATGCTGCATGGGAGAACTTCACTTGCAGACTCGGGTGGAACAGCTACAGTGCAGACTGGGTTATTTTCGTCCCGCCTGTGATATAACTTCCAACAATGTCCAAGCTTCACTTCCGTACGTTAGAGTTGGTATCACAATACTGTCATGTAGTAACTTTTTCACTTCCATGCTCACTTCCCTGTTTCTTATCACTGCTTTCAAGGGACCAACAACCTTTCTTCCCTGCTGTACCCTTTCAAGCACTTCACCCTCCAAACCTCCATCCTTACTCATCACACTACCCAAATACTTAAACGTACTCACATTTTCCAATTCCTCACCATCTAACCTCGCTGTACATTCACTAACTTCACCTCTCTTAAAGACCATCACTTTACTCTTCCCTACATTCACCTTTAGGTTCCGTTTCTTACACACTCTCCCAAACTCATCCACCAAGCCTTGCAGCTCCCCTTCGTCTTCACTCAACAACACAGTATCATCTGCAAACAACAGTACAGGGAGTTTCCAAACACTATCCTCTCTCATCAGGGCCACTCCAACATCCACTACCCTACCTTGTACCTCTTTTATTACCCCATCCATGTACAGATTGAACAACCATGGAGACATGACACATCCCTGTTTCAAACCAACTTTCAAAGAGAAAAATTCACTTAGTTCACCATCCACACGCACTGCAGCCTTCGCACCATCGTACATACTCTTCACAGCATTCAACAACTTCCCATCTACTTCATATATTCTTAACACTTTCCACAATCCTTGTCTATCCACCCTGTCATATATATATATATATATATATATATCTATATATATATATATATATATATATATATATATATATATATATATATATATATATATATATGCAGAGACTTCACTTCACCGTGAACATATGTATGCAAACTAACCACAGGAGAAATGAAAGGAGCAACAGTGAGTACTTTCGTTTATTACATCTTCAGACAGAGTGAGACATAAACGTGAAGGGTAGAGGTCTTTTATGCACACCCGCAGGAGGTAGTGGCACACACAACAATGGATGACCTGAGTTTTTACCTGCAGCTTAACTTATGGTCACCTGCAGCAGGGAGTGCAACACAGCAAAGGATGACCTGAATCTAAAAATGCATGTGACAAGGGAGAAGGGATTAGGAGGGGAGGAAAGGGGAGTGGGAGGGAGGGGGAAGGGGGAGGGGAGGAGGGGAAGGGGGAAGGGGTTTGGGGGGAGGGAGGAGGGGATAAATACTGCTGCTTAACTTAAGACGTAGAGGATTAATGCTTGGTGTGTCCCACACAGGTGTGACTACACCACCAGGAGATGAAAGGGAACAATCACTTGTTAGTCTGGGGGATACTGCTTTAAAATTAATTCAGTTAACAATTTATCACACTTAAAATGACCATAGCTCATGTTTACATTCTTTTCATATGTGCCAGAAATTAGACAAGATTCTATTACATTTCTTTCATCTAAGCTTTTATATCTTGCTAGAATCTTGGAGCCTGTCCAGTCAATATGGTGATCACTGGATGCTTTGTGCTGAAATAAACCACTACTCTGTTGGGCTGTCCTTGCGCTGTATTTATGTTGTGAGATTCTAGTTTCCAAATCTTTTCCAGATTGTCGTATGTAAAATTTGTTACTGCTTTTACACGGGATTTTGTAAACAACGCCTGAATTACTGAAAGGGCTGTTCTTGATGAGGTTTTTTTTTATGGTGTTCTCTTATTTGAATACTACTTGTACATTGAGTTTCCTCAGTATGTGAACAACATCAAGAAAATTTTCATGGAAGGGGAGGACAATGGTTCTTTGATTGTTCTGGCGATCTGACTTATTAGTTTTTCCTTCAAGGAATCGTTTCTTGGCTGTATTGTGGCACTGAGTTAGTATGCTTTGTTAATAATTTAGCTTCTTTCCAATACTCTGAATCATTTTTAGTTTATCTAAAAATTCTGGGTCTGAAATTCTATATGCTCTTAGGTACATGGATATGAACACAGGTCTTTTTACATTAATATGATGGTTTAAATAGTAATGAACATATGACATAATATTTGTAGGTTTTCTGTATACCTTAGTCTTGAAAACATTTTGGTCCCTGATTACCTTTACATCCAAAAATCGCAGTTCATTATCCATTTCCATCTCATGAGTAAACTTAATCGACGGAACTAACGAATTTAATTGCAGGAGAAATTCGTGAACGGGAAGACTGTTAGGTCAGAAGCACAGGATATCATCAACATATCGGAGCCAAACTATGTTTTGCTCCTTTATGGAGGTCAGTAAATGTTTCGCAAAGTATTCCATGTAAATATTTGCCAGAACTGGGGAGAGGGGATTACCCATGGCCATACCAAATTTTTGTGTGTAAAATTTATCTTCAAAGGTAAAATAAGATTCACAATGCACAATTTAATTAGCTTGATAATGTTTTCAGAGGGAATACCATCAGTGTTACTACCCAGAATGCTTGGCAGGAAAGTTAAACATCATCAACAGGGACATTTGTGAATAATGATTTAACATCAAAGCTGACTAATTTGTAGGGGTACATGACATTTAGAGATTTTAACTTTCTTACCAAATCCTCATTGTTTTGTACAAATGAATCAGATATAGTGCCTACAACAGGGGACAACAGTGTTACAAGCCACTTGGAGAGCTTGTATGTCGTAGAGCCTACAGAGCTTACAATTGGCCTGATGGGGTTGTTTGGTTTGTGAGTTTTAATCAAGCCATACATATATGGTGCAGATGGATTTTGCACAGAGAACTGTTTGATCAAGTCATCCCTTCCTCTTAGCAAGGTCTTGATTTCTTTACGGAATTTTCTACTTTGTTTTTCAGTTGGATCACTTCTTAGTTCACTGCAGGTACTGGTGTCACGCAACAGTTCACTCACTTTTTCCTTGTAGTCACATTTGTTCATAACCACTACAGCGCTGCCAATTGTAAGCTCTGTAGGCTCTACGACATACAAGCTCTCCAAGTGGCTTGTAACACTGTTGTCCCCTGTTGTAGGCACTATATCTGATTCATTTGTACAAAACAATGAGGATTTGGTAAGAAAGTTAAAATCTCTAAATGTCATGTACCCCTACAAATTAGTCAGCTTTGATGTTAAATCATTATTCACAAATGTCCCTGTTGATGATGTTTAACTTTCCTGCCAAGCATTCTGGGTAGTAACACTGATGGTATTCCCGCTGAAAACATTATCAAGCTAATTAAATTGTGCATTGTGAACTCTTCTTTTACCTTTGAAGGTAAATTTTACACACAAAAATTTGGTATGGCCATGGGTAATCCCCTCTCCCCAGTTCTGACAAATATTTACGTGGAATACTTTGAGAAATATTTACTGACCTCCATAAAGGAGCAAAACATAGTTTGGCTCCGATATGTTGATGATATCCTGTGCTTCTGGCCTAACTGTCTTCCCATTCACGAATTTCTCCTGCAATTAAATTCGTTAGTTCCGTCGATTAAGTTTACTCATGAGATGGAAATGGATAATGAATTGCCATTTTTGGATGTAAAGGTTATCAGGGACCAAAATGTTTTGAAGACTAAGGTATACAGAAAACCTACAAATATTATGTCATATGTTCATTACTATTCAAACCATCACATTAATGTAAAAAGATCTGTGTTCATATCCATGTACAGTCGTCAGCATAAATTCGCTGCAAGTCTACTCGTGTGATG
Source organism: Coenobita brevimanus (assembly GCF_032717465.1). Taxonomy (NCBI): domain Eukaryota; kingdom Metazoa; phylum Arthropoda; class Malacostraca; order Decapoda; family Coenobitidae; genus Coenobita; species Coenobita brevimanus. The sequence continues at coordinate 14,518,837 of NC_137061.1, read as the reverse complement.
TGAGTCCTTTTGTCTGGCAACAGTGTAAGGGGACTAGTTGCCACGTAGCCTTTTATACACTTTAACGACGTGTTTTTAAAAATGGCACTAGAGGCTTGCTATAGTACAATATTATGTATACCGTATTTAATTAGTATAAAAAAAAAGTGCAAGAGTTGACAGAATGTTATGAAACGACGTACGAGCGTAATACTCTGACATTCCTCATAAGGGTGTCTAAACTCCCTTCCCCTCTCTCCCCCTTTCTCCTCCTGATGTCCCCCCACCCCTCCTTCCCCCTCCTACTTCCCACTCATGTTCATGCCTCTCCACTTTCTCCTCTCCTCACTCTCTCTACCTTCATTCATTTATCCACGGCACTAACCCGACTGGTTCATCACAATGCTCTCTTGACTGTTTACTAAACCAACACTGTCCTTTTCTCAATTGCTCGAAAAGCTTTAATAAAATGTATCCAAGGCTAATTACCAATATTCCTTCCTGTTCTAATCCCATTCTCACCCTCCCCGTCTGATTCCCACTCTTTTTATTCCAGTTGTCATTCTTTTCTCCACCCCTTGTCACTACCAACAGCCGCTAGATACAGAAACGTTTGAGGTCTCGTTCTTGTGATGTATTATTCCTTACTGTGTGTGTGTGTGTGTGTGTGTGTGTGTGTGTGTGTGTGTGTGTGTGTGTGTTTAGTGAGCCTGGCAGTTGGTGGCTATTATTTCAGTAGGCGAAATTAAACAAACATTTGTGCCCATTCCTCCTACTTCCTCTCTCTCTCTCTCTCTCTCTCTCTCTCTCTCTCTCGTTCCAAGGAAAATGTTCCCATCCTCCTCATACTGTTCACTGATTCATGAAGCAGGATCAGAACCCATCATGTTTCGAACTACTGCATCACGTTTGGAGTAAAGAGTGGGTGAAAAAGACTGAGGCATGGCAAGATACTCTCGAATGTAAGGAGCTAAAAGGTTACAGGAATAGACAAGAAATGGAGAAGAGTGCAGTTCATTACGTAGATCTGCGCCGTGGTTAAGGTAGACAGGGTGCGGAGAGAGGGGAGTGGAAATGAAGGAGCTTGGAAGGGGGGGGGGAGTTGAGAGGTAGGGTGGGGAGGGACATGGGGTGGGTACGAGGGAGAGAGCAGAAGTTTTATCACTCTACAACATTCTTCTGTCGTCTTTTGCTCACTTTTATGCTAATCAGATATAAAGACTATTGCATTCTGGGCGATTTATAGCACTAATTCTTACAAACACGTCTTTAAAGCGTATAAAAGCCTGTGTGGCAACTAGTTCCCATTCACTGTTGCCAGACAAAACAACCACATCACACGAGCTGGCTTGCAGCGAATTTGTGCTGACGACTGTACCTAAGAGCATATAGAATTTCAGACCCAGAATTTTTAGATGATGAACTAAAAATGATTCAGAGTATTGGAAAGAAGCTAAAATATTAACAAAGCATACTAACTCAGTGCCACAATACAGCCAAGAAACGATTCCTTGAAGGAAAAACTAATAAGTCAGATCGCCAGAACATTCAAAGAACCCTTGTCCTCCCCTTTCATGAAAATTTTCTTGATGTTGTTCACATACTGAGGAAACTCAATGTACAAGTAGTATTCAAATAAGAGAACACCATCAAAAAAACCCTCATCAAGAACAGCCCTTTCAGTAATTCAGGCGTTGTTTACAAAATCCCGTGTAAAAGCTGTAACAAATTTTACATACGACAATCTGGAAAAGATTTGGAAACTAGAATCTCACAACATAAATACAGCGCAAGGACAGCCCAACAGAGTAGTGGTTTATTTCAGCACAAAGCATCCAGTGATCACCATATTGACTGGACAGGCTCCAAGATTCTAGCAAGATCAAAAAACTTAGATGAAAGAAATGTAATAGAATCTTGTCTAATTTCTGGCACATATGAAAAGAATGTAAACATGAGCTATGGTCATTTTAAGTGTGATAAATTGTTAACTGAATTAATTTTAAAGCAGTATCCCCCAGACTAACACGTGATTGTTCCCTGTCATCTCCTGGTGGTGTAGTCACACCTGTGTGGGACACACCAAGCATTAATCCTCTACGTCTTAAGTTAAGCAGCAGTATTTATCCCCTCCTCCCTCCCCCACTCCCCTTCCCCCTACCCCTCCTCCCCTCCCCCTTCCCCCTCCCTCCCACTCCCCTTTCCTCCCCTCCTAATCTCTTCTCCCTTGTCACATGCATTTTTAGATTCAGGTCATCCTTTGTTGTGTTGCACTCCCTGCTGCAGGTGACCATAAGTTAAGCTGCAGGTAAAAACTCAGGTCATCCATTGTTGTGTGTGCCACTACCTGCTGCGGGTGTGCATAAAAGACCTCTACCCTTCACGTTTCTGTCTCACTCTGTCTGAAGATGTACTATACGAAAGTACTCACTGTTGCTCCTTTCATTTCTCCTGTGGTAAGTTTGCATATATATATATATATATATATATATATATATATATATATATATATATATATATATATATATATATATATATAGTGACTTCTTTCCAAGAATTAGGGAATGAAGAAGTATATATGCTGTCTGAATAATTTAGTTCTGAGGATCACATTTTTGTTTGAGACAAGAAGAATATTTCAAACCTGATATGAAAGGACTCTTGAATAAAATAAGTTGAAGGGCAGTATGCAGTGAGTAAAGCGAAGAAAGTGGCGGTTTGGTGGGGTAAGGAACAGTTTGACTGAGTTATGAACATTGAGCAAGCAGAAGAATTGACGAGTAAATGAAACGGATGGATGAACGATGTATGGAGATGCACATGAAGTGAGCTGCACCATTTGTAACCAAGCAGACAGTGGAATTTTCTTTATCTCACAGACTTTGTATAGCTCTCTCTCTCTCTCTCTCTCTCTCTTTCTGTGTGTGTGTCTGTGTGTGTGTGTGTGTGTTCTTACCTAATTGTATCTTTACAGGAATGAGTCAAGCTCGTACTGTCCCGTGTCTTAAACCATATTTATCGTACATATCCTTAAATTTGTGAATTGTTTGGCACACACTATTTCATTCGGTAGTGCATTCCATTGATCAATTGCTCTGTTTGGGAAACTGAATTTCCTTATGTCTTTATCACCTCTCGTCTTATGCAGTTTTTTGCAGTGTCCTCTTGCTGATGCTTCTCCATGTGTTAAGTAATCATTTATGTCTATTTTCTCCTTCCCTGATATGCACTTATATAGCATTATCATGTCACCTCTTTTCCTTCGCTCCTGTAGTGTTGGTAGATTCAATTTATTTAGTCTTTCTTCGTAGCTTAGGTCCCTTAAGCTTGGTATCCATCTTGTAGCGGCCCTTTGAACATTTTCAATCTTGTCTATGTGTTTTTTGAGATGAGGACTCCAGACTACTGATCCATATTCCAGGGTTGGTCTAATGAATGATGTTATTATCCTTCTTAGCATGTCTTCATTTATGTATGTGAATGCTATTCTCATATTTGCAAGCAGTGTATACATGTTCTGTACCTTCTCACTGATGTGGTCAGCCGGAGATAGTCTGTTATTGATGATCACACCTAGGTCTTTCTTTCTGATGTGTATAGGTTTTTATTTCCTAACTTATAATCCCAATCAGGTCTTTTTCCACTTTTACCAAACTTGATTACATGACACTTGTCCACATTGAATTCCATTTGCCATGTATTACTCCATTCATGAAGTTTATTTAATTCTTCTTGTAGCTCTTTACAAGAGTCTGTGTTAGTAATTCTCCTTTGTATTTTTGCATCATCTGCAAACATATTCAGATAGCTCTCATAGCCAGTGTTACTGTTTATATCATTTATATACACTAAAAACATGATTGGTGCCAGCACTGAACCCTGTGGTACTCCACTAGTCACTTCTTTCCATGATGAGTAGTTTCCTCTTGGTACTGTTCTCATTTCTCTTTTTATGAGAAAGTCTTGCATCCAACAAAACAGTTTGCCTCGAATTCCTCCTTGATGGTACAGTTTCCATAAAAGTCTTTGGTGTGGTACTGTGTCAAAAAGCTTTCTTGAAATCTAAATAGATACTGTCCACCCATCCTTCCCTTTCCTGTATTGTGTTTGTTACTCTGTCATAGTAGCTCAACAGGTTAGTAACACATGATTTTCCTTTTCTGAAACCAAACTGTCTTTCTGTTATCATACTGTGTTCTTCTAGATGATTTACCCAAGCTTTTCTTATAAGCTTTTCTAATACCTTGCTTACAACCCTTGTCAGTGATACTGGTCGGTAGTTGAGTGGATTTTGTCTATTTCCTTTCTTGAATAAGGGGACAATATTTGCTTTATTCCAAATATCAGATAGTTTACCTTGACTCAATGATTTCTTGAAAATTAAAAATAATGGTTTACTTAACTCCTTTGCACATTCTCGTAGTACCCAACATGAAATTTCATCAGGACCACTTGCTTTTTCTCTGTCTAATCTACTTAACTCCTCCTGTATTACTTTTTCTGCTATTTGTATATCTGGTAGTATGTGTGGACATGCATGTTCCACATAGTCCCTCTCAAAATTTTTTTCTTCTGTAAAAACTAATTGGAAATTCTTATTTAGTGCTTCACAAATATCCTTCTCTTGTGTATAAGTGATTCCTTCGTCCATTTTGATTGTATTATATCTTTTACTTTGGTTTTGCTTCTGATATAGCTGTAAAACAGCTTTGGTTGATCACTACTTTTATTTATTATATCCTCCTCAAACTGTTTTTGGGCTTCCCTCCTTATTCTTGTATAATCATTTCTTGCCTGTTTGTAATTATTATACGCCCTTTCATTATTATGTCTTCTGTATCTATTCCACAACAAATCTCTTCTTTCTTTTGATTTTTTACATTCTGTATTGAACCATTTCTGTATTTTCTTATCTGCTTCTTTGTGCTGTGGGATGTACTTCTGGACTCCTATTTCATAAAATTCACAGAATTTTTTATATACAGCATTTAAATCTTGTCCTCTAAGCTCATTTTCCCAATCAACTTCTAAGAAATATTTCTTTAGGTCTTGATAATTTCCCTTTTTATAGTTTAGGCTCTTTTTGTAACTGTCATTGCTGTTTACTATGTCATATGCTATCCTGAAGTTATAATTTAGTACTGCATGATCGCTTTTGCCGAGTGGAGGGTGATATATTAAATTGTCAATATCATTTTCTTGCCTAGTAAATATTAGATCTAGCACTGAAGGTACATCAAATCCTCTTTTTCTGGTGATTTCCCTCACATGTTGCGTTAGGAAAAACTCTTGTACGAGATCCAGGAGCTTTTGGTCCCAACAGCTTTCTTGGTTAATTATATCTAGAGTATTCGAATTTATATTTGTATTGAAATCCCCAGTTAGTATAATTCTTTCTGATTTCTCTTCCATTTTATGTAGTAATGATCTTAAACTCTGAATTGTACTCTCTGCCAGGTCCTCATATTCATCTCTTTCCCATGTGTTTGATCTGGGTGGCATGCACAAATTGGCTACAATTACTTTACCTTCAGATGTGTTGATCTCTACTGCAATCAGTTCTACTTGTGATGGTATATCTAGTTTTATTTCATTGACTTTTAGATTTTACTTAGTTAATATTATAATTCCTCCCCCTTTTTTTAAAATTTCTGTCTCTTCTCCGTATATTGTATTCCTCTAAGTTTAGTATGTCATTGGATATCCTTGGAGTTAATTTTGTTTCAGTTAGGCATATTATTTGTGGTTCATTTTCTCTGACATAATCATTCTTCTCTAGTAATTTAGATACCATTCCATCCATATTTGAGTACATCAACTTTATCATCTTGTTTATATACTTGTCATGACATGGTTCTACTACCTTCCTCCTTTTTATTCCATCCTGTTTGTGTACCACTTTCGTACCTGCAATCCTATTACTTTGTAAAAAAATTTCTTCTTCTCCTCTTCTGATCTTCCCTCATTTTTTGTTTTTGCTTCCTCCCTTTTCTCTTTCAGTAATTCCAGTTCCTCTTGTGTTAGGCATCTTTTTATCCATACATTTTTGAACTCCTCTTTTTCCATAAGATTCTTTGCATTTTTTAGTATCTCTTCCACAGTGTTTACACTCTGGAAAGTCACCTTTAGAGGTCTTGTCTTGCTTTTCTCATATTTCCCTAACCTTTTGTGTTCCTCTATGTCTTTACTACAGATTTCCTCTGATACTTCTTTCAGTAAGCTCATTACATATGCCATCTCCTTTTTGTCTCTTGTGATCTTGTTTTTTACTTCTTCCTCTTCTATACCAGTGATTACTATAGATCTGTTTATATCTACTGAATCTCTGACTAACTGGATTGTTTTGGATTATTCTTTTCACTTCCTGTTTAATGCTTTTTTCCTCCACCCTTGTTTCTAAGTCTTTCTTTACTTTCACCATTTCAGCATACGTGGTTTCCACATCATTTTTGTAGTTTTGCACAGCTTCATTCACCTGTGTTATCTTGTGTGTGTGTGTGTGTGTGTGTGTGTGTGTGTGTGTGTGTGTGTGTGTGTGTGTGTGTGTGTGTGTGTGTGTGTGTGTGTGTGTGTGTGTGTGTGCGTGCGTGCGTGCGTGCGCGCGCGCGTAATATTACCACGGTGAGGTGGAGCTGTTAATTTTGAAGGCTTGATCATGTGAATAGTTATGGCACAGTTCACAGGGCATTCTGCTGGAAAATTTTCTCCTTGAACGCTTTCCTGTTCTTGTTTGTAGATGATTCCACATTTCTGGTTTCCTCCACTCAAAATTTTTTGTGAGAAATAAAGTGTTTTGGTTCTAGTGTATTTTTAGGTGAGTCTAAGCAACATGAACCTGTAAATTTTGAATATGATATCCAGTTCTCCCTAGCACGTCCAGTTTTCGAGAACCATTATACCATAGGAAAATCTGCTCGTGTGTTGGAAAATCAGACTCCAGCCATAGAGATAGATATACCTTTTAAAGCTGCATTCAGCTGGTAATTGTGGCGGTTGTATCAGCTTCAGTTAAGTACCTGAATCACAAGATATTTGGCAACGCAAAGTGAATCAGCCACAGCCGAAAGTCGGGTAAAATTTTCCCACCATCATGCAGATTATTATTTTTTTTTTACACCCATGTATGGAATGGTAATCTTATGTTTGTTATTATTCCATTTCAGCTTTACTGTTACAGTGGCTTGATCTGTGTTGGTAAGAAATGAATCACCGCAACCGTATGAATGCATGATTCTTTCTGCTACATCTGCGGGTTCTTTACACCTGAAAGCCTGAAGAGACCAATTACAAGAAATGTTAAAAGTGCTTACAAACATTACTTCAAATGTCCTGATGGTAATCAAGACAAGAAGTGGGCACCCCATATGGCATGCAAGCTCAGTGTAAACCATATGAAACTGAAATCAGGTATGCCTTTCGCTGTACCAATCGTTTGGCGAGAACCAAATTATCACTGTCCTGACTGCTACTTTTACCTCACTGACACCAAAGGGAATTCAGTGAAAACTCTGTCCAAGATCAGGTATCGTTACGTACCTTTTCCTCTAAGGCAGGGGTGGGAAACCTTTATCCTATTAAGGACCATTAGGATATTTTTAACAGCATTCGTGGGCCATACAAAACTATCAACTTAATATATATATATATATATATATATATATATATATATATATATATATATATTACGTTGATAGTTTTGTATGGCCCACGAATGCTGTTAAAAATATCCTAATGGTCTTTAATAGGGTAAAGGTTTCCCACCCCTGCCTTAGAGGAAAAGGTACGTAACGATACCTGATCTTGGACAGAGTTTTCACTGAATCCCCTTTGGTGTCAGTGAGGTAAAAGTAGCAGTCAGGACAGTGATAATTTGGTTCTCGTCAAACGATTGGTACATATATATATATATATATATATATATATATATATATATATATATATATATATATATATATATATATATATTTTGACATAGCCTATGATTTCATCATCCTTTGTATAATTCTAATGTATATATATATATATATATATATATATATATATATATATATATATATATATATATATATATATATATATATATATTACGTTGATAGTTTTGTATGGCCCACGAATGCTGTTAAAAATATCCTAATGGTCCTTAATAGGATAAAGGTTTCCCACCCCTGCCTTAGAGGAAAAGGTACGTAACGATACCTGATCTTGGACAGAGTTTTCACTGAATTCCCTTTGGTGTCAGTGAGGTAAAAGTAGCAGTCACGACAGTGATAATTTGGTTCTCGTCAAACGATTGGTACATATATATATATATATATACATATATATATATATATATATATATATATATATATATATATATATATATATATATATATATATATATATATATTGTTACATAGCCTATGATTTCATCATCCTTTGTATAATTCTAATGTACAGTATGCTGCATGTTTGATCACGATTCGCCACGTGGCTTCCATAGTGACCAGGCTTGCGTGTTCTACCTCACTCCCCCCTTCTCCTCCTTATAGTAGAGTAAGTCGTTCTTTCTGTTGTTCAGAGCAGGAGTGTCAACTCTTCGTCCTCTGTGCCTTCATTTGTGCGTCCTTCTTGCAAGTTGAATCAAGCTCTGCCGGCCCCCTATATAATGAGCTCAGTCTCTGCATTAGTTGCTACTTAGATCTACTCCTCATTCTGTTCACATCTCTGTCCTCCCCTGTACGGTATATTATTATTTTTGTGAGTGCTCATGAAGTCTCTAAACATCTAGCTGCTGCATAATTTGAGTATAAGTGTTATTACCATTTTTCTTGTACTGTATAGCATAAGGCGTTAATTCGTAAGTGTAATGCTAGGTGAAATTAGGCTCGACTTCTCGTTCCTATTACACCTAACGTGGAGCGGGGTCCTCTTTCGAGACCGGAGCTTAGTGCAATAAAGAGAGGCAGGACACAAAAACTCTAGGCAACAACCTTTACACGTATATTACCACAATCAGACACAGGACAAGTCAGGAGATATTACAGCACAATACATAGCAATATAAAACCTTATCTAGGATATGGGTATCTCGCAGGATACTTGCTTCTCTGACATTAATGACAACACAATCAATCCTAGTGTATCAAGGGTGCAGTGAATATAGGCACGTGCGGGAGGCGTGGGGGGGGGGGATGAGTCTCCCGAGGAGGGGAGAGGGAGGGTGCGGGAAGTGACTTGTGACGGCTAGGGGAAAGTTATGGTAATACTGGGGAGAGGCAGATATTAGCAATGAAGCATATACGTTTTCCACTAGCCAAGGGACTTTGGTAATTGATTTTACACTTACTCGGGATATTGGGATGAGAGAGAGTGACATACAAGATTTATGGGCAGCGGGGGGGAGGGAGGGAATACCATTAATACTCTCTTTCACAATATTCCTTTAGAGCTCACAGTAATAGGGGTATGTCATTACAGAGGAATCTCCAGGCGGCACAGACTTACTAATTGTATATAAGGGACGTTACTCATAAATATAGTTCATCAGATCTTGTTCCACACACTCGTCCTTTAGTTTCTCACTGTGATCTTACTCTCCCCGATTTTCACTGTATGAAGTCACTGCACAATACTTATACTAGGGGAAATCACACTTAACCTAAATCACTCGTACTGCAGCATCACAAGTATTCATCATGGGGATAGGCGGGAACATGCCGCAGGCGATCCTGCCGGCTGCGGCAGCAACTTCCACTGGGGCCCGTCAGGTGCGTCTGCTCTAGAGCCAGACGTAGGGAGCAGAGGCCAGGGGGGGCTGTGAGGCCTGTCTGGGTCACTCTGGGATGGGAGGCTTGGGCTCTAGTCTCCTGCCATAGTGACGCGTCACTCCTTGCCTCTTTCTGTGTACCCTCGGAGCGACAATAGATCGTCTCACGAGGAAGGGAGCGACAATAGGCCGTCTCTACCGGAGCACTTTCGGAGCGACAATAGGCTGTCTCATGAGAGTGGGAACGACAATAGGTCGTCTCTACCGGGACACTTTCGGAGCGACAATCGGTCGTCTCTACCTGAACACTTTCAGAGTGACAATAGGTCGTCTCACGAGGGTGGAAGCGACAATAGGACGTCTCTACCAGAGCACTGTCGGAGCGACAATAGGCCGTCTCACGAGGGCGGGAGCAACAATAGGCCGTCTCTACCTGAACACTTTCAGAGCGACAATAGGCCGTCTCATGAGGGCGGGAGCGACAATAGGCCGTCTCTACAGGAGCACTTTCGGAGCGACAATAGGCCGTCTCACGAAGAGGGGCGCTGTTTGGAGTGCCTATGACAACTCCACCCCAAGCTGGTTCAACAATCCCACTCTGTGAAGGTAGTGTCTTTCTCCTATGGCGGCGACGGCGTGGTGGCTGCGTGACATAGGGGCGCACAGCCCGGGCTGACATATGTCGCTGTTGCAGGGAGTGGTTCTGACTGGTGGCGGCTACCCCGTGGGGTCCGTGTGGGGGTGTCGGTACATCCTCGTGCATACTGAGCTGTATTTTGCTTGCCCCGTTGTCGGGGGCACTATGGTATATTTCGGGGGCACTCTTCTTTAAGTCACGCATTTTAGTAAGCCTGGTAAAGTTTTTACTGTCAGCCAGTATTAGTAATATTTTGTATCTGTGATAATATTATATCTTGCTTTAACAGAGCATTATCCGGTTTTCTCATTTTATCAGGGCTGATTTAGATAAATTTGCTCTTGCTAAATTCGTGTTAATAGAGGCTATTGCAGTTAACTATATATGTAACCTGTTTTGCCATTACATTATCCTTATGAGTCCTGAATGTTTAGTTGTTAGTTTGAGCATTAAACTTTAACTTGTAATTTTACCTAAGTCTTTTGTTTTGAACCTGGAACTTTGCGGGACAGTAGTGATTTTAGTATTCTCACTTGAAGTGTTTATTATCTCTCTCTGTTCCGTAACATTAATTTGGCGACCTCTTATCAAGATATTCAGGATATTATCATAAGGATATTGCTTGATATTTTGTGACTGTGATTAATTCATGATGTCTACTATTACTATTCTTGATGAAGCCAAAGATTTTTTGTCAAATGTGCAAACAGTGTGTGATGTAGAAAACAGAACAAAGAATGAACTTAAGCTTGTTGTTCAACAATTGGGAATTGCCGTTCACTCTCATCATTCTAAAGATCAAATTGTTGACATGATTAATAAAAACTTGTTTAATGTAACTCCTCCAGATGAGCAAACGCAGATTGAAATAGCTAAGTTACAGCTAGCCCTGCAGGAGGCTCGTGTTAAGGAGGCTGAGTTTCAGGCTCGTGCTAAGAAGGCTGAGTTTCAGGCACGTGCTAAGGAGGCTGAGTCTCAGGCTTGTATTCAGGAGGCACAGGCACAGGCTCAGGCACAAATTGAACTTGCTAGGATTCAGGCAAACCATGAGTATCGCATGAAACAAGGTGGAACTGGATCATCTAGCTCTGATGATTTTGATGTGGCTAAAAATGTTAAACTTGTCCCTCCTTTTAATGAATCTGATTTAACAAAGTATTTTCAGTTGTTTGAGAGGGTAGCTACAGGTTTTAATTGGCCCAAAAAGTATTGGCCAGTACTCCTTCAATCTGTTCTCACCGGTAAAGCTCAAGTAACTTAAGCATCTTTGCCTCAGGATCAATCTGATAATTATGATGTAGTTTAGAGCTTGATTCTTAAGGCCTATGGGCTTGTTCCTGAAGCCTATAGAGAAAAATTAAGAACAACTTATAAGCAAGATAAGCAATCCCATATTGAGTATGCAAAAATCAAAGAAGATCTGTTAGAGCAGTGATTAAATTCTAAGAATGTAAATCCTGACTTTGATAAATTTAAGCAGATGATTTTGGTGGACTTCAAAAGGTGTATTAATAAAGATGTAAGCCTATATCTTGATGAGAAAAGAATAGATAATTTGTCTGATGCTGCAGTTTTAGCTGATGAATATGTTCTCACTCACAAGAGATATTCTAAAGAAAAAAAGGAAAGCTGAGAGTAACTACGGTGCCTCTACTCAGAGTACAGGTAACAGGAAAGAGAATAAAGATGATGTTTCTCAGGAAGTAAATACCAGCTCCACCTCTAGATTTCAGAAAAGTAAATGTACTTATTATAGTAAGCTTGGTCATACTACGGAGAAATGTTTCAGGAGACAGCGTGATGTGAACAGAAAGGGGTCTTTAAATATTCAGTCAATTGGTCTAGTGTCCACTCTTGAGAGTTCCCAGAATTCTTTAACTGAGTTAACTGAACCTGCTTTGAGGGGTAAATTAAATTCTCAAGATGAAGCTCCTCTTTTGAGCAGTAACGTGGGTGACACTCTCAAGAGTTCATGTGCTAATTTCCTGTCTGATGGTTTTGTCAGTCCTCTGGACAGTAATAACAGGAAATCAGTTAAAATATATCGTGATACAGGTGCTTGCCAATCCCTTATGCTGACCAGTGTTCTAGGCTCTAATGTTAATTCCTCGGATGAAACTGTAATCTTACAAGGTGTAGGGAATAATTACTTCTCTGTCCTTCTGTGCAGAGTGAATTTAGAGTCTGGTTTTGTTAATGGTTCCGTTATGGTTGGGTTGGTTGAGACACTCCCAATGTCAGGTGTAATTTTCTTACTTGGAAATGATATTGGTGGAAGTCAAGTGTGTCCAGCTCCTCAGTTGTCTAGTGAACCAGTGACTGCGACCCAGGATTGTGATGTCCCTGAGGTGTTCTCTGCATGTGCTGTCACTAGGGCTAAGTCTAAAGTTACTGGTGACTTAGAGGATAATGATGATGATGATGTTATCCTAGCTGACACTTTTCTTGCTAATTTGGACCACTCACCAGATGAGGCAGTACCCCGAAGTGTTGATAATTTGTCTCGTCAAGAGTTGGTTGAGTTGCAGGTTGCTGACCCTGAGTTGAAAGGTCTAGCTAACTCGGCTTGCAGTGAGGAAGAGTCAGCTGGTGCTTCTACTTGTTATTATATAAAGTCAGAAGTACTTATGAGGAAGTGGAGACCCCCAACAGCATCAGCCGACTGTGAATGGGAGGTTGTACATCAAGTTGTCATCCCTCATGTTTGTAGGCAGGATATAATCAGAGTGGCTCATGATTCCAGTTTGGCAGGACACCTTGGAGTGAGGAAGACTGTGGCACGCATTTTGAAACACTTCTACTGGCCAGGTATCTTCAGGGATGTTTCCTGGTATTGTAAGTCTTGTCACACTTGTCAAGTTGTGGGGAAGTGTAATCAGACCGAAAAGATTGCACCTCTAGTTCCCATTCCTCCTTTTGAGGCGCCATTCACCCGTGTGTTGGTGGATATTGTGGGCCCTCTTCCTAAGACTTCTTCAGGATTTTCTTATGTGTTGACCCTGATTGATATGGCTACTTGTTATCCTTAAGCCATTCCACTTAGAAATATCTCACCAAAGAATGTGGTTAAGGAAATCCTAGGGTTCTTCACCAAATTTGGTCTGCCCAAGGAGGTACAGTCAGACCGGGGAAGTAATTTCATGTCAAATGTTTTCAAGCAGTCTCTGAAAGAGTGGGGCATCACCCAGATCACATCTTCAACTTACCATCCCCAGACCCAAGGAGCGTTGGAGAGATATCATCAAACACTCAAATCGATGCTCAGGAAATACTGTTTGGAACATCAGAAAGATTGGGATAAAGGTCTTCCCTTCGTTGTATTTACCGCAAGAGAATCTCCAAATGAATCACTGGGCTTCACATCCTTTGAACTACTGTTTGGACATGAAGTAAGAGGACCCCTTAAGCTACTCAAGGAATGCTTGCTGTCGGAGGAAGATGACGTCAACCTGCTGGAGTATGTGATGAAGTTCAAAGAACGGCTGTCCACTGCTTTACAGCTGGCGAGAGAGAATTTAGAAGCTGCTCAGGAGAAGATGAAGACTTGGTATGATAAGAAGTCCAGGTTACACCACTTTCAGCCAGGAGATCAGGTTTTGATTCTGCTACCGGTGCATGGGCAACCTCTTCAAGCCAAGTTTAGTGGTCCTTATTTCGTGGAGAAGAAACTCAGAGATGTCAACTATGTCATGGCCACACCAGATCGTAGAAAGAACAAGCAACTTTGTCACATCAACATGCTAAAGTTATATCACAGGCGGGATGAAAATAACACAGTCTGCGCTGTAGCTGTTCCACCTGAGTCTGCAAGTGAAGCTCTCCCATGCAGTATGAGCCTGAGTGATAGTTTGGGGAAGAATCCTGATATCATGAATGATATCCAGACTAAGCTTTCTCACCTAGCTCCCGAGGAAAGGCAGGAGTTTTCGGCATTACCGCAGGAGTACCCGCAAGTGTTCCGTGCCACTCCATGAAGAACCACTGTGTTGATGCATGATGTCGATGTTGGAGACGCAAAGCCAATTAAACTGCCTCCTTACCGTGTGAACCCAGTGAAAGTTCCTCTCATGCAGAAGGAGCTTGGCAACCTGTTGGACCACAAGATGATTGAGCCCTGTCAGAGCGAGTGGAGTTCTCCTGTCACTCTAGTCCCTAAGCCAGGTGGGTCACAGCGGCTTTGCATCGACTACAGACGTGTTAATCAGATAACCAAGAGAGACACTTACCCTCTCCCTCGCGTGGAAGATTGCATAGACAAGATCGGAAAGGCTAGATACATAAGTAAGTTTGATTTGTTAAAGGGATACTGGCAAATACCTATGACTGAACGTGCTAGGGAGATCTCTGTTTTGTAACACTAGGAAAGACTTTTGCATGTTCTGTAATGCCATATGGTATGAAGAATGCACCAGCCACTTTTCAGACTCTTATGAATGTTGTAATAGAGGGTTTGGCAGGGTGTGTTGTTTATATTGATGATGTATTAATCTTCAGTGACAACTGGAAAGATCACCTATTCCATGTCAGCAAATTTCTTGAGCGTTTGGTTCAGGCTAATCTTGTAGCTAATTTATCAAAGTGTGAGTTTGGTCAAGCTAAAGTTCAGTACCTCGGGTACGTAATTGGTGATGGACACGTTACACCACCAGGAGCTAAGGTTCAGGTTATAAATGATCTTCCCAGACCTAAAAGTAGGAAAGAGCTACAAAGATTTTTGGGAATGGTAGGTTATTAAAGGAGATTTGTTCATAACTTTTCAATTCTTGTATCACCACTTACAGACCTACTGAAAAAGGGAGTTAAATTTGTCTGGACAGATAACTGTGAATCCTCTTTCAGTAAACTTAAAGCTATCCTATTAAGTCAGCCAGTGCTCGCTACTCCAAATTTTGCTAAGCCTTTTAAGATGGCTGTTGACGCAAGTGATACAGGAGCTGGGGCTGTTTTGCTGCAAGAGGATGATCAGGGTATTGAACACCCTGTATCTTATTACAGTAAGAAGTTCACTCCACCTCAAAAGAACTACTCAACTATTGAGAAAGAGCTTTTGGCCTTGATTTTGGGTTTACAGCATTTTTCATTTTATTTGTGTTCTGGTTTTGACCCCATAGTCATTTATACCGATCATAACGCACTGAAATTCCTTAGTAAGTTTAAAGATAAAAATCAGAGATTGACAAGATGGAGTCTACTTCTTCAGGAGTATTCATTAGACATACAACATGTCAAGGGGAAAGAAAATGTTTTTGCAGATCACTTATCTACACTTTAGACAGATTGTTTTAGAGTAATAAGAAATTTCCTTTGTAAATTTCTTTTTATTTGTGGGAAGGTGTTACATAGCCTATGATTTCATCATCCTTTGTATAATTCTAATGTACAGTATGCTGCATGTTTGATCACGATTCGCCTCGTGGCTTCCATAGAGACCAGGCTTGCGTGTTCTACCTCACTCCCCCCTTCTCCCAGTTATAGTAGAGTAAGTCGTTCTTTCTGTTGTTCAGAGCAGGAGTGTTAATTCTTTGTCCTCTGTGCCTTCATTTGCGTGTCCTTGCAAGTTGAATCAAGCTCTGCCGGCCCCCTATATAATGAGCTCAGTCTCTGCATTAATTGCCACTTAGATCTACTCCTCATTCTCTTCACATCTCTGTCCTCCCCTGTACGGTATATTATTATTTTTGTGAGTGCTCAGGAAGTTTCCAACCATCTAGTTGCTGCAGAATTTGAGTATAAGTGTTATTACCATTTTTCTTGTACTGTATACCATAAGGCGTTAATTCGTAATCCAGTATTAGTAATATTTTGTATCTGTAATAATATTATATCTTGCTTTAACTGAGCATTATCCGGTTTTCTCATTTTATCAGGGCTGACTTAGATAAATTTTCTCTTGCTAAATTCGTGTTAATAGAGGCTATTGCAGTTAACCATATATGTAACCAGTTTTGCCATTACATTATCCTTATGAGTCCTGAATGTTTAGTTGTTTGTTTGATCATTGAACTTTAACTTGTAATTTTTCCTAAGTCTTTTGTTTTGAACCTGGAACTTTGCGGGACAGTAGTGATTTTAGTATTCTCACTTGAAGTGTTCATTATCTCTCTTTGTTCTGTAACAATCTATGTATACATATATGTATACAATGCCTTCAGATGGACCTCTCATGTTAGATCACTTGCTAAAACCGCCTCATAGAAACTTGGATTAATGTACAGAGACCGTAAAATCTTCACTGACGAACAGTTGGCTATAGTTTATAAGAGTCATGTGCGTTCTCAGCTTGAATATTGCTCACCCGTGTTGAATGGTTGTTGAGAGTTTGCATTAAGACAACTAGACAAAATTCAGAACAAAGGTGTTAGAATCATTAACAACCCTGCCATTACATATAAACTACCTCCCCTACAAGAAAGAAGGAATGTTGCCTCCCTTGCAATGTTATACAGATATATTTATGGCAAATGCTCAGACGAAGTTGCGTCCATGGTGCCACTTCTCCATGCCTTCCCTCGTGCTACGCGGGCATCTGGTAGCGCTCATGACTGGAATGTCACTCAGCCATATTGCAGAACTTCTGCCTATCAGAATTCTTTCATTCCCCGTACTGCATTTCTCTGGAACTCGCTTCCCCAGAGTTGTTCCCTCGAAACTTCAACCTACTGCTGTTCAGGTCTAACTGTTACGGATATTTTATGAACAGAGGACACCAGTAATCTGGTGTATGGATTATTATTATTATTATTAATTTTTTTAGTCATTTGTTTTGCCTTCCTCTGTTCTGTTATTAAAATTTATATATATATATATATATATATGTATGGAGCCTCTGTACTACAGTGGTAGAGTGTGCGTTTCGCACGCTGGTGAGTGCGGGTTCGCCTCCCGGCAGAGTTGTAAAAACTTTGGGAAGCGTTCACCAAGCCACTTCCTACTTTGGCGGACACAAGAGGTGTTGTGGTTGAACCAGTGTTGCATACTAGTATGCTTGCACCCAATCGGCTTAAGGCAGGGCAGATTACACTTGGTTCACAGACTACACACACATCCAAAACTGCTACAATCACACTCACAAGCACTTCTCACCCTACATACAGTCTCTACCAGACAACCTAAGCCACTAGGTAGAGATACATTGGCTGTATCGTCCCTGCTTCGGTAGGGATAGGCTGGTCCTGCAGTGGACCTCAACGGCTGATGATGATGATGATGATCTACATATATATATATATATATATATATATATATATATATATATATATATATATATATATATATATATATATATATATATATATTGTTATGTTAGGTGTTTAAGTGGCGGCTTCCCGTCCCTAGAACGCCTAGAGTGTAGCTGGCTTCCCTTTCTAGACTGAAGCTTACACAAACAAGAGGGGGCCAGGGCAGAAAAACACAGGGCAACAATCTTACACGTATATTGACAAATTCAACCGCTGTGGAACAGGTAGACAATCCAACACAATCTCATAGGCAAAAATCAATACATAGGCTGGTAATAGTGGGTAGAGTATCACAGAGGATACTAGATGTACAGGTGTCTTAGTCTGGTTCGGGAGGGCAAAGCACTATTACACTGTCCGTGGCGAGGAGGCACTGTCGTGAGGCGTTCACTGTTCTGGGACTAAGTTTTTGGGCTAAGTATGGGGGGGAGGGTGTTACTGACTCTGCACAAGGGAAGGAAATAGTTCATGATACTATGTTACAGGCACCATTACATGGGGTGGGGTGTCCCAGTCTGCATATTCACTGCTCGCTATTACTTAGGCGTCTGTTCTTTTACACTTATCATCTTATGCTCTTACTTGGCCCCACTGTACACTTCAAGCTTGATTTCACTTGGGTGCCTGTTCTTTTACTCTCACTGGTCTGTCTTTTCTGGGCCTCGCTGTACACTTTTATCACGTTACACTCACTCTCGTGCCTTACGTGCCGGGCTCACTGTTCACTGATAATTCACTGTCTTTAGGTCCACTTTGTTTCGCTGGGGGAAGAGGAGGCCAAGCCCTTACAGCTCTTGGCCTGGGGTAGGCGGAGGCCCTTTGGGAGTCCCTTTGTTCCGCGGCCACGAGACCACCCTCAGGGGCGTTGTCTCTTGGCTGGGGCTTGGGCTGTGTGTGGCGAAGGGTCCCTCACTGTCGGGGCTGGGGACTTGGGTCTGGCCCTCAGGACTGGGGCCAAACAGGCGTTGGAGGCATTCACTCAGGCGCCAGGTGGGGGATGGGCATCACCTTCATCGGAGTGGGGAGTGGACCCGCCTGGGGGTCCTCCACGGAGGGGCATCAGCTGTGGTCTTCTGCTGGAGGGGCCACCATCAGGTCTGGGCTGTGGCGTCATCCCCTGCCAAAGTCCGTCAGGTGGGCGCCCTCCTCCTCTGGATGGAGGAAGAACAACTCCGGGGACAGTACGGAGCCTCTCCACCAATCCTCGGGGCAGTGGTCCTCCCCCTGGAGGTTGCCTAGGTCTGGGTGGACAGGAGGGTAATCTGTGTTCCTGCCGAATGGCAGGACTGAGCACAGCATCTCTCCCCGGTACAGCTACAAGCTGTCGCTGGGTTTCCTTGGCCAACAGACAGAGGGCAGCTACAGGCCGTCTCTTCGCTGTCAGCGAGGCTACAGGCCGTTGCCGGGACCCGACTCCCTGACGGGAACAAAGGCGAAGTGTGGCTACCAGCCGTCACCTGCCTGTCGGTGCAGCTACCGACCATTACCGAAGTCCCTCAAGGAGGGCGATGTGCAAGAAAGGAGCGGCTACAGGCCGTCTCCCCACTATGGGCGTGACTACAGGCCATCACCAGTGTCGTGCCCTCTGAGACAACTACAGAAAGAGACGGGATGTACCGGTCTCTCCCCAGCACGGCTACAAGCCGTTGCTGGTCTCTGTAGGGGCTGTGAGCAGCACTGGGTGGAGCGGCTACAGGCCGTCTCCTAATCAGTGGCCCGGCTACAGGCCGTGGCCTTTTTGGGTGCAGCTACAGGCCGTCACTGGTGCTCGGCTACAGGCTGTGGCTCTTTTTCCAGAGTGGCTACAAGCTGTCTCAGGTAATGCGTGGCTACTGGCCATCACTGGGGTGCTGCTCAGAACTGTTAGGGCAGTTCCACCCCGATCTTGTCGGTGGTCAGCTCACCCGGGAGGTAGTGTACTTTGACGCCATAATCCCGTAAGGGGTGGCTATTTGACTTTGAGTTATTTGTTTTACGGGGAGGGGTACTAACCCTCCACCAACCCACTTGTTGACACATAGGGAGCACGTATGATTTGGTTATATGGTTACCACTGTAAGTGGTTTCTTGGCTTACAGGAAACCATTTGGCTTGTTGCTCAATGTAAAGCCACCTGTATAGGAAAGAAAAGCAATAAAAAGTGACAGGAAAGGTGGGAGAAATAGGAAGAGAGGAGAGGAGGCACAGAAAAAGAATGATAAAGGCTAAGGAAGAAGTAGGCAGCACTACATCAAGTGAGTGTATGATGGTCGCCACCACCTACCAGGACATATATATATATATATATATATATATATATATATATATATATATATATATGTATATTCGTTCATGAGTCTATGAAATTGCATTTATGAATTGCCTTCCGGGCCTGATCAAGTGGTCTTGCGGGCCTTATATGGCCCGGAGGCCGGACGTTCCCCACCCCTGCTCTAAGGCAAGCACCCTTTGGCCCTGAGCTTCCAGTTCCAGAGCCTCCATTAAGTACAATTGGCTCCAACTTAAGTACTACATCTACTTGTGGCGTTTTGGTAGATGTGGCACCACTGCGTTTTTTTTACATCGTCGTATGAAGACGCCAGTGAATTGGAGGAACCCCGGTAGTGTGGTTAGATACTGACAACTACATTGCTGTGATCTGTGTAGTGCTTATATTATATAAAACATGTAATGTAAATGAACATGTTCCTGTAATTCGAGCTTAATTCAGTGTGATTATGCTGGGACCAATGAAGGAGTTGGATGCTTTGTTGTGGATGTTCAACGGAGCTGTTGGTCCAAAGCAGGCCTTGCTTTACTGAATGAGACACGTGCCAAAACAAGACTTGCCTAGCGCAACATATAATGGAGAAGGAACATATTCATCATATATATATATATATATATATATATATATATATATATATATATATATATATATATG
Source organism: Coenobita brevimanus (assembly GCF_032717465.1). Classification (NCBI taxonomy): domain Eukaryota; kingdom Metazoa; phylum Arthropoda; class Malacostraca; order Decapoda; family Coenobitidae; genus Coenobita; species Coenobita brevimanus. The sequence continues at coordinate 14,498,312 of NC_137061.1, read as the reverse complement.
CGAGAGGGATGTCTGTTGAGCAAGGAAGAGTGGCTGTGCGTGACAGAAATAAATGGAGAGAAATTGTGAATGAATAAGTGATGACGCAGCCCTGAGGGGATATTCTCCCGCAGTTGGTCTGATCAGCTAGTCAGGTCAGGTGCGGGTAAGGGGATGGGTCTGTTATGATGTGGCAGGGGTAAACCAGTTCTGCTGTCGGGCCCTGCTGCGGATGTCACTGATTGCATTGTGCAGTTGACCCTTGTGCGGTGTGATGCGGTGAGGATCTGTCCGTTCTCCCCTTTGGAGCTAAGATGCGAATGAATGTGTTTGAATGGATGAGTAAATGGAGAGTGAGTCGTCCTGTCTCGGCTACCTCCCTTTCCTTGGGGGAAGCAGCCTAGGTATATATATATATATATATATATATATATATATATATATATATATATATATATATATATATATATATATATAATTGTAATGCAGGAACAATGCCCGGAATGCAATTTAGGTAAGTCAAGGAAGTGAGGTTGCTAATGAAACTGTTCCACACTGGAAAAAAAGTATAACGGTGTTCTTCAGACAGCACTGCCGTATCAGATTAGTCCTTCTGGGCTAGTGCCGTAAAATTCTTAATATCTAAAAAACTTACGCCACACAAAGCCTGTCTCCCAGTATTCTTCCATCGTTTCGTTCTCCCTCGCTCTGTTGCGCCCTCCACCTGTGATTCTTATATCCATTTCACCAGTCTTACTTTCCATGAATTTCATATGATCAGACCACTGCAGCACTACTAGATCAGCTCTTACAGCATCTACGAGACTAAGCTTCCCTCCACATATCTCCCTTATTTTCATTTCTAACCCGTTACACCACCATACTGCGTTATAGGGCTCAGACAAATCGGTTCCAGCAAACCACTTATACTGTGCGTACTGTCATGAATCTAGTAAAAATCAAGCTATAAAACTATAATCAGATATTTGTAGACACTCAAATTCATTACAATGTTCAATTAATAGACTTGGAGAGAACAATACACTATAGCACCAGGCAAATGAAACCATATGGCTTTGTTGTGTTTAGTTGTAAGCAACATCAGAAATGGTTGAGAGATCGATAACCGTGACAATATTACCAACATTAATAAAACGGTCATGTGTTTAGCCAGAATAGCCATACCAGTAGGTTTTGACGACTGCTAGAGGAGAAAGACGTTTATCATTAAAATTTTAATCCCACTCCAAAAAGATACCCACGGTACTTCTGTCTTCAATATATATATATATATGTATCTATCTATCTATCTATCTATCTATCTATTTATATATATATATATATATATATATATATATATATATATATATATATATATATATATATATATATATATTGTAATGCTAGGTGTTTTAGGGTCGGCTTCCCGTCCCTCTAACGCCTAGTGTGTAGCTAGGTTCTCTTTCTAGACCGGAGCTTAGACAAATAAGAGAAAGACAGGGCACAAAAACTCAAGGCAACAACTTAACACGTGTATTACTAAAGTCTACAAGTGGAACGGTAGATGTCACAAGAGTAATTATTCTGGGCAATTATAACACTTACGTCTAGATATACGGAAAAGAGGTATAGGGCGAGAAGGGCTGTGCGTGATGCTAAAATGGCAGCAGATGAAAGGTGGGGTAGGCAGCTGAATAAGAAAATGTTCTGGAAGGAGGTTAAAAGGGTGCAAAAGGGAGAGTCTGGGAAGGAAGAGCTAGTAAAAGCAGTGGATGGAAGGATGTTAATTGAGATGGATGCAGTAAGGAAGAGATGGGCAGAGTATTTTGAAAGATTGTTAAATGTAGAGGAGGAAAGGGTGGCTGAGATTGTGGCGGATGGAAGGGTGCAAGGAATAAATGTGTTTAGAGAGTTGAATGGTTCTTCGATCACGAAGGGGGAAGTGCAGGAGGCAGTAAAGGAGATGAAATCAGGGAAAGCTGCAGGTATGGATGAGTGTGCTGTGGAATGCCTGAAGGGTGGTGGAGTGACTATTGTTAACTGGTTAGTAAGATTGTTGAATGTGTGCTTTGTGCAAGGTATGGTGCCAATTGACTGGGCAAATGCTTGTGTGGTCCCGTTGTATAAAGGCAAGGGTGACAAGTATGAATGTACTAGCTTTAAGAGTATAAGTCTGTTGAGTGTTGTAGGTAAGGTGTATGGTAGTGTTAATTAGGAGAGTTAGAAATGGTACAGAGGGAGTGATTGGTGATGAGCAGTGTGGCGTTAGGAGAGGAATGGGATGCGTGGATCAGGTGTTTCCTGTGAGACAAGTGTGTGAAAAGTATTTAGCGAAAGGCAAGGATGTGTTTTGGGCATTCATGGATTTAGAGAAAGCGTATGATAGAACTCATAGGGAGGCTTTGTGGACTGTTTTAAGATTGTATGGACTTGATGGTAGTACTAAAAGGGGTGAAAAGTTTTTATGTAAATAGTAGAGCGTGTGTAAGAGTAGGAAATGCTGTGAGTGATTGGTTTCCCATGAGAGTGGGGCTGTGACAGGGATGTGTGATGTCGCCTTGGTTGTTTAATATTTATATGGATGGTGTTGTAAGGGAGATGAATGCAAGAATTTTAGGTGGAGGTCTGAGTCTGGCGAATGTTGATGGTGGAGAGTGGAATCTGAAGCAGCTGCTGTTTGCAGATGATACTGCACTGGTGGCTGATTCAAAGGAGATTTTGAGACAGTTGGTAGAGGAGTTTGGAAGAGTGTGTGAAAGGAGGAAATTGAAAGTAAATTAGAATAAGAGTAAAGTGATGAAGTGTACGAGGTTGGTAGATGGTAGGGGAATGAATATAGTTTTGAATGGTGAGTTGCTTGAGGAGGTAGAGTGTTCTAAATATTTAGGACCACATGTTGCTGTGGATGGAAGAAGAGATGCAGAAATGAAGTTTAGAATGAATGAAGTAGGTAAGGTGCTGGGAGGAATGAAAAAAGCGTTTAAATGTCGTTTGCTTAGAATGGATGTAAAGAGATGGCTGTATGAGGGTGTTGTGGTACTGACTGCGTTATAAGGGGCTGAAACATGGAATATGGGTGTAACAGAGAGGAAAAGTTTGAATGTAATGGAGATGAGGTGTCTGAGGAGTATGTGTGGAGTGACGTATATGGATCGAGTGCAAAATGATGAAGTGCAAGGAGAGCTGGAGTTGTTCGGGAGATAGCTGGTAGAGTTGAGCTGAAGGTATTGCGATGGTTTAGGCATATGGAGAGAATGGATAGTTAGCTATTGGTGAAAATGATAACTCGATCTGATGTGAGAGGTGTAAGGCTGAGAGGGAAACCACGAATGGGATGGATGGACAGTGTGAAGAAAGCGCTGGATGCAAGAGGGATGTCTGTTGTGCAGGGAAGAGTGGCTGCGCAAGACAGAAATAAATGGAGAGAAATTGTGAATGAATAAATGATGACGCAGCCCTGAGGGGATATTCTCCCACATTTGGTCTGATCAGCTAGTCAGGTCAGGTGAGGGTAAGGGGATGGGTCTATTGTGATGTGACAGGGGTAACCCAGCTCTGCTGTCGGGCCATGCTGCGGATGTCACTGATTGCACTGCACAGTTGACCCTTATGCGGTGTGGTGCGGTGAGGTTCTGTCCCTTCTCCCCTATGGGGCTCAGATGCGAATGAATGTGTTTGAATGGATGAGTAAATGAGGAGTGTGTCGTCCTGTCTCGGTTACCTCCCTTTCCTTGGGAGAAGCAGCCTAGGTATATAGATAGATAGATGTCTAGATCGTGGGTAGCAGGATCATGCAGGATACTATTTGGGACAAGATCAGGCAAAAGTGAATAGTATGTTAACTAAGATCAGGAGTCCTAGGCCAGAGAAATCAAGCATTGTCACTTGTGGGAAGTCTGGAGTTTATCTGTTAGGTGGAATTCCGTTCACTGGGGCCAAGGCACTGTTATCACTGTTGGGCTGTCTACTTTTTTGTCTGCTACGCTGTTAATTATTACTTTGGTTCTAGAAGCCTCTGATTGATCTTAGCGTGAGGCCACAACACGGTGATGGGATTACATTCACTCAGACAGACACTTTATTCACTGCTCGGCCGTGTTCACTGTCTCACGGTTACCTTACCTATTTCACATTTCTTTTACATTAACACTGATAGGTTTTACTTCTGACTTCCCATATTTTTAGTAATTCACTGTTCTGCCCTCGCTTCACTGTGTCACTGTCACTGTACTTTCACTGTCATTCACTATTGGGACTGGGCATTGTGGTGGTCAGGTACAAGGGCGGCAGGAACAGTACAGCCTGACTACAGATGGGGCTGAGTTCCTCCGGGGGTCTCCGTATTCAGGGGTGACGGGATCACTTGTAGGGGCGTCCTCTCTCGTCCAGGGCTGTGGGTGGCGAAGGGCCCCGCGCTCTCAGGGCTCGGGGCTGGAGTCTAGCCCTCTGGATTGGGGCCGAACAGCTGCCTGAATCATTCACTCAGGCGCCTGACAGAAGATGAGGGTCTCTGGCATCAAGGTATGGGGATGTCCCACCCAGGGGTCCTGGGGGCGGTCTCGAGGTCCTGCGGGCTGTGGACTCTTGTGGTCGGTGATGCCATCAGGACCGGGCTGTGGCGTCGGCCTTCATCAGGGTCCATCAGGCGAGGCATCTCAGGGACCGGCTGTAAAGAGAAGAGCCTGGTGGTGGTCACAGGGCCTCTCCAGCAGTCCTCCAGGCTCGAACCTCCCTCTGGGTTGTAGTCTTGTAGAGGGGAGGCAGCACCTGACGGAGGAGCAGCTACCAGCCTTCTCCTTTCTTAGGGCCCCGCTACTGGCCATGGCCTCATAAGGGTGCAGCTACCAGCCGTCGCAAAGGCTCGACTACTGGCCGTGGCCTGTGTGGGGGAGCGGCTACAGACCGACTCAAGGGCATCCTTGGAGTGGCTGCCAGCCATCTCCTGATGTAGGCGGGAGTGGCTACCGTCCATCTCCTGATTACCTCCGGAATGTCTACTTGCTGTCTCCTGTAGGAGGGTCGAGCAACTACTGGCTGTCTCTAGGGCACCTTCAGAGACTGGCCGTCTCCTGATGAAGGCGGGAGTGGCTACCGGCCATCTCCTGTAGGAGGGTCGAGTGGCTACCAGCCGTCTCTTGTAGGGCACCTTCCGAGCAGCTACCAGCTATTTCCTGACGAAGGTGGGAGCGGCTACTGGCCGTCTCCTGATTACCTCCGGAGTAGCTACCGGCCGTCTTCTGTAGGAGGATCGAGCGGCTACCGGTCGTCTCTTGTAGGGCACCTTCAGAGTGGCTTCTGGCCGTCTCCTGATGAAGGTGGGAGCGGCTACCGGCCGTCTCCTGTTTACTTCCAGAGTGGCTGCAGGCCGTCTCTTGTAGGAGGGTTGAGTGGCTAACAGCCGTCTCAGGGGTGCTGCATGGAGCTAGAGTAATAGCTCCAACCTGATCCTGTCAGTGGTCGGCTGGCCTGGAAGGTAGTCTCTTTGTCCTGTTATGGTGGCGGCGGGCGAGTTCGAGGTCGTAGGGGCTCGCTGCCCGGGTGGACTTATGTCCCTGTCGCCCAGAGTCAGGTCACGCTCTGTTTGCCCCTCCATAGGCTCCTTCTGGGGCTGTTGAGAAGCCCTCAGCAAAACTATTCAGCATTTTACCACCATCTTCGGGGAAAAAGTCACGTCCTTGTGACTGGAGGTTGTAAACTTTGGTGTCGTAAGTGTCCTACACTGGCTGCAAGTGTTGGAGGAGGGCGTGCCAGGCTGTGGTGGTGGGGTTTTCATCCAGCTGGGCATCGTAGGTGACCAAGAGGGTGGATGTGTTAGTGGAGGTGCGGAGGAGTCATAGGAGGAGGAGGGGTCCATGGACTTGGTGTTTGTGTCTGAAGGGCGGCGCCCATATGGCTCGGCGAATCCTCATGGTGGTAGATGTTGTCTCCTGTAGAGAGCTGTGCTGAATGCTGGAGATGGACGACGAGTATGGGGTTTTATGCAGGAGTGATGTGGCATGAAGTCTCTGGGGAGTGTTGGTGGCTGGGATTTGGGCTTGGTGTAGCATGAGTGTGAGATGATTTAGAGTAGAAGGTGGAGTGTGATTTTGCGGTGAGGTGGGTGGTGTGGGAGTGTGGGTGTATCAGGTGGGTGGGTGGGAGAGGTGGCTGGAGTGTGTGATGGTTGTTTTAAGGGTGGGTGTGGGAGGTGATGCTGGTGTGCGGTGTCGGCGTGTTTGGGAGGTGGGTGGGGTGTGTGGGGGCTGATGTGTGGTGATGGGGTTGGGGGTGGTATGGGGCGCTGGGTGGGGTGTAGGCCTGGTGGGTGGTGGTGTCGTGGGTGCGTGGGCAGTGCAGGTGGGGTCGGCAGAGGGGGATGGGGCAGGCGGGGGCTAAGGGGAGGGAGAGAGAGAGACAGGTGGTGTGGGTTGGGGCGGTTGTTGGTGATGGCTGGGGCAGGGGTGTGGCAGTTGGAGGGGGCATGGGCGTGTGGGCGGGACATGTGGTGCTGGGTGTGGGGGATGGGGCGGCCGGTGGCGAGGGGGTGGGGGAGAGGTCCGGACTTGGTGGTGTTGGTGAATCTTCATGTGAGGTGTGAGGCAGCATGGCAGGGAGTGAGGTGGAGGTGGCAGGGGAGGGGGAGGAGAGAGACGGCGAGGGGGAGATGTAGCAGTCATATGAGGTAGAGGGAAACGGAGTGGGGGCAGCGGGTGGGGAGGGGTGCGAGGAGGGGGCAGGGGATGCGGGGGTGCGAAATGGACGTACGTGACGGTTTCTGAGAGTGCAAGGGGTGCCATGATATTCAACTGTCACTTGGTAAGGGTTGGGGACGTGGGTGATGGTATAGGGTCGTGTAAACCATGGTGCGAGCTTGTGGGGGGTAGGGAGCTGCGTTATCATGACAGTGTCGCCTGGCTTGTAGGGGTTAGAGGCAGTGTCGGGGCAAAGGTCCAGGTTTTTCTGAAGGTGGGATAGTCACCACTTAAGGTGGTGGAGGTGGTCAGATGTGGGAGAAGAGGTGGGGTGCTGTAAGTGTTGTCGCAGGGGTAGGAGGAGAGGTGTTTCCCCAAACACTTGTTCGTGGGGTGAAAGGCCATCCTCTCGGGGGCAGCAGTTGATGCCCCATTGCACGATTTTGACATGGGCAGGCCAGTCGTCGTCTTTGGTGGCTTCTATCTGGGTGCAAAGTTGGTACATTAGTGTACGATGGCTTCGTTCGCAGATAGCATTTCCCTGGGGCCAGTAAGGGGATGAGTGTGATGTGTGGTAGCCAAAGATTTGGGCTAGCTCCTCCCAGATTTTGCTGGTGAACTCTGGTGCATTGTCTGAGTGGACTGCCTGTAGGATGCCAAAGTAGGGGAAAACATGCCGAATCAGGGCGTCAGCGACTGCGACAGCATGGTGTTCTTTTGCTGGTCAGGCTATGATGAATTTCGAGTACGTATCAAGAAAAGTGATGACGTACTGATTGCCTGATTTCAGAGGTATGGGTCCCACTACGGCAATTGCCAATAATTGCCAAGGCTTGTGGGCAGTAATGTGTCCTGATGGACGGCGGTGACGGTGATGTCTTTACCCAAGGAGCACGCCCGGCAGGATTGGAAAATATCCTTGGCTAGGGTGAAGGGATTGGGTGCCCATTAAGTGTTGTTAAAGACATGCATGAGTTTCTTTGTGCCCAGGTGGATTCCATCGTGGATGTTCAGGTGCTGGAGGGTGTCGAGGGTGACATCGGGGACGAGGATGATATGCCCAGACAGAGTGAGCAGGTGGTCGCCCTGGCGATATAGCTTTTTGAAGAGGTGTTGGGGAATCCAGGGGGTCGTTCCTTACGATGCCACTGTTTGAGGAGATCCGGCTCTGGTTGTACGGCACTGATGGGGAGCCGGGAGAGAGCATCTGTGTTTGGTATGGAGTTTGCCGGGGTGGTAGGAGATCTCATAGTTGAACTCCTCTAGTGTCTCGCACCATCTGATGAACTGGGCGTTGTGAGTGTTAGACTGCCACAGCCATTGGAGGGACTGATGATCAGTAATGATGGTGACTTGGGTCCCTGACAGGTATGCCTGGAAATGCTCTAGTGCCCAAATGATCCTAGGCATTCCCTCTTTGTGGCGGCGTAATTTTTTTCCGGCTGGTTGTGGGTGCAGCTGGTGCAGGCGACGATGTGCTTGCGACCCTCTTGCACTTGGGCTAGCAGAACGCCTACTGCAATCAAGGAGACATCGGTGTAGAGTCAGAATGGGAGGGAGTAGTCGAGGAAGGCCACGACTGGGGCGGAAACGAGTTTGTCCTTGAGTTGTTGGAAGGCTGCTCATTTCTCATCCATCCAGATGAAAGGTTCTCCCTTCCAGGTCAGATCGTGGATTGGTTTAGCAATGTGTGCGAACCCCTTCACAAAACATCGGTACTAGGACGTCAGGCCAAGGAAGGCCCGAATCCCATGGACGTCTTGTGGCGGGGGGATGTCCGCGATGGCGCAGAGCTTGTCTGGGTCAGGAGATATGCCAGCCTGGGAGATGACATGTCCCAGGAATGAGACAGTTCTGTCGGCCAGGATGCACTTGGAGGGCCGGAGTTTGAGGCCTGCTTGCCATATCCGTGCGAAGACCTTGCGAAGGTACTGAAGGTGGTTGGCCCAGGTCTTGCTGAATACAATGACGTCTTCTAGGTAGGCTAGACAGATCTCCCAGGTGAGGCCACTGAGGATGGATTCCATTAGTCTCGAGATGGTGGCAGGGGCATTACAAAGGCTGAAGGGTAAGACATTAAATTCATAAAGCTTCCTGTTGCTGGTCTAGAAAGCAGTTTTGCCTCTGTCTTCCGGTCACACTGGGACCTGCCAATACCCCGACTGGAGGTCAAGGGTGGAGAACCATGAGGCGCCATACAGGGACTCTAGGGAGTCGTCTATCCATGGGAGTGGAGTAGCATCCTTGGTGGTTACGTCATTGAGTCGGCAGTAATCCATGCAGAACCACATTGTGCCAACCTTCTTCATGAGAAAGATGGGGGAGGACCAGGGGCTGGTGGAAGGGGAAATGACTCCGGCCTCAATCATCTCTTGGACCTGGCAGTCTTCCTCTTATTGTTGCTTGGAATTTGACCACCGGGATGGGTGTTGGATCGGTGGGCCCGTCGTATGGATCTTGTGAGCCAGGTAGGTGGTATGTCCAATATGAGCGGGTCCCTCTGTGAAAAGGTCCTGCAAGTCCAGGAGGAGGCGGCAGAGGGCGTCTGATTGGTAGGTGGAGAGATGGTCAGGAATGGGGGTCAGGTGGGGGGAGCTGGACGGGGAGGGTGAACACGGCTCTGCTTCCTCCATCTCTCCGATGACGAGCCCTTTAGGGAGGGCGAGGGGGGATGGGACGAAGTTGGCAATTGGGACTGCCGTGTGATGAGGAAGGAGGAAGGCTGGGGACAGGAGGCAGGCCGAGAGGGTTCCGGGTGGCAGGTGTGGGTAGAACAGGACTGATGTTCCTGAGGGCCTGTTGAGGGGCACCCAGGCTTCGTGGTGGTGGGGGGATGGTTACTGCAGAGGAGGTGGTTGTGGGAAACGAGGGGGGGAGGGGAGGGGGAGAGGAGGGGGGATCGGGGAGGGGAGGGGGAGAGGAGGGGGATCGGGGAGGGAGGAAGGGAAATGGATTATTCCTGGCTGGGCCGGGCATGCAGGTGCAAACGGCCCCGGGGGGGGGGCATCGGGGGATTTCTGGAACTGGAGCTGTCTGTTGTGGCAATTAATAGTGGCTCCTAGTTTCTGTAGCAGGTCCAGTCCCAGATATCCGTCGTAGTTGCGGCAGGTAGAGTCAAATATAATGAACTTATGATGTGACGATGCTGGTTGGTGGGTGTCATCTCGCAGGGCCTGAGTTTCCCCACAGATCGGCAGGGGGCCATCCCCCATGTCCACAAGATGAGTAGCTGTCGGGCATAGCGGGCCGAAAGTCGACTTATGACGGGAGAAGTAGTGACCATACAGGCAGGATCTGGCCACTCCCGTGTCAACCAGAAGTCTGGCTTTCACCCCATTCAGCTTCATCTTGTGGTAAACTGAGGGGTGATATTTGGGGGAAGTGGCCTCCACCACCGTGGGAAGGTGTGGAGGCGGTCTTAAAAATCCAACTGCCGGGGGCCGCCTTCTTCTTCCTCCGGCTCTGGATTCCCGGGTTCGGTATCTTCCACGAGTGCGGGTTCATCCCACGGCTCCTCGTTCCCTAAATAAGAGACTTTACTTTGGTCTGGGTTGGTGGTCTTGCGCCTTGCAGCTTTCAATTGGCCCCTAATGTTGTGCAGTGGGCACCTGGAGCTGCACACGGAGAACTCCCAGGGATTTACAAGAATGAGTTTGAGGTTCTCCTTGTGACTGGGGTGACAGTGGGTGGGGTGCTCCCTAGGCAGGCTGGGTGCTGAGGTGGGGCTGATGTGGAGCATAGGCAGACGTGACTTGACTGGAGGAGCCGGGATATTCGTGGGGAACTCTTTCACCACGTTGATTTGCTGGGGTGTGGGGCGGGAGGTCAGGAGGCAGTGTATGAGTTGGATATCCTTATCCATGTCTCCTGTTGGGTAGTGGATTGTAAAATATTCCTTGACCATGCTGAGGAGAACTCTGAGGAGGTTACTAAAAGTGTGTTACTCCCAGATTTCATCATCTGCTGTCATAAAAGACTTTGTAGTTACTTGTAGAGAAGTTATATATATTAGACTTGTGGACGAGTGGTTGTTATACTTGTGTAGCTTCTTGAGTAGATAATCTTCTTTCCCATTTGTCATGTAGTGACAGGAGAGGTAAAGAATAGTATGGGGCTTTTTTCATTTGTCTTGGAAATATTAACAAGTCTCTCACACAGAGCGAAGTATAAAGTAGAGTCCCGCTAGCTATCTCTCTGTCTCGCTCTCTCTGTCTCTCTCTCAAGTTGCTAAGCCCTTCTCCCTGCGACCTGTCTGTTTTATGGCTAGCTTCCTTCTGACTTCTCTTTCCTAAATTCTGGTGAAACAGGAGACGTATCACGTGTGTTCCTTGTGATTAGAAAGTTCTAGAAGCCTGTGTGTGAGTATGTGTGTATGTGTGTGTATGGTCACTAGGCGCTGTCGTGTGCCTATAAAGCATTCCTTGAGTTAAGAGTGTGTGAGCATGTTAAGCATTGCTCGATTCTCGCAGACACAGTACCTTCTCATCATCCGACTTCCTGCTTCTATCAGTCTTTCTATCTATCTATTTATCTATCTATCTATTATGATTTGTAATTATAATATGGAGTCCTAACATATTGCTCGGTCACGCGAAAATGGCGTACCATCGACAGTTAATAGTCATAACATATTAATACATATTATATACACATTATAATGAACCTATTAGCAATTAAGTGAAATACATAATATTGTAAAAGTAACATAATTGTATGAATATTGTATACATATAATATTTATAGTAAATAGTGATTATTTAATAATATTACATTTTAAACAAGTTGTATACATATTTGAATAAATGCATTAAAAGCAAATTATTTAACTGTAATACAGTAGGTACTTGGGTTATTGTAGTGGCATTGTGGTAATACATAATTGTAACATTTTATGAATTGTTACAAAATATTGTGGTAATGCATAATTGTGTTGGCCTTATAATTGTAGTTACATTTTGTTAATGCAATTGTTACATAAGTGTCTTGGCCTTATAATTGTAATTAAAGTTACATAAAAGTTACATCTAGTTAATGCAACTGTTACATAAATGGTACATATTGTTTGTAGTTACATAATTGTAGCAATTGTAACATAATGCAATCGTTTGTCGTTACATAATTGTTACATATCGTTTGTAGTTACATAATTGTAGTAAGTGTAACATAATGCAATCGGTTGTCGTTACATAATTGTTACATATCGTTTGTAGTTACATAATTGTAGCAAGTGTAACATAATGCAATCGTTTGTCATTACATAATTGTTACATATCGTTTGTAGTTACATAATTGTAGCAAGTGTAACATAATACAATCGTTTGTCGTTACATAATTATAATATGGAGTTATATAATTGTTACATATCGTTTGTAGTTACATAATTGTAGTTAAAGTTACATAAAAGTTACATCTTGTTAATGCAACTGTTACGTAAATGGTACATATTGTTTGTTATGTGATCTTACTCTATTTCTCTCTTTTTTCTTTCTTACTTTTTCTTTCTTTCTTTTTTTTTGTATGTATTGATTTTCTATAGTTTGTTTTTCTTCGCTTGTGTACGCTTTTTCCATGTTGTTCATGGTTGCATAATTACTGGCTAATTTCCTTGGGGTACTTTTTTAAAGTTTAGTTTTTATTGCACAGATATTATTGAAAATGATATTATATAGTCCCATATTTTGTTATTTTATATAAAAAATATATACACTATATACAGTATTAACTATATACACTGACTTGTTCTTCACCTGTACCCATCGTGGGTAATATGTGTGTCAGCACTGTGTGGAAATCATTGTCTTCACGATTGTGTGGAAGATGTTCACTCTTGCTAACGTCATTTGTGTTGGCCATTTTTTTTTTCTCTAGTTTACCTTGTAACTTAATTTATATGTTTCCACTAGGTAGCTTTAATTAATAAATGTTTAATACAGTTATTTTAATCGCTCACTGAGTAAATGTGATGGTATATTTTCTTTATCACTTTGTAGATGTAATAATGTATAGCTGTATGTATGAAACACGTATTTTATGTAGGTATAAATGGTAACACTCGTTGGTAGTAAATAAATGTTATAATAAATGAATGAATATATACAGTGTAGAATATTTATTGTTGGTGATTATTTAGTGTTTGAGTTATGCAGATAACTGTAGTAAGTATGTGTATTTAAGCTGTAACTATACAACACGTTTTATATGTTTGTGCAGAAGCTTATTGTCTATCACTGTGTATTGTATAAATGAAGTAACTATGTAACTCACTAATTTTTACCGTGGTCGGAATGGTGTGAGTGGTGGTGCAGGTGGTGTGTTGACTGACGTGGCGTCTTTTCAGCAAGCACGCATGATGACGTCGACTTCCCACACTGGTAGCTGTGGTGAGTGAATGAGTAGCAATGAGTAACTTGAGTGAAGACGAGTGAGTAGGATGAGTTATGAGTCGTGTCTCACTCTTCGTTTGTTTGTTCCGATTTTCTTCCTCGAGGTATTCGTGGTCCTTTTTTCTTGTGATTTACTCGTTGTAGGATGAAGACTGCCGCTACTTGTAGGTGCGTGTAGAAGATTATACAGACGACTCGTAGAGTTGTTACTTGTAGTTGATTGTAGATGGTTGTAGTTCGCTGGTTCGTCGTAGAAGGTGCAAGATTGTTTGTATCAATATATTGTTAAACTACTTGCAAGGCGTCCTGTGACCTCTTCACCTCTACATCAGCGTGATGATCGGGGAGACGGAGGGGGGGTTAGAGAGAACTGTCAGGAGCTGGTTGTGTTGTTGGTTGTGAGAGGTATTTTTTTTGTTTTCAATCTTGATATTTTGTAGGAATTAACTGTTGATTCATAGACGAGGTTCGTATCCCACCGCTGCCACCAAATGTCACAAGAGACTTTGTAGTTACTTGTAGAGAAGTTATATATATTAGACTTGTGGACGAGCGGTTGTTATACTTGAGTAGCTTCGTGAGTAGATAATCTTCTTTCCCATTTGTCATGTAGTGACAGGAGAGGTAAAGAATAGTATGAGACTTTTTTTATTTGTCTTGGAAATATTAACGAGTCTCTCACACAGAGCGAAGTATAAAGTAGAGTCCCACTAGCTATCTCTCTGTCTCTCTCTCAAGTTGCTAAGCCCTTCTCCCTGCGACCTGTCTGTTCTATGGCTAGCTTCCTTCTGACTTCTCTTTTCTAAATTCTGGTGAAACAGGAAACGTATCACGTGTGTTCCTTGTGATTGGAAAGTTCTAGAAGCCTGTGTGTGAGTATGTGTGTGTATGGTCACTAGGCGCTGTCGTGTGCCTATAAAGCATTCCTTGAGTTAAGAGTGTGTAAACATGTTTAGCATTGCTCGATTCTCGCAGACACAGTACCTTCTCATCATCCGACTTCCTGCTTCTATCTGACTCTCTATCTATCTATTTATCTATCTATCTATTATGATTTGTTTAATATAATATGGAGTCCTAACACTGCCTCCGAGTAGGCAGCGGTGACCAGGCGTCTAGCCTGGATTAAAGTGTTGTCTAAGTTGCCATCAAAAGTTAGGCTATCCAACTGGGAAAGCACCACCACTTTACCTAGTGATGGAGTGATGGCCTGAATCACGAGCCTCGTGAAATTCTGCCAGGTGAGCCTCGGGACGATTTTCGGTGCGATATTGGCTACTGCTTTACCCAGTAGCGGGAGTGTAACTGCTATTTTCTGCTTGTCATCTTCGAACCCGATGTCTAGCAAAGGTTTAATAATTGCCAGGTATGTATCATACTGTTCGGGGTCGAATTTGGGCAATTGCACTTGAAGTTTGGTTGCCATTTTGCTGATATTTCCTGATTACCTCTCTAGTATGCCCAGGTCAAGAACCACCACTGTCCACCAGTGTAATGCTAGGTGTTTTAGGGTCGGCTTCCCATCCTTGTAACACATAGTGCGTAGCTGGGTTCTATTTCTAGACCGGAGCTTGGACAAATAAGAGAGGGGCAGGACACAAAAACTCAAGGCAACAACCTTACACGTGTATTGCTAAATTCTACAAGTGGAACGGGTAGATGTCACAAGAGTAATTATTCTGGGCTATTATAATGCTTACGTCTAGATCGTGGGTAGCAGTATCACGCAGGATACTATTTGGGACAAGATCAGGGAAAGGTGAATAGTACATTAACTAAGATCAGGAGTCCTAGGCCAGAGAAATCAAGCACTGTCACTCGTGGGAAGTCTAGAGTTTATCTGTTAGGTGGAGTTCCGTTCACTGGGGCCGAGGCACTGTTATCACTGTTGAGCTGTCTACTTTGTTTGTCTGTTACACTGTTATTTATTACTTTGGTTCTAGGAGCCTCTGATTTTTCTTAGTGTGAGGCTACGTCACAGTGATGGGATTATGTTCACTCAGACACTTTATTCACTGCTCGGCCGTGTTCCCCGTCTCACGGTTACCTTACCTATTTCACCTTTCTTTTACATAAACACTGACAGGTTTTACTACTGACTTCCCGTTTATTTAGTAATTCACTGTTCTGCCCTCACTTCACTGTGTCACTTTCACTGTACTTTCACCGTCATTCACTATTGGGACTGGGCGTGGTGGCGGTCAGGTACAAGGGCGGCAAGAACAGTTCAGCCTGACTACTGATGGGGCTGAGTTCCACCGGGGGCGGGAGAGAGCATCTGTGTTTGGTATGGAGTTTGCCGGGGTGGTAGGAGATCTCATAGTTGAACTCCTCTAGTGTCTTGCACCATCTGATGAACTGGGCGTTGTGAGTGTTAGACTGCCACAGCCATTGGAGGGACTGATGATCAGTAATGATGGTGACTTGGGTCCCTGACAGGTATGCCTGGAAATGCTCTAGTGCCCAAATGATCCTAGGCATTCCCTCTTTGTGGCGGCGTAATTTTTTTCCGGCTGGTTGTGGGTGCAGCTGGCGCAGGCGACGATGTGCTTGCGACCCTCTTGCACTTGGGCTAGCAGAACGCCTACTGCAATCAAGGAGACATCGGTGTAGAGTCAGAATGGGAGGGAGTAGTCGAGGAAGGCCATGACTGGGGCGGAAACGAGTTTGTCCTTGAGTTGTTGGAAGGCTGCTCATTTCTCATCCATCCAGATGAAAGGTTCTCCCTTCCAGGTCAGATCGTGGATTGGTTTAGCAATGTGTGCGAACCCCTTCACAAAACATCGGTACTAGGACGTCAGGCCAAGGAAGGCCCGAATCCCATGGACGTCTTGTGGCGGGGGGATGTCCGCGATGGCGCAGAGCTTGTCTGGGTCAGGAGATATGCCAGCCTGGGAGATGACATGTCCCAGGAATGAGACAGTTCTGGCGGCCAGGACGCACTTGGAGGGCCGGAGTTTGAGGCCTGCTTGCCATATCCGTGCGAAGACCTTGCGAAGGTGCTGAAGGTGGTTGGCCCAGGTCTTGCTGAATACAATGACGTCTTCTAGGTAGGCTAGACAGATCTCCCAGGTGAGGCCACTGAGGACGGATTCCATTAGTCTCGAGATGGTGGCAGGGGCATTACAGAGGCTGAAGGGTAAGACATTAAATTCATGAAGCTTCCTGTTGCTGGTCTAGAAAGCAGTTTTGCCTCTGTCTTCCGGTCACACTGGGACCTGCCAATACCCCGACTGGAGGTCAAGGGTGGAGAACCATGAGGCGCCATACAGGGACTCTAGGGAGTCGTCTATCCGTGGGAGTGGAGTAGCATCCTTGGTGGTTACGTCATTGAGTCGGCAGTAATCCATGCAGAACCACATTGTGCCAACCTTCTTCTTCACGAGAAAGATGGGGGAGGACCAGGGGCTGGTGGAAGGGGAGATGACTCCGGCCTCAATCATCTCTTGGACCTGGCAGTCTTCCTCTTATTGTTGCTTGGGATTTGACCACCGGGATGGCTCTTGGATTGGTGGGCCCGTCGTGTGGATCTTGTGAGCCAGGTAGGTGGTATGTCCAATATGAACGGGTCCCACTGTGAAAAGGTCCTGCAAGTCCAGGAGGAGGCGGCAGAGGGCGTCTGATTGGTAGGTGGAGAGATGGTCAGGAATGGGGGCAGGTGGGGGGAACTGGACGGGGAGGGGGAACACGGCTCGGCTTCTTCCATCTCTCCGATGACGAGCCCTTTAGGGAGGGTGAGGGGGAATGGGGTGAAGTTGGCAATTGGGACTGCCGTGTGATGAGGGAGAAGGAAGGTTGGGGGCAGGAGGCAGGCCGAGAGGGTTCCGGGTGGCAGGTGTGGGGAGAACAGGACTGTTGTACCTGAGGGCCTGTTGAGGGGCACCCAGGCTTCGTGGTGGAGGAGGGATGGTCACTGCAGAGGAGGTGGTTCCGGGAAACGAGGGGGGGAGGGGAGGGGGAGAGGAGCGGGGATCGGGGAGGTTGGAAGGGAAATGGATTCTTCTTGGCTGGGCTGGGCGTGCAGGTGCAAACAGCCCCGGGGGGGAGGGCATCAGGGGATTTCTGGAACTGGAGCTGTCTGTTGTGGCAATCAATAGTGGCTCCTAGTTTCTGCAGCAGGTCCAGTCCCAGATATCCGTCGTAGTTGCAGCAGGTAGAGTCAAATACAATGAACTTATGATGTGACGATGCTGGTTGGTGGGTGTCAACTCGCAGGGCCTGAGTTTCCCCACAGATCGGCAGGGGGCCATCCCCCATGTCCACAAGATGAGTAGCTGTCGGGCATAGCGAGCCGAAACTCGACTTATGACGGGAGAAGTAGTGACCATACAGGCAGGATTTGGCCACTCCCGTGTCGACCAGAAGTCTGGCTTCCACCCTATTCAGCTTCATTTGTGGTAAACTGAGGGGTGATATTTGGGGGAAGTGGCCTCCACCACCGTGGGAAGGTGTGGAGGCGGTAATAAAAATCCAACTGCCGGGGGCCGCCTTCTTCTTCCTCCGGCTCCGGATCCCCGGGTTCGGTATCTTCCACGAGTGCGGGTTCATCCCACGGCTCCTCGTTCCCTAAAGAAGAGACTTTACGTTGGCCTGGGTTGGTGGTCTTGCGCCTTGCAGCTTTCAATTGGCCCCTAATGTCGTGCAGTGGGCACCTGGAGCTGCACACGGAGAACTCCCAGGGATTTACGAGAATGAGTTTGAGGTTCTTGTGACTGGGGTGACAGTGGGTGGGGTGCTCCCTAGGCAGGCTGGGTGCTGAGGTGGGGCTGATGTGGAGCATAGGCAGACGTGACTTGACTGGAGGAGCCGGGATGTTCGTGGGGAACTTTTTCACCACGTTGATTTGCTGGGGTGTGGGGCGGGAGGTCACGAGGCAGTGTATGAGCTGGATATCCTTATCCATGTCTCCTGTTGGGTAGTGGATTGTAAAATATTCCTTGACCATGCTGAGGAGAACTCTGAGGAGGTTACTAAAAGTATGTTACTCCCAGATTTTATCATCTGCCTCCGAGTAGGCAGCGGTGACCAGGCGTCTAGCCTGGATTAAAGTGTTGTCTAAGTTGCCATCAAAAGTTAGGCTATCCAACTGGGAAAGTACCACCACTTTACCTAGTGATGGAGTGATGGCCTGAATCACGAGCCTCGTGAAATTCTGCCAGGTGACCCAGGGACGATTTTCGGTGCGATATTGGCTACTGCTTTACCCAGTAGCGGGAGTGTAACTGCTATTTTCTGGTTGTCATCTTCGAACCCGATGTCTAGCAAAGGTTTAATAATTGCCAGGTATGTATCATATTGTTCGGGGTCGAATTTGGGCAATTGTACTTGAAGTTTGGTTGCCATTTTGCTGGTATTTCCTGATTACCTCTCTCGTATGCCCAGGTCAAGAACCACCACTGTCCACCAGTGTAATGCTAGGTGTTTTAGGGTCGGTTTCCCATCCTTGTAACACATAGTGCGTAGCTGGGTTCTCTTTCTAGACCGGAGCTTGGACAAATAAGAGAGGGGCAGGACACAAAAACTCAAGGCAACAACCTTACACGTGTATTGCTAAATTCTACAAGTGGAACGGGTAGATGTCACAAGAGTAATTATTCTGGGCTATTATAACGCTTACGTCTAGATCGTGGGTAGCAGTATCACGCAGGATACTATTTGGGACAAGATCAGGGAAAGGTGAATAGTACATTAACTAAGATCAGGAGTCCTAGGCCAGAGAAATCAAGCACTGTCACTCGTGGGAAGTCTAGAGTTTATCTGTTAGGTGGAGTTCCGTTCACTGGGGCCGAGGCACTGTTATCACTGTTGAGCTGTCTACTTCGTTTGTCTGTTACACTGTTATTTATTACTTTGGTTCTAGGAGCCTCTGATTTATCTTAGTATGAGGCTACGTCACAGTGATGGGATTATGTTCACTCAGACACTTTATTCACTGCTCGGCCGTGTTCCCCATCTCACGGTTACCTTACCTATTTCACCTTTCTTTTACATAAACACTGACAGGTTTTACTACTGACTTCCCGTTTATTTAGTAATTCACTGTTCTGCCCTCACTTCACTGTGTCACTTTCACTGTACTTTCACCGTCATTCACTATTGGGACTGGGCGTGGTGGCGGTCAGGTACAAGGGCGGCAAGAACAGTTCAGCCTGACTACTGATGGGGCTGAGTTCCACCGGGGGCGGGAGAGAGCATCTGTGTTTGGTATGGAGTTTGCCGGGGTGGTAGGAGATCTCATAGTTGAACTCCTCTAGTGTCTTGCACCATCTGATGAACTGGGCGTTGTGAGTGTTAGACTGCCACAGCCATTGGAGGGACTGATGATCGATAATGATGATGACGGGTCCCTGACAGGTATGCCTGGAAATGCTCTAGTGCCCAAATGATCCTAGGCATTCCCTCTTTGTGGCGGCGTAATTTTTTTCCGGTTGGTTGTGGGTGCAGCTGGCGCAGGCGACGATGTGCTTGCGACCCTCTTGCACTTGGGCTAGCAGAACGCCTACTGCAATCAAGGAGACATCGGTGTAGAGTCAGAATGGGAGGGAGTAGTCGGGGAAGGCCATGACTGAGGCGGAAACGAGTTTATCCTTGAATTGTTGGAAGGCTGCTCATTTCTCATCCATCCAGATGAAAGGTTCTCCCTTCCAGGTCAGATCGTGGATTGGTTTAGCAATGTGTCCGAACCCTTTCACAAAACATCGGTACTAGGACGTCAGGCCAAGGAAGGCCCGAATCCCATGGACGTCTTGTGGCGGGGGAATGTCCACAATGGCGCAGAGCTTGTCTGGGTCAGGAGATATGTCAGCCTGGGAGATGACATGTCCCAGGAATGAGACAGTTCTGGCGGCCAGGACGCACTTGGAGGGCCGGAGTTTGAGGCCTGCTTGCCATATCCGTGCGAAGACCTTGCGAAGGTGCTGAAGGTGGTTGGCCCAGGTCTTGCTGAATTCAATGACGTCTTCTAGGTAGGCTAGACAGATCTCCCAGGTGAGGCCACTCTGGACGGATTCCATTAGTCTCGAGATGGTGGCAGGGGCATTACAGAGGCTGAAGGGTAAGACATTAAATTCATGAAGCTTCCTGTTGCTGGTCTAGAAAGCAGTTTTGCCTCTGTCTTCCGGTCACACTGGGACCTGCCAATACCCCGACTGGAGGTCAAGGGTGGAGAACCATGAGGCGCCATACAGGGACTCTAGGGAGTCGTCTATCCGTGGGAGTGGAGTAGCATCCTTGGTGGTTACGTCATTGAGTCGGCAGTAATCCATGCAGAACCACATTGTGCCAACCTTCTTCTTCACGAGAAAGATGGGGGAGGACCAGGGGCTGGTGGAAGGGGAGATGACTCCGGCCTCAATCATCTCTTGGACCTGGCAGTCTTCCTCTTATTGTTGCTTGGGATTTGACCACCGGGATGGCTCTTGGATTGGTGGGCCCGTCGTGTGGATCTTGTGAGCCAGGTAGGTGGTATGTCCAATAGGAACGGGTCCCACTGTGAAAAGGTCCTGGAAGTCCAGGAGGAGGCGGCAGAGGGCGTCTGATTGGTAGGTGGAGAGATGGTCAGGAATGGGGGCAGGTGGGAGGAACTGGACGGGGAGGGGGAACACGGCTCGGCTTCTTCCATCTCTCCGATGACGAGCCCTTTAGGGAGGGTGAGGGGGAATGGGGTGAAGTTGGCAATTGGGACTGCCGTGTGATGAGGGAAAAGGAAGGTTGGGGGCAGGAGGCAGGCCGAGAGGGTTCCGGGTGGCAGGTGTGGGGAGAACAGGACTGTTGTACCTGAGGGCCTGTTGAGGGGCACCCAGGCTTCGTGGTGGAGGGGGGATGGTCACTGCAGAGGAAGTGGTTGCGGGAAACGAGGGGGGGAGGGGAGGGGGAGAGGAGCGGGGATCGGGGAGGTTGGAAGGGAAATGGATTCTTCTTGGCTGGGCTGGGCGTGCAGGTGCAAACAGCCCCGGGGGGGAGGGCATCAGGGGATTTCTGGAACTGGAGCTGTCTGTTGTGGCAATCAATAGTGGCTCCTAGTTTCTGCAGCAGGTCCAGTCCCAGATATCCGTCGTAGTTGCAGCAGGTAGAGTCAAATACAATGAACTTATGATGTGACGATGCTGGTTGGTGGGTGTCAACTCGCAGGGCCTGAGTTTCCCCACAGATCGGCAGGGGGCCATCCCCCATGTCCACAAGATGAGTAGCTGTCGGGCATAGCGAGCCGAAAGTCGACTTATGACGGGAGAAGTAGTGACCATACAGGCAGGATTTGGCCACTCCCGTGTCGACCAGAAGTCTGGCTTCCACCCTATTCAGCTTCATTTGTGGTAAACTGAGGGGTGATATTTGGGGGAAGTGGCCTCCACCACCGTGGGAAGGTGTGGAGGCGGTCCTAAAAATCCAACTGCCGGGGGCCGCCTTCTTCTTCCTCCGGCTCCGGATCCCGGGTTCGGTATCTTCCACGAGTGCGGGTTCATCCCACGGCTTCTCGTTCCCTAAAGCAGAGACTTTACGTTGGCCTGGGTAGGTGGTCTTGCGCCTTGCAGCTTTCAATTGGCCCCTAATGTCGTGCAGTGGGCACCTGGAGCTGCACACGGAGAACTCCCAGGGATTTACGAGAATGAGTTTGAGGTTCTTGTGACTGGGGTGACAGTGGGTGGGGTGCTCCCTAGGCAGGCTGGGTGCTGAGGTGGGGCTGATGTGGAGCATAGGCAGACGTGACTTGACTGGAGGAGCCGGGATGTTCGTGGGGAACTTTTTCACCACGTTGATTTGCTGGGGTGTGGGGCGGGAGGTCACGAGGCAGTGTATGAGCTGGATATCCTTATCCATGTCTCCTGTTGGGTAGTGGATTGTAAAATATTCCTTGACCATGCTGAGGAGAACTCTGAGGAGGTTACTAAAAGTATGTTACTCCCAGATTTTATCATCTGCCTCCGAGTAGGCAGCGGTGACCAGGGGTCTAGCCTGGATTAAAGTGTTGTCTAAGTTGCCATCAAAAGTTAGGCTATCCAACTGGGAAAGTACCACCACTTTACCTAGTGATTTAGTGGTGGCCTGAATCACGAGCCTCGTGAAATTCTGCCAGGTGAGCCTCGGGACGATTTTCGGTGCGATATTGGCTACTGCTTTACCCAGTAGCGGGAGTGTAACTGCTATTTTCTGGTTGTCATCTTCGAACCCGATGTCTAGCAAAGGTTTAATAATTGCCAGGTATGTATCATATTGTTCGGGGTCGAATTTAGGCAATTGTACTTGAAGTTTGGTTGCCATTTTGCTGGTATTTCCTGATTACCTATCTCGTATGCCCTGGTCAAGAACCACCAATGTCCACCAGTGTAATGCTAGATGTTTTAGGGTCGGTTTCCCATCCTTATAACACATAGTGCGTAGCTGGGTTCTCTTTCTAGACCGGAGCTTGGACAAATAAGAGAGGGGCAGGACACAAAAACTCAAGGCAACAACCTTACACGTGCATTGCTAAATTCTACAAGTGGAACGGGTAGATGTCACAAGAGTAATTATTCTGGGCTATTATAACGCTTACGTCTAGATCGTGGGTAGCAGTATCACGCAGTATACTATTTGGGACAAGATCAGTGAAAGGTGAATAGTACATTAACTAAGATCAGGAGTCCTAGGCCAGAGAAATCAAGCACTGTCACTCGTGGGAAGTCTAGAGTTTATCTGTTAGGTGAGTTCCGTTCACTGGGGCCGAGGCACTGTTATCACTGTTGAGCTGTCTACTTCGTTTGTCTGTTACACTGTTATTTATTACTTTGGTTCTAGGAGCCTCTGATTTATCTTAGTATGAGGCTACGTCACAGTGATGGGATTATGTTCACTCAGACACTCTATTCACTGCTCGGCTGTGTTCCCCATCTCACGGTTACCTTACCTATTTCACCTTTCTTTTACATAAACACGGACAGGTTTTACTACTGACTTCCCGTTTATTTAGTAATTCACTGTTCTGCCCTCACTTCACTGTGTCACTTTCACTGTACTTTCACCGTCTTTCACTATTGGGACTGATCGTGGTGGCGGTCAGGTACAAGGGCGGCAAGAACAGTTCAGCCTGACTACTGATGGGGCTGAGTTCCACCGGGGGCGGGAGAGAGCATCTGTGTTTGGTATGGAGTTTGCCTGGGTGGTAGGAGATCTCATAGTTGAACTCCTCTAGTGTCTTGCACCATCTGATGAACTGGGCGTTGTGAGTGTTAGACTGCCACAGCCATTGGAGGGACTGATGATCGGTAATGATGGTGACTTGGGTCCCTGACAGGTATGCCTGGAAATGCTCTAGTGCCCAAATGATCCTAGGCATTCCCTCTTTGTGGCGGCGTAATTTTTTTCCGGCTGGTTGTGGGTGCAGCTGGCGCAGGCGACGATGTGCTTGCGACCCTCTTGCACTTGGGCTAGCAGAACGCCTACTGCAATCAAGGAGACATCGGTGTAGAGTCAGAATGGGAGGGAGTAGTCGGGGAAGGCCATGACTGGGGCGGAAACGAGTTTGTCCTTGAGTTGTTGGAAGGCTGCTCATTTCTCATCCATCCAGATGAAAGGTTCTCCCTTCCAGGTCAGATCGTGGATTGGTTTAGCAATGTGTGCGAACCCCTTCACAAAACATCGGTACTAGGACGTCAGGCCAAGGAAGGCCCGAATCCCATGGACGTCTTGTGGCGGGGGGATGTCCACAATGGCGCAGAGCTTGTCTGGGTCAGGAGATATGTCAGCCTGGGAGATGACATGTCCCAGGAATGAGACAGTTCTGGCGGCCAGGACGCACTTGGAGGGCCGGAGTTTGAGGCCTGCTTGCCATATCCGTGCGAAGACCTTGCGAAGGTGCTGAAGGTGGTTGGCTCAGGTCTTGCTGAATACAATGAAGTCTTCTAGGTAGGCTAGACAGATCTCCCAGGTGAGGCCACTCTGGACGGATTCCATTAGTCTCGAGATGGTGGAAGGGGCATTACAGAGGCTGATGGGTAAGACATTAAATTCATGAAGCTTCCTGTTGCTGGTCTAGAAAGCAGTTTTGCCTCTGTCTTCCGGTCACACTGGGACCTGCCAATACCCCGACTGGAGGTCAAGGGTGGAGAACCATGAGGCGCCATACAGGGACTCTAGGGAGTCGTCTATCCGTGGGAGTGGAGTAGCATCCTTGGTGGTTACGTCATTGAGTCGGCAGTAATCCATGCAGAACCACATTGTGCCAACCTTCTTCTTCACGAGAAAGATGGGGGAGGACCAGGGGCTGGTGGAAGGGGAGATGACTCCGGCCTCAATCATCTCTTGGACCTGGCAGTCTTCCTCTTATTGTTGCTTGGGATTTGACCACCGGGATGGCTCTTGGATTGGTGGGCCCGTCGTGTGGATCTTGTGAGCCAGGTAGGTGGTATGTCCAATATGAGCGGGTCCCACTGTGAAAAGGTCCTGGAAGTCCAGGAGGAGGCGGCAGAGGGCGTCTGATTGGTAGGTGGAGAGATGGTCAGGAATGGGGGCAGGTGGGGGGAACTGGACGGGGAGGGGGAACACGGCTCGGCTTCTTCCATCTCTCCGATGACGAGCCCTTTAGGGAGGGTGAGGGGGAATGGGGTGAAGTTGGCAATTGGGACTGCCGTGTGATGAGGGAGAAGGAAGGTTGGGGGCAGGAGGCAGGCCGAGAGGGTTCCGGGTGGCAGGTGTGGGGAGAACAGGACTGTTGTACCTGAGGGCCTGTTGAGGGGCACCCAGGCTTCGTGGTGGTGGGGGGATGGTCACTGCAGAGGAGGTGGTTGCGGGAAACGAGGGGGGGAGGGGAGGGGGAGAGGAGGGGGGATCGGGGAGGGGGGAAGGGAAATGGATTCTTCTTGGCTGGGCTGGGCGTGCAGGTGCAAACAGCCCCGGGGGGGAGGGCATCAGGGGATTTCTGGAACTGGAGCTGTCTGTTGTGGCAATCAATAGTGGCTCCTAGTTTCTGCAGCAGGTCCAGTCCCAGATATCCGTCGTAGTTGCAGCAGGTAGAGTCAAATACAATGAACTTATGATGTGACGATGCTGGTTGGTGGGTGTCATCTCGCAGGGCCTGAGTTTCCCCACAGATCGGCAGGGGGCCATCCCCCATGTCCACAAGATGAGTAGCTGTCGGGCATAGCGGGCCGAAAGTCGACTTATGACGGGAGAAGTAGTGACCATACAGGCAGGATCTGGCCACTCCTGTGTCGACCAGAAGTCTGGCTTTCACCCCATTCAGCTTCATCTTGTGGTAAACTGAGGGGTGATATTTGGGGGAAGTGGCCTTCACCACCGTGGGAAGGTGTGGAGGCGGTCCTAAAAATCCAACTGCCGGGGGCCGCCTTCTTCTTCCTCCGGCTCCGGATCCCCGGGTTCGGTATCTTCCACGAGTGCGGGTTCATCCCACGGCTCCTCGTTCCCTAAAGAAGAGACTTTACGTTGGCCTGGGTAGGTGGTCTTGCGCCTTGCAGATTTCAATTGGCCCCTAATGTCGTGCAGTGGGCACCTGGAGCTGCACACGGAGAACTCCCAGGGATTTACGAGAATGAGTTTGAGGTTCTCCTTGTGACTGGGGTGACAGTGGGTGGGGTGCGCCCTAGGCAGGCTGGGTGCTGAGGTGGGGCTGATGTGGAGCATAGGCAGACGTGACTTGACTGGAGGAGCCGGGATGTTCGTGGGGAACTTTTTCACCACGTTGATTTGCTGGGGTGTGGGGTGGGAGGTCAGGAGGCAGTGTATGAGTTGGATATCCTTATCCATGTCTCCTGTTGGGTAGTGGATTGTAAAATATTCCTTGACCATGCTGAGGAGAACTCTGAGGAGGTTACTAAAAGTATGTTACTCCCAGATTTTATCATCTGCCTCCGAGTAGGCAGCGGTGACCAGGGGTCTAGCCTGGATTAAAGTGTTGTCTAAGTTGCCATCAAAAGTTAGGCTATCCAACTGGGAAAGTACCACCACTTTACCTAGTGATTTAGTGGTGGCCTGAATCACGAGCCTCGTGAAATTCTGCCAGGTGAGCCTCGGGACGATTTTCGGTGCGATATTGGCTACTGCTTTACCCAGTAGCGGGAGTGTAACTGCTATTTTCTGGTTGTCATCTTCGAACCCGATGTCTAGCAAAGGTTTAATAATTGCCAGGTATGTATCATATTGTCCGGGGTCGAATTTGGGCAATTGTACTTGAAGTTTGGTTGCCATTTTGCTGGTATTTCCTGATTACCTATCTCGTATGCCCTGGTCAAGAACCACCAATGTCCACCAGTGTAATGCTAGATGTTTTAGGGTCGGTTTCCCATCCTTATAACACATAGTGCGTAGCTGGGTTCTCTTTCTAGACCGGAGCTTGGACAAATAAGAGAGGGGCAGGACACAAAAACTCAAGGCAACAACCTTACACGTGCATTGCTAAATTCTACAAGTGGAACGGGTAGATGTCACAAGAGTAATTATTCTGGGCTATTATAACGCTTACGTCTAGATCGTGGGTAGCAGTATCACGCAGTATACTATTTGGGACAAGATCAGTGAAAGGTGAATAGTACATTAACTAAGATCAGGAGTCCTAGGCCAGAGAAATCAAGCACTGTCACTCGTGGGAAGTCTAGAGTTTATCTGTTAGGTGAGTTCCGTTCACTGGGGCCGAGGCACTGTTATCACTGTTGAGCTGTCTACTTCGTTTGTCTGTTACACTGTTATTTATTACTTTGGTTCTAGGAGCCTCTGATTTATCTTAGTATGAGGCTACGTCACAGTGATGGGATTATGTTCACTCAGACACTTTATTCACTGCTCGGCCGTGTTCCCCGTCTCACGGTTACCTTACCTATTTCACCTTTCTTTTACATAAACACTGACAGGTTTTACTACTGACTTCCCGTTTATTTAGTAATTCACTGTTCTGCCCTCACTTCACTGTGTCACTTTCACTGTACTTTCACCGTCTTTCACTATTGGGACTGATCGTGGTGGCGGTCAGGTACAAGGGCGGCAAGAACAGTTCAGCCTGACTACTGATGGGGCTGAGTTCCACCGGGGGCGGGAGAGAGCATCTGTGTTTGGTATGGAGTTTGCCTGGGTGGTAGGAGATCTCATAGTTGAACTCCTCTAGTGTCTTGCACCATCTGATGAACTGGGCGTTGTGAGTGTTAGACTGCCACAGCCATTGGAGGGACTGATGATCGGTAATGATGGTGACTTGGGTCCCTGACAGGTATGCCTGGAAATGCTCTAGTGCCCAAATGATCCTAGGCATTCCCTCTTTGTGGCGGCGTAATTTTTTTCCGGCTGGTTGTGGGTGCAGCTGGCGCAGGCGACGATGTGCTTGCGACCCTCTTGCGCAGGACTAGCAGAACGCCTACTGCAATCAAGGAGACATCGGTGTAGAGTCAGAATGGGAGGGGGTAGTTGGGGAAGGCCATGACTGGGGCGGAAACGAGTTTGTCCTTGAGTTGTTGGAAGGCTGCTCATTTCTCATCCATCCAGATGAAAGGTTCTCCCTTCCAGGTCAGATCGTGGATTGGTTTAGCAATGTGTGCGAACCCCTTCACAAAACATCGGTACTAGGACGTCAGGCCAAGGAAGGCCCGAATCCCATGGACGTCTTGTGGCGGGGGGATGTCCGCGATGGCGCAGAGCTTGTCTGGGTCAGGAGATATGTCAGCCTGGGAGATGACATGTCCCAGGAATGAGACAGTTCTGGCGGCCAGGACGCACTTGGAGGGCCGGAGTTTGAGGCCTGCTTGCCATATCCGTGCGAAGACCTTGCGAAGGTGCTGAAGGTGGTTGGCCCAGGTCTTGCTGAATACAATGAAGTCTTCTAGGTAGGCTAGACAGATCTCCCAGGTGAGGCCACTGAGGACGGATTCCATTAGTCTCGAGATGGTGGCAGGGGCATTACAGAGGCTGAAGGGTAAGACATTAAATTCATGAAGCTTCCTGTTGCTGGTCTAGAAAGCAGTTTTGCCTCTGTCTTCCGGTCACACTGGGACCTGGCAATACCCCGACTGGAGGTCAAGGGTGGAGAACCATGAGGCGCCATACAGGGACTCTAGGGAGCCGTCTATCCGTGAGAGTGGAGTAGCATCCTTGGTGGTTACGTCATTGAGTCGGCAGTAATCCATGCAGAACCACATTGTGCCAACCTTCTTCTTCACGAGAAAGATGGGGGAGAACCAGGGGCTGGTGGAAGGGGAGATGACTCCGGCCTCAATCATCTCTTGGACCTGGCAGTCTTCCTCTTATTGTTGCTTGGGATTTGACCACCGGGATGGCTCTTGGATTGGTGGGCCCGTCGTGTGGATCTTGTGAGCCAGGTAGGTGGTATGTCCAATATGAACGGGTCCCACTGTGAAAAGGTCCTGCAAGTCCAGGAGGAGGCGGCAGAGGGCGTCTGATTGGTAGGTGGAGAGATGGTCAGGAATGGGGGCAGGTGGGGGAACTGGCCCGGGCGGGGGAACACGGCTCGGCTTCTTCCATCTCTCCGATGACGAGCCCTTTAGGGAGGGTGAGGGGGGATGGGGCGAAGTTGGCAATTGGGACTGCCGTGTGATGAGGGAGAAGGAAGGTTGGGGGCAGGAGGCAGGCCGAGAGGGTTCCGGGGTGGCTGGTGTGGGGAGAACAGGACTGTTGTACCTGAGGGCCTGTTGAGGGGCACCCAGGCTTCGTGGTGGAGGAGGGATGGTCACTGCAGAGGAGGTGGTTCCGGGAAACGAGGGGGGGAGGGGAGGGGGAGAGGAGCGGGGATCGGGGAGGGGGGAAGGGAAATGGATTCTTCTTGGCTGGGCTGGGCGTACAGGTGCAAACAGCCCCGGGGGGGAGGGCATCAGGGGATTTCTGGAACTGGAGCTGTCTGTTGTGGCAATCAATAGTGGCTCCTAGTTTCTGCAGCAGGTCCAGTCCCAGATATCCGTCGTAGTTGCAGCAGGTAGAGTCAAATACAATGAACTTATGATGTGACGATGCTGGTTGGTGGGTGTCAACTCGCAGGGCCTGAGTTTCCCCACAGATCGGCAGGGGGCCATCCCCCATGTCCACAAGATTAGTAGCTGTCGGTCATAGCGAGCCGAAAGTCGACTTATGACGGGAGAAGTAGTGACCATATAGGCAGGATTTGGCCACTCCCGTGTCGACCAGAAGTCTGGCTTCCACCCTATTCAGCTTCATTTGTGGTAAACTGAGGGGTGATATTTGGGGGAAGTGGCCTCCACCACCGTGGGAAGGTGTGGAGGCGGTCCTAAAAATCCAACTGCCGGGGGCCGCCTTCTTTTTCCTCCGGCTCCGGATCCCCGGGTTCGGTATCTTCCACGAGTGCGGGTTCATCCCACGGCTCCTCGTTCCCTAAAGAAGAGACTTTACGTTGGCCTGGGTTGGTGGTCTTGCGCCTTGCAGCTTTCAATTGGCCCCTAATGTCGTGCAGTGGGCACCTGGAGCTGCACACGGAGAACTCCCAGGGATTTACGAGAATGAGTTTGAGGTTCTTGTGACTGGGGTGACAGTGGGTGGGGTGCTCCCTAGGCAGGCTGGGTGCTGAGGTGGGGCTGATGTGGAGCATAGGCAGACGTGACTTGACTGGAGGAGCCGGGATGTTCGTGGGGAACTTTTTCACCACGTTGATTTGCTGGGGTGTGGGGCGGGAGGTCACGAGGCAGTGTATGAGCTGGATATCCTTATCCATGTCTCCTGTTGGGTAGTGGATTGTAAAATATTCCTTGACCATGCTGAGGTGAACTCTGAGGAGGTTACTAAAAGTATGTTACTCCCAGATTTTATCATCTGCCTCCAAGTAGGCAGCGGTGACCAGGGGTCTAGCCTGGATTAAAGTGTTGTCTAAGTTGCCATCAAAAGTTAGGCTATCCAACTGGGAAAGTACCACCACTTTACCTAGTGATGGAGTGATGGCCTGAATCACGAGCCTCGTGAAATTCTGCCAGGTGAGCCTCGGGACGATTTTCGGTGCGATATTGGCTACTGCTTTACCCAGTAGCGGGAGTGTAACTGCTATTTTCTGGTTGTCATCTTCGAACACGATGTCTAGCAAAGGTTTAATAATTGCCAGGTATGTATCATATTGTTCGGGGTCGATTTTGGGCAATTGTACTTGAAGTTTGGTTGCCATTTTGCTGGTATTTCCTGATTACCTCTCTCGTATGCCCAGGTCAAGAACCACCACTGTCCACCAGTGTAATGCTAGGTGTTTTAGGGTCGGTTTCCCATCCTTGTAACACATAGTGCGTAGCTGGGTTCTCTTTCTAGACCGGAGCTTGGACAAATAAGAAAGGGGCAGGACACAAAAACTCAAGGCAACAACCTTACACGTGTATTGCTAAATTCTACAAGTGGAACGGGTAGATGTCACAAGAGTAATTATTCTGGGCTATTATAACGCTTACGTCTAGATCGTGGGTAGCAGTATCACGCAGGATACTATTTGGGACAAGATCAGGGAAAGGTGAATAGTACATTAACTAAGATCAGGAGTCCTAGGCCAGAGAAATCAAGCACTGTCACTCGTGGGAAGTCTAGAGTTTATCTGTTAGGTGGAGTTCCGTTCACTGGGGCCGAGGCACTGTTATCACTGTTGAGCTGTCTACTTCGTTTGTCTGTTACACTGTTATTTATTACTTTGGTTCTAGGAGCCTCTGATTTATCTTAGTATGAGGCTATGTCACAGTGGAGGGATTATGTTCACTCAGACACTTTATTCACTGCTCGGCCGTGTTCCCCATCTCACGGTTACCTTACCTATTTCACCTTTCTTTTACATAAACACGGACAGGTTTTACTACTGATTTCCCGTTTATTTAGTAATTCACTGTTCTGCCCTCACTTCACTGTGTCACTTTCACTGTACTTTCACCGTCATTCACTATTGGGACTGGGCGTGGTGGCGGTCAGGTACAAGGGCGGCAAGAACAGTTCAGCCTGACTACTGATGGGGCTGAGTTCCACCGGGAGCGGGAGAGAGCATCTGTGTTTGGTATGGAGTTTGCCGGGGTGGTAGGAGATCTCATAGTTGAACTCCTCTAGTGTCTCGCACCATCTGATGAACTGGGTGTTGTGAGTGTTAGACTGCCACAGCCATTGGAGGGACTGATGATCAGTAATGATGGTGATTTGGGTCCCTGACAGGTATGCCTGGAAATGCTCTAGTGCCCAAATGATCCTAGGCATTCCCTCTTTGTGACGGCGTAATTTTTTTTCCTGCTGGTTGTGGGTGCAGCTGGCGCAGGCGATGATGTGCTTGCGACCCTCTTGCACTTGGGCTAGCAGAACGCCTACTGCTATCAAGGAGACATCGGTGTAGAGTCAGAATGGGAGGGAGTAGTCGGGGAAGGCCACGACTGGGGCGGAAACGAGTTTGTCCTTGAGTTGTTGGAAGGCTGCTCATTTCTCATCCATCCAGATGAAAGGTTCTCCCTTCCAGGTCAGATCGTGGATTGGTTTAGCAATGTGTGCGAACCCCTTCAGAAAACATCGGTACTAGGACGTCAGACCAAAGAAGGTCCGAATCCCATGGACGTCTTGTGGCGGGGGGATTTCCGCCATGGTGCAGAGCTTGTCTGGGTCAGGAGATATGCCAGCCTGGGAGATGACATGTCCCAGGAATGAGACAGTTCTGGCGGCCAGGACGCACTTGGAGGGCCGGAGTTTGAGGCCTGCTTGCCATATCCGTGCGAAGACCTTGCGAAGGTGCTGAAGGTGGTTGGCCCAGGTCTTGCTGAATACAATGACGTCTTCTAGGTAGGCTAGACAGATCTCCCAGGTGAGGCCACTCTGGACGGATTCCATTAGTCTCGAGATGGTGGCAGAGGCATTACAGAGGCTGAAGGGTATGACATTAAATTCATAAAGCTTCCTGTTGCTGGTCTAGAAAGCAGTTTTGCCTCTGTCTTCCGGTCACACTGGGACCTGCCAATACCCCGACTGGAGGTCAAGGGTGGAGAACCATGAGGAGCCAAACAGGGACTCTTGGGAGTCGTCTATCCGTGGGAGTGGAGTAGCATCCTTGGTGGTTACGTCATTGAGTCGGCAGTAATCCATGCAGAACCACATTGTGCCAACCTTCTTCTTCACGAGAAAGATGGGGGAGGACCAGGGGCTGGTGGAAGAGGAGAT
This sequence comes from Coenobita brevimanus, assembly GCF_032717465.1. Lineage (NCBI taxonomy): Eukaryota > Metazoa > Arthropoda > Malacostraca > Decapoda > Coenobitidae > Coenobita > Coenobita brevimanus. Next base: position 14,466,184 of record NC_137061.1, on the reverse strand, counting down.
GACTCCGGCCTCAATCATCTCTTGGACCTGGCAGTCTTCCTCTTATTGTTGCTTGGGATTTGACCACCGGGATGGCTCTTGGATCGGTTGGCCCGTCGTGTGGATCTTGTGAGCCAGGTAGGTGGTATGTCCAATATGAGCGGGTCCCGCTGTGAAAAGGTCCTGGAAGTCCAGGAGGAGGCGGCAGAGGGCGTCTGATTGGTAGGTGGAGAGATGGTCAGGAATGGGGGGCAGGTGGGGGGAACTGGACGGGGAGGGGGAACACGGCTCGGCTTCTTCCATCTCTCCGATGACGAGCCCTTTAGGGAGGGTGAGGGGGGATGGGGCGAAGTTGGCAATTGGGACTGCCGCGTGATGAGGGAGAAGGAAGGTTGGGGGCAGGAGGCAGGCCGAGAGGGTTCCGGGTGGCAGGTGTGGGGAGAACAGGACTGATGTACCTGAGGGCCTGTTGAGGGGCACCCAGGCTTCGTGGTGGTGGGGGTATGGTCACTGCAGAGGAGGTGGTTGCGGGAAACGAGGGGGGGAGGGGAGGGGGAGAGGAGGGAGGATCGTGGAGGGGGGAAGGGAAATGGATTCTTCCTGGCTGGGCCAGGCATGCAGGTGCAAACGACCCAGGGGGGGGGGCATCGGGGGATTTCTGGAACTGGAGCTGTCTGTTGTGGCAATCAATAGTGGCTCCTAGTTTTTGTAGCAGGTCCAGTCCCAGATATCCGTCGTAGTTGCGGCAGGTAGAGTCAAATACAATGAACTTATGATGTGACGATGCTGGTTGGTGGGTGTCATCTCGCAGGGCCTGAGTTTCCCCACAGATCGGCAGGGGGCCATCCCCCATGTCCACAAGATGAGTAGCTGTCGGGCATAGCGGGCCGAAAGTCGACTTATGACGGGAGAAGTAGTGACCATACAGGCAGGATCTGGCCACTCCTGTGTCGACCAGAAGTCTGGCTTTCACCCCATTCAGCTTCATCTTGTGGTAAACTGAGGGGTGATATTTGGGGGAAGTGGCCTTCACCACCGTGGGAAGGTGTGGAGGCGGTCCTAAAAATCCAACTGCCGGGGGCCGCCTTCTTCTTCCTCCGGCTCCGGATCCCCGGGTTCGGTATCTTCCACGAGTGCGGGTTCATCCCACGGCTCCTCGTTCCCTAAAGAAGAGACTTTACGTTGGCCTGGGTTGGCAGCTTTCAATTGGCCCCTAATGTCGTGCAGTGGGCACCTGGAGCTGCACACGGAGAACTCCCAGGGATTTACGAGAATGAGTTTGAGGTTCTCCTTGTGACTGGGGTGACAGTGGGTGGGGTGCGCCCTAGGCAGGCTGGGTGCTGAGGTGGGGCTGATGTGGAGCATAGGCAGACGTGACTTGACTGGAGGAGCCGGGATGTTCGTGGGGAACTTTTTCACCACGTTGATTTGCTGGGGTGTGGGGTGGGAGGTCAGGAGGCAGTGTATGAGTTGGATATCCTTATCCATGTCTCCTGTTGGGTAGTGGATTGTAAAATATTCCTTGACCATGCTGAGGAGAACTCTGAGGAGGTTACTAAAAGTGTGTTACTCCCAGATTTCATCATCTGCCTCCGAGTAGGCAGCGGTGACCAGGCGTCTAGCCTGGATTAAAGTGTTGTCTAAGTTGCCATCAAAAGTTAGGCTATCCAACTGGGAAAGCACCACCACTTTACCTAGTGATGGAGTGATGGCCTGAATCACGAGCCTCGTGAAATTCTGCCAGGTGAGCCTCGGGACGATTTTCGGTGCGATATTGGCTACTGCTTTACCCAGTAGCGGGAGTGTAACTGCTATTTTCTGCTTGTCATCTTCGAACCCGATGTCTAGCAAAGGTTTAATAATTGCCAGGTATGTATCATACTGTTCGGGGTCGAATTTGGGCAATTGCACTTGAAGTTTGGTTGCCATTTTGCTGGTATTTCCTGATTACCTCTCTCGTATGCCCAGGTCAAGAACCACCACTGTCCACCAGTGTAATGCTAGGTGTTTTAGGGTCGGCTTCCCATCCTTGTAACACATAGTGCGTAGCTGGGTTCTCTTTCTAGACCGGAGCTTGGACAAATAAGAGAGGGGCAGGACACAAAAACTCAAGGCAACAACCTTACACGTGTATTGCTAAATTCTACAAGTGGAACGGGTAGATGTCACAAGAGTAATTATTCTGGGCTATTAAAACGCTTACGTCTAGATCGTGGGTAGCAGTATCACGCAGGATACTATTTGGGACAAGATCAGGGAAAGGTGAATAGTACATTAACTAAGATCAGGAGTCCTAGGCCAGAGAAATCAAGCACTGTCACTCGTGGGAAGTCTAGAGTTTATCTGTTAGGTGGAGTTCCGTTCACTGGGACCGAGGCACTGTTATCACTGTTGAGCTGTCTACTTCGTTTGTCTGTTACACTGTTATTTATTACTTTGGTTCTAGGAGCCTCTGATTTATTTTAGTGTGAGGCTACGTCACAGTGATGGGATTATGTTCACTCAGACACTTTATTCACTGCTCGGCCGTGTTCACCGTCTTACGGTTACCTTACCTATTTCACCTTTCTTTTACATAAACTCTGACAGGTTTTACTACTGACTTCCCGTATTTTTGGTAATTCACTGTTCTGCCCTCACTTCACTGTGTCACTTTCACTGTACTTTCACCGTCATTCACTATTGGGACTGGGCGTGGTGGCGGTCAGGTACAAGGGCGGCAAGAACAGTTCAGCCTGACTACTGATGGGGCTGAGTTCCGCCGAGGGCTTCCGTATTCAGGGGTGACGGGATCACTTGTAGGGGCATCGTCTCTCGTCTGGAGCTGTGGGTGACGAGGGGCCCCGCACTCTCAGGGCTCGGGGATGGAGTCTGGCCCTCTGGACTGGGGCCGATCAACTGCCTGAATCATTCTCTCAGGCGCCTGTTGGAGAGGGTCTCTGGAGTCGAGGTGTGGGGATGTCCCGCCCAGGGGTCCTGGGGGCGGTCTCAAGGTCCTGTGGGCTGCAGTCTCCAGTGGTCGGTGACACCATCAGGAGCGGGCTGCAGCGTCGGCCTCTGTTGGGGTCCATCAGGCAAGGCCTCTCAGGGACCGGCTGTAGAGAGAAGAGCCTGGTGATGGTCACAGGGCCTCTCCAGCAGTCCTCCAGGCTCGAACCTCCCTCTGGGTAATAGTCTCGTGGAGGGGAGGCAGCACTTGACGGAGGAGCGGCTACTGACCGTCTCCTCTTGTCGGGCCCAGCTACTGGCCATGACCTTCTAAGGGCACGGCTACCGGCCGTCGCAAAGGCTCGACTACTGGCCGTGGCCTGTGTGGGGGAGCGGCTACAGACCGACTCAAGGGCACCTTCGGAGCTGCTGCTGGCCGTCTGCTAACGATGGCTTGTGTGGCTACTGGCCATCTCCTGATTACCTCCGGAGAGGGTACTGACCATCTCCTGTAGGAGGGTTGAGTGGCTACCTGCTGTCTCCTGTAGGAGGGTCGAGTGGCTACCGGCCATCTCTTGTAGGGCACCTTCAGAGTTGCTTCTGGCCATCTTCAGACAAAGGTGGGAGCGGCTACCGGCTGTCTTCTGTTTGCTTCCAGAGTGGCTGCAGGCCATCTCCTGTACGAGGGTTGAGTGCCTACCGGCCATCTCAGGGGTGCTGCCTGGAGCAACAGTAATAGCTCCACCCCGTTCCTGTCGGTGGTCAGCTTGCCCGGAAGGTAGTCTCTTTTTCCCGCTGTGGTGGCGGCGGGCGAGTTCCTGGTCATAGGGGCGCACGGCCTGGGTGGGCTTATGTCCCTGTCGCCTGGAGTCAGGTCACGCTCTCTTTGCCCCTCCGTGGGCTCCTTCTGGGGGTGTTAAGATCCCCTCAGCAAAACTATTCAGCATTTTATATATATATATATATATATATATATATATATATATATATATATATATATATATATATGTATATAAAATCGTGAAGGCATCGAAGGCCATGTAGCACCGCATGGGCCCAAGCTCCCGACCTTACGGACGGCGAGTTAGTGCTCTAATGACTGAGCTACTAAGTTCACTTTAATAGCAATACCTGAATCAACATACAGTATTTGGAGCATTTGGTAATCCGCAAGAATATAATATGAAAAAGGAAAATTGAGGCAGTAGATCAGGAGGAGTAGACTGTAGCACCAGTCGAGCAGGGCAGTACTCCCAAGGTGGATGGAAAGCTGATGATAGGGAGAGCTGGAGCTCCCGTTTCATCAGCCTTCGGGACTAGGTCCTGACCATCCCCCTTTGCTGAACTTTTTCAGTGTCTCAGTAACACACAGAGTAGACCAGCATGCTCTCCAATACAAGTTTCTCTATCAACACCAAACAACATGCACAGTACACACTACACTTCCTTTTCCAAAATTAAAAAAAAAGTCATGACAGCACTACACGTGGCCTCGGAGTCCCCGGGGGGGGGAATATAAATGCCCCCACCTTCTGCCCCTCTCCTGGTGATGACTCGAGCTGCCTGGAATCTGTCTGACTCTCTTCTTCTTCATTTCTGCAACATTCGCGGCCTTTCCTCTACCTTTCGCTCTGTGGAGCACCACCTCTCCTTCTCTAAACATCACCTTCTTTTTCTAACTGAGACTCAGCTGTCTGAGGCAACTGACAGCAAACCCGTTTCTGTATCCTCCTACTTTCTCTATACTCATTTCAAAGCCAAAGGTGGATGTTGCGTATATGTATGCAACGACCTGTCTTGTTCTCGTGTTCCTGAACTCGATTCTTCTGAATGCTCAACACTCTGGCTTCGGCTTTCCTGTCATTCTCTGACTAAATATATCTGCATTGTTTACTTATCTCTTAATTCTACTGACTATCAAAAATTCTTTGACAATCTTCCTTCTATGATGGAACACATTCTATCCATTTCTCCTTTCTCTGAAATCTCCATTCTAGGAGATTTCAATGTTCACCACCACCTTTGGCTCTCCTCTCCTTTCACTGATCCACCTGGTGAACTAGCTTACACCTTTTCTATCCTTAATGACCTAGAGCAGCTTGTACAGCACCCTACCCGTATCCTTGACCGCCTTGGAGAGAGCTCCAACATACTTGACCTCTTCCTTACTACTAATCCTTCTGCTTACACTGTTAATCTTTTCTCTCCGTTGGGCTCCTCCAATTACAACCTTATCACCTTAACCTATCCTATTGCTCCGGTACGGCCTGTAGACCCTCCAAAGAAACGACGTCTGTGGCACTTTGGAGCTGCGGACTGGGAGGCCCTCAAGCAGTACTTCTTTGATTTTCCCTGGAATGATTATTGCTTCCATGGCCGGGAGCCATCTGGGTGTGCCTTGCGCATTACGGAGGTTATTCTCTCGGGCATGGAAGCATACATTCCTTTCTCATATCCTTCGACTAATGCAAGAGAGCCTTGGTTTAATCACGCATGTTCTAATGCTGTCCGCAGCAAGGAGAGGGCTATAAAAGGTACCAGAGCCAACCCACCCCTGATTCACATCTTTTATATGTTTCTGCCCAGAAACGTGCTAAGTCTATTCTTCACTCTGCTAAAAATAATTTCATTCGTACTAAATGCTCTTAGCTCTCTAACTCGAATTCTTCCCGCTCCTTCTGGCACCTTGTCAAAAACCTTTCTAACAACTTTACCTCATCATCCATCCCTCCTCATTTCTACTCTGATGGCTCTGTAGCTATTTCTTCTACTGATAAAGCAGATCTCTTCTCTTAGACTTTCTCCTCCAATTCCACCTTAGACAGTTCCGGTGCTGTTGCTCCATCACTTCCCCCCTCTGACTTCCTCATGCCTGACATTAAAATTTCTTCAGCTAATGTATTTTCTGCCATCATTGGCCTCAATACTAACAAGGCATATGGGCCTGACGGAGTCCCTCCTGTTGTTCTCAAGAACTGTACTTCTGTGCTTACACCCTGCCTAGGCAAACTCTTTCGCCTTTGTCTATCAACGTAATCCTTTCCTTCTTGCTGGAAGTTTGCTCTCATTCAGCCAGTCCCAAAGAAGAGTGACCATTCCCAACCCTCTAACTATCGTCCAATTGCTTTAACATCCTGTATCTCAAAAGTTTTCGAGTCAATTCTTAATAGAAAAATTTTAAAGCATCTTTCCTATCACAACCTTCTTTCTGATCGTCAGTATGGGTTCTGTCAGGGACTCTCCACTGGCGATCTTCTCACCTACCCTTCAGACTCCTGGTCATACTCCTTTCGGGACTTTGGCGAAAGCTTTGCCATTGCACTTGACATCTCAAAGGCTTTCGATCGAGCCTGGCATAAATCTTTAATTTCCAGACTGCCCTCTTACAATTTCTATCCTTCTATCTGTGCCTTTATCTCTAGCTTCCTTTTTGGTCGTTCTATAGCCGCTGTTGTAGATGGCCATGGTTCTTCTCCTAGATCTATCAACAGTAGTGTTCCTCAGGGCTCTGTCCTATCACCAGCTCTCTTCCTTTTATTCATTAATGACCTAAGATGTATATCTAACCCTATCCACTGATATGCTTATGACTCCACCCTTCACCTATCCATTCGGTTCCCGCAACGTACATCTCAGCAGTTACTTCAACAAAAAAGGGACAAGGCAATGGCACACCTAATGTCTGACTTGGCTCGTATCTCTGACTGGGGTTATAATAATCTGTTTGTTTTTACTGCATCAAAGACCCAGTCCTTACACCTATCAACCCAACAAAATCTTCCACAGGCATACCCACTAATGTTTAATAATATTCAGCTTAATCCTGCATCATCCTTGAACATGCTTGGGGTTTCATTTACTCGGGACTTATCTTGGAAAAATCATATTGCATCTCTTGTAAAATCTGCTTCCAAGAGATTGGGTGTGCTAAGCCGACTGCGTTCCTTCTTTACCCCTGCACAGTTGTTGACTCTATACAGGTGTTTTATCCGCCCCTGTGTGGAGTACAACTCTCATGTGAGGGGACGCTTCTCATATACAGCTCGTCTCAATAGGGTGGAGTCAAAGGTTTTTTGTTTCATTAACTCTCCTCCTCTTACTGACTCCCTTCAACCTCTGTCTCTTCGCCACACTGTTGCATCTTTTTCTCTTTTCTATCGCTACGTCAATGGTCACTGCTCCTCTGAACTGTCTGCATGCATTCCTCCTCTACGACGGGCACATAGCACCTGTCTGGCAGCAAACTCTCATCCCTTTTCTGTCCAGCTCTCTAATGCAAGAGTTAACCGTTACTCCCAGTCTTTCATTTATGCAACAGGTCAACTCTGGAACTGTCTCCCTTTGTCTGTATTTCCTACTGCCTGTGATCTCCAGTCTTTCAAACTTAGTGTGTCCAGGCATCTCGAAATGATCGGATCTTGAATTTGGCTCTCTCTTGTACGAGTATTTTGTTTTTCTCTTGGAAGGAACACTAATTGCTGGCTCGCGGCCTTTGGTTCCTTCTTCCTCACAAAAAAAAAAAATACATAGTTTATTGATGTGTTTAGTAATGAGTCCATCCTCCCTCCTGTACAATAACCTCACAGAGTCTATCAAGCATGCTGGAGACATTTTTCACAATGTGCGGCATTCTCCGCAGAGATTCCACTTATCGCCGTATATGTTCCATCCACTGTTCGGTTGTCCTCTCTCTTTCTAGCTCCCATGTGTTGACCATATTCGCCCAGAAACTTTCAACTGGGTTGCAGTCGCAACCCTTGGCAGGCTAGTCGAAGAGCTGAAGATTTTCCTATGTAGCAAATTACTCCTGGATTGCACGTGCCATGTGAACTGGGCAACGATCATGGATGAGTATGATGGGACCTGGTGGGAAGGGATGTCACTCCTGCAGGGAAGGTAGGAAAAATTCCTAAAGAATTTGCAAATACTACTGCGCTGTGAACCGTCCCAATATTCTCCCACTCAATGGATAGATATCCAGCCCCATACATTGCACACTTGATGTTCACTTCTGGTCTTATCGTGGATGTTTGCTCTATCATAGAAAGAAGAATATTACGTTATAGGAATTAGTTTTGGCTTTGACTTCATCCTTTAGTTGAAACCTACCCTACTTTGTTTGGAAAATGCTTTAACCCCTTAACCGCGGGTATTGTTTTGGTCTGACTGTCCTCTCCCGCGGGGGTTTCAGCCAAATGTAAACAAACCTTTAAACCTTAATAACTCTGCACAGAATAAAGCTAGAGAAAAAAATAAGGTACCATTAGAAAGTACAAACCTTCAGCTTTCCATTGATGTAGGTTTCATGACTTCGTTGACTTTCACAGGACGGGGAGAGCCGTTAGAAGTGAGGGGTGTGAAATAACTATTTTACGCCCCACACACCAGTACCAAATGCCAACCACTCTCTCATAATAGTAATATAAACATATATGAACACTGTACATACGATAAACACCCACTCTGTGTTCACTGAGGTAGGTAAAGGCACTTCCCTGCGGCTGCCCGCTCTTCACTGCGTAAGCTCACTTCACTGCGGCGGCACCCGCTCACTGACGTTTCCTGCGATCTTTTCATTATTTCTAACTTCTAATATTATTTTACATATAATATGGGCAATGTACATTATATTTACAATGCACTTATTACTATATTGCGTCACTGGCGCATCACAGAGTTACATAAGTGCCGCAGAATTCCCACAAGTGCCGCAGATTCTCTTATTACAATATCACTTATTATACTGGCCAATATTTCCTTTATTTTCTAGGCAAAATATCCCTTATTACTACATTATCCATTATACAATTATTGGCAAAGCACGTCACTGTCGCATCACTGTATATCACTGTCACTTTCAGTATTTACTCAGAGAGTGGTACTCGGCAAAGCACGGAGTTACACATAGAGCGACTTGGCATTCAAGGCACTGGTGTGTGCTCATTTTTCTCGTCGTAGGCCTTCGTGTGGTGGTTGAACATACTCTGCAGCGGCCCTGTGACAACCTGCCGCCTGCTTTAGGGAGGCAATTTCACAAGCTGGTGCCGGCTCATGTAATTGCGGCACTCAAGACGGTCAGGTTGTGTGTCAGAGTGTCGCCTCGGGATCAATGCCGTCACCTGACCAAATCGTTCAAGTAGCTGCTGAACGACAGTCTTGGAAAACTGTCTCAGTGATGGTTGCCTTATGCCCCCGACTTGTGTCTTGTAAAGAATGAAGGCATTGAGCATGCACATATCGAGCATGTGCAGGCAAGCCTTCCTGTACCATCGGGTGTTTCTCCTGAGACAGTCTATTTCGCCAATCATCATATCAGACTTATCAACGAGTCTCATATTTACATTATAATCAATGACGGCATCAGGCTTCATGATTGGCTCTCCCGTCCTGTAGCTGACCTTCCCAGTTCTCTTCATTTCCCCCTTGTGGATGGTGCTGATCATATTGACAACCTTCTTGTCATGCCACCTGATCGCAAGAAGCTTTTCTGACTTCTTCAGGTGAACATCTCCCCTGGATGATGATGATGCTTCGGGAAACTAGGCCACTCTTTCCTATAGCTCCGTACAGTGCCAACAGTGCCAATGCCGTGTTCAGCAAGGTATTTGGAGAGTTTCGGTGCTGTGTAATAATTGTCTGTGTACAGCACATGATTACCACCAAAAATACCTCTCCATCAGCACTTTTACAACGGAGCCAGAGAAAGCCAAGGGGTCTTTCCTGTTCACATCCATTGTGCTAGCCGAGTAAATGACAAAATCCATTATATACCCCGTCTCACAGTCACACAGCACAAAGAACTTTATCCCAAAGCGGTGGCGTTTGCTGGGGATGTACTGCCTGAATTTGAGACGTCCTCTGAACAATACCAGGGACTCGTCTATGACGACTTTCTGCATAGGCCTGAAAAATCGCATAAATCGATCCTAATCTTGTTGAGGAAATCCCTCACTTTCCACAAAGGGTCAGTTTGGGACGGGTTGTCATTATCAGCGAAGTGCAGGTATCCAAGCAGCTGTCGGAACCGATCCCGTGACATATACTTCCCGAATATGGGGATAGTAGTTATGTCATCCACGAGCCAGTACTCCTCCAACTCATGTCTCTTTATATGGGCCATCAAAAACATGAGTGCAAAAAAAACATACAGCTCTCTGATCCCGACAGGCAACCACGACACTTGCTTTGGCGAGCCAATAGGTCCCAGCCCTTGTGCTGCACACTGAGTTGCATACCTATTGGTCTCATCACTGACATGCTGCACAATTTCATCATCAAGGAAGGCCAGGAAGTAATCAACAAACTCATCACCTGCGTTGCATGGGAAGGCAGGCTGTATTCCAGCATTTGTCATATCAAACGGTGGATTGTGTGGCTGGAAATCTCCACCGTCAGTCCAAACAAATGCATCAACTTGCCCTGTGCGTGGTTCAGTGGCAGGGGCAGGTTGCATTTCACTCGTTTCCCCGTGAGAAGGAGCTGATGTAGAGGCAATGGGTGAGGCAGGAGGTGAGGCAGGAGGCAAGCGGGAGGTGGGTGAGGCAGGAGGCAAGCGGGAGGTGGGTGAGGCAGGAGGCAACGGGGAGGGGGTGAGTGGGGGGGCTGTGTGTGGGGGGGGGGCGCGGGTGAGGGAACTGGAGCGGGGGCAGGCGGGGGGGATTCTGACCTGGTGCGTGGTGAAACTTGACCCTTTCTACCCGCTTATCACCTCGCTTATCGCCTCGCTTATCGCCCAGCTTTGCCCTCCAACTGCCACGCATCCCCTTTGTTCTAGGCCTGCCTGCACGGCCTGCACGGCCTGCCTTCCCTCGCTTTGCAGGCTTTGGTAATTCGTACTCCTCAGATGATGTAGACTGAGGAGAGGGCACGACAGATGATGATGATGATGATGTGAGGGCAATTGGGCTAGGGGAACGGGAAATTGATGGGAAATGCGTACTAGGGCCTGGTGTGGGAGACGTGAGCCTGCGCTTCACTCCCTTCCCACTTGCAATACCAGATTTGCCAATCGGAGCCTTTCATTTCCCAGTGTATGTTGGGGGGGTGGGGGGGGAATCAACACGATCACTTTCATCACTGTCACTATCAATGGAAAATGGTTCACCACCAATCACTGCCAAATCATCACTGCTTGCTGTGAGTGTGTCACTTTCACTGCCACAATCAAGAGTAGTACTTACTGTTTTGTCCAGCTCAGTTCTAATTTCAGGAGTGCTCAACCCCTTCTGCCTCGCGTCGCCGGCAGTTCCTTTACCGGTGTAGAGGTAGAGGGAACACTAGCACTAAACATTGTAGAGGAGGAAGCGACGGCGATGAGTCGGGACGGAGCGCCATTATCACGCACAGAGCTGGACAGATACTGACTGACGCGGGTCAGGGCAGGGGTGGGGGGGATCCCCTCGGGGTTGGAGGAGGGAGGTGTGGGATGGCTGGCGTGAAAGAACTCGACAGCTACTCTTGCGTGAGAATATTTGCGCGCCGGGAAAACGCGCGGTGTTCAAAATATTCACGATCATTCCAGAATGCCACCCGCGGTTTGGTCCAGTTTTGTCGCCGTCATTCTGGAATGACACCCGCGGTTAAGGGGTTAATGTATATAAAAAAAAAATACTTATAGGAGTGTTACGTCCAAGTCCCCCACACTGCCACAGGCTCCAACAGCAGTAGTACAGTACAGGAAGGACGTTCCTCAGCGAGTTGTTCTTCCTATGGTCAGCCTTTAGGTGTGCAGTACACGAGATCAGCTGAGGCGAAAATAAACACTGACTCCTTAAAGTTCACTGTCTTTATTTTCCAAGTAATTCCACTTAATGCTTTCCACTTCACTGTTCTCACAAGCACTGGAGCTATACACCCTTTAGGATACTAATTGCAGTTACACTTAATGCCTGCCAACACTTCACAGTTAGTACACTTAATGCTTTGTAACACTTCACTTATTACACAAGTATCGAAAATAATCTTCACTGACAGTAATTACACTTAATGCTTGACACTTCCCTGTTTTCTCAAGTTCCAATGATATAGAAGCTTCAGTAACCCGTCACTGTTTTCATATTACCAAAAATGTACAATCTTCAGTGACACTGACACTGCACTACACTCAAACTAAAACCGACTACACTTCACTCAAACTGAACTGCAACCCGACTAAACTTGTATTTTTTTTTTTTTTTGCCTATCGACCATTGGGCCGAAGCCCCTGGTCATCAAGGCAATGTATATACATTGACATATATATATATATATATATATATATATATATAGATATATATATATATATATATATATATATATATATATATATATAGATATATATATATATATATTGAAATGCGTGGCATACAACATAGTGCCCCCGAAATTGAGAGGAGTGAGGAACAGCATAGTGCCCCCGAAAACGAGACGAGTGGCGTACAGCCCAGTGCCCCCGGGAACGTACCGACACCCCCACCCGGACCCCACAGAGTAGCCGCAGCCGAACTACGGGATGCCATGCAACAACGGCATAAGTCAGCTCGGGCCATGCGCCCCTATAACACCCAGCCGTCGCACTGTCACCATAGCAGGAGGAGGACACTACCTTCGGGGAGTGGAACTGCCAGATCAGCTAGGGGTGGGGCTGCTCATTCAGCTCCAGACAGCGCCCCTCAGGAGACGGCCCATTGCTGCTCCCGCCTTTGCCAGTACCGGCTATTGCCTTTCCAAAGGTGTTTCCCCTGAGTTGGCCTATTGCCGGTCCGTCCTCCGGCAGAAGGAGACGGCCTACTGCCGCTCCTGCCTTCGTCAGACGGCCGATTGCCACTCCGAAGGTGTTGCCCCCGAGTCGGCCTATTGCCACTCCTCTCTCCGGCAGAAGGAGACCACCTACTGCCGCTCCTGCCTTCGTCAGATGGCCGATTGCCGCTCCAAAGGCGTCCAGAGGCGCGCTGACTCCTTCACTCAGGCCAAGGCCAATTGCCAGGCCTTGGCACCTCATAGCTGCGCCCCTGGGCAGCGACGGCCAATTGCCAGGCCCCATGGCCAAAGGGAGGTGTTGATAATGTCATCGCCCCAGCGTGAGACAAGAGCCTGGACCTCCAGTACCGGAGAGCCTCAGCAAGACCTTACGGTCTCCTCTGGCCTCCGCTCCCTACGCCTGGCCCTGGAGAAGACCCACCTGATGGACCCTAGTTAAGGTCGGTGCCACAGCCCCTCCCTGACGGCGCCCCTCGACTCTGGGGACCGCAGTCCTCAGTCACTCCAGACCCTCCCCAGGACGCCCGGGCGTGATCTCTTCACGCCCACTAGGCGGCGTAAAACCTCCACCTCTGGCCAACACCTGAGCCAGAGATTTCTGGACCTGTTGAGCCTCAGTCCTGAGGGCCATACCCCTGAGCCTAGCCCGGAGACTGCGGGCCCCTTTGCCATCTGCAGCCCTGGAGAGAGAGGACGCCCCTGTGAACCATCCCGTGCCCTCTCGGCACGCCCCCCTTTGGCGATGCCCCTATCCCAGCCGAGTTGTCGCCGGCGTGTCTCCCCGCCGCCCCCACTATATGAGTGAATCATAATAAGTGTGGTGTTGCCCCAGAACTAGTGAATTGACTTAGGTTAAGTGTGACGTTGCCCCAAACTAGTGTAACAATGATACAGTGACTTAATGTGTGTGTGTTGAATATAGGGGCAAGTGAAATCATGGGTGGATGAGTAAGGACGAGTGTAGAAATTAAGTTCTAGTGAATCAGACTCACGAGTGACGCCCTTGCAGAAAACCAATAAGACTACTCCTTCCGAGAAATCCTCTGTAGCGAAATACTCCAATGTCTCTTGTTATGAGCAAACAGTAGAGAAAGTGTTAATAATATTTTCCCACTTGTATTACCGTAAATACAATGAATTTCCAGTGTCATTCCCTCTCTTTACAAATCTCCTCCCAGCAGCTACCGTGAACGTAAACGAGAAATAGAATCAATTGTCAAAACCCCTTTGCTTTTAGAAAATATTAAGTTTGAATTAATAATACTTACCCTTTCCCAATATTACTATACCACTGTTCTGACCCGCAGCGAGACACTCTCCTCGCCATCCCCCTCCCCCGTGAGCCTCACTCCCCGCGCCCCCACGCGCGCCTGTATTCCCTGTACACCTGTGCACTAGAATTAATTGTGTTGGCATCAGTTTCGGTTAAGCCAGTATCCTGCGAGATACTTATATCCTAGTTAAGGTTTTATTTCTTTGCTATATATTGTAATATCTGCTGTCTTTGTCCTGTGTCTGACTGTGGTAATATACGTGTAAAGGTTATTGCCTGGAGTTTTTGTGTCCTGCTTCTCTTTATTGCACTAAGCCCCGGTCTCGAAAGAGGACCCCGCTACACGTTAGGTGTTCTAGGACCGAGAAGTCGGGCCTTTTTCACCTAGCATTACACTGGTGGCCAGCGGTGGTTCTTGATCCAGGCGTAGAAGAGAGGTAGTGAGGAAATATTTGGCAACATGGCAACTAAACCACACGTACAATTACCCAAGTTTGACTCCGACCAGTACGATATACACACGTATCTGGCAATAATTAAACCCTTACTGGCTATTGGCTTCGAAAATGACCAGCAGAAAACTGCAGTCACACTCCCACTATTGGGCAAAGTGGCGGGGAACATAGCACCGAAAATCGTCCCGAAGCTCACTTGGCAGAACTTTACAAAGTTCGCTGTTCAAGCCATCACCCCATCATTAGGGAGAGTGGTAGCTCTAACCCAATTGGATAGTTGTTCATTTGACAGGGATTTAGATAATACCCTGATACAGTCAAGATGCCTAGTTACTGCTGCCTACCCGGAGGCAGATGAGGAAACCCAGGAGCAGCACACGTTTAACACTCTGCTCAGAGTGCTTCCGAGTGTTGTCAGACAACACTTCACTATCCATAACCCAACGGGAGACATGGATAGAGATGTCAAGCTCATACGGCGCCTCCTGACCGCCTGCCCTTCTCCCTAGCAAATTAATGTAGTAAAGAAATTTCCCACTCAACCCTCGGCTCCTCCAACCATCTCACTACCGCCCTTGCCTCACACCAGCCTTACCCCGGCACCCAGTCCGCCTAGGGCACACCCCTCCCGCCAGCGTCCCACCTCACGGGAAAACCCGAATCTGATTCTTGTGAATCCATGGGAATTCACAGCCTGCAGCTCCCGCTGTCCCCTACATGACATACGGGGCCAGCTTAAAGCTGCTCGCCGCAGAACCACAGCCCCGGGTTCACATAAGGTGTCCTCGTTAGAAGGCGAGGCCTCAGAAGACGAACTGGCACCCATGGACGAGCCCCATCCAGGTGAACAGGAGCCGGAACAGAAGAATGAAAGCCCCAGACAGCTGGATTTTTAGGCCCGCCCCTGAACCAACCCATGGTGGTGGGGGCCATTGCCCCTAAGTATTGCCTCCCAGTGTACCACAAGATGAAATTAAACTGCGTGAAGGCCAGACTGCTAGTCGATACGGAAGCAGCCAGGTCCTGCCTTTACAGCCACTATTTCTCCCGCCACAGGTCAATTTTTGGCCCACTTTGCCCTACTGCCACTCACCTTGTGGATGCAAGGGATGGCCCCCCTGCCCATCCGTGGGGAGACTCGAGCCCTACGGGTCGACACCCACCAGCCGGTGTCCACCCAACATCAATTCTTTATCTCTGACTCCTCCTGCCGGAGTTACGACGGGTATTTAGGAATGAACTTGCTCCAAAAACTTGGAGCTACAATTGACTGCCACCACAGACAGCTCCAGTACCATCCCCCACCCCGCCTCACCCAGGCCATTTGCACCCGTACACCCCGGCCCTCGCCCCCTTCCCCCCTCCCACGCCCCCCTCCTCATCCCGTCCCTCTGTCCCCCTCTCCTCCTCCTCCAGTGCCCCCTCCCACCATCCCTGCTCCTTCCCTCCAAGCCACCGTCTCCGCCACTGTTACCATTCCCTCCCACGTACCTGTCTCATGAAGTTCACATGGCAGATCTACCCATTAGACAGCCTTCCCAACGGAAGAACCCCCGACAATGGGAGGAACAGGACCACCAGGTACGTGAAATGATAGAGGCCAGCGTCATTTCCTCCTCCACCAGCCCTTCGTCCTCCCCTGTCGTTCTAGTAAAAAAGAAAGACGGCACGATGTGATTTTGTATCGATTACCACCGCCTGAACGATGTCACCATCAAAGATGCCACTCCCCTTCCACGAATTGACGATTCCTTAGATTCTGTTTATGGAGCGTCGTGGTTTTCCACCCTCGACCTCCAGTCTGGGTACTGGCAGGTCCCTGTACATCCAGAACACCGAGGCAAAATGGCCTTTTCCACGAGCAATGGCAAACATTACGAATTCAGTGTCCTGCTGTTCGGCCTCTGCAATGCCCCTGCCACCTTCTCCAGGCTAATGGAATCTGTCCTGAGCGGCCTCACTTGGGAGATATGTCTGGCCTATTTGGACGACGTCATCGTTTTTAGCCAGACCTGGGCCGACAACTTGCAGCGCCTCTGTCGAGTCTTCACTATAATTTGCCAGGCAGGTCTCAAGCTGCACCCCTCTAAATGTGTCCTGGCCGCCAGGACCGTCTCGTCCCAGGCAGGAATCTCCCCAGATCCTGACAAGCCCAGTGCCATAGCTGACATACTGCCAGCACAGGACGTCCACAGTGTCCCCGCCTTCCTAGGACTCACGTCCTACTATCGTCGCTTTGTGAAGGGGTTTGCGCAAATTGCAAAGCCTCTTCACGATCTGACCAGGAAGGGGGAGCCGTTTATCTGGACTGAAGAAAGGCGAGCTGCCCTCCAAGAGCTAAAAGACGAGCTCATCTCTGCCCCCATCGTGGCTTTTCCCAATTATGCCCTCCCTTTTCACCTCTACACCGATGTTTCCCTCACTGCAATAGGCGCCGTACTAGCCCATACAAGCTGGCCGGGAGCACATCATTGCATGCGCCACCTGCATTTTGAATCCAGCCGAGAAGAATTATGCCGCGACCAAGCGAGAATGCCTTGGCATATTCTGGGCCCTCCAACATTTTAGGGTTTACCTTTCCGGGACCCAGGTCACGATCATCACTGACCACCAGTCACTCCAGTGGTTACGCAAGTCTGACTCACATAACGCCCAACTCGTCAGGTGGCGCAAAACCCTGGAGGAGTTTCAGTATGAAATTTCCTACAGGCCCGGAAAGCTCCACACCAACACAGATGCCCTCTCTCGCCTCCCCATCCACGCGGTACAGCCAGATCCGGATCTCCTACAACTTTGGCACCACAAGGAATGGCCCCCCTGGATTCCCTCCCACCTGTTCACCAAACCATGCCGACAGGGTGACCACCTCCTAACCCCATCCGGGCATATCCTCCTGACCCCCGATGTGGCGCGTGACACCCTGTGCCACCTTCATGCCCATAACGGCATCCACCTGGGCACTAAGAAATTATTACAAGTGTTTAACGACACTGGGCGCCAAACCCCTCCACCCTCGCCAAGATCATTCAAACTTCCCGCACCTGTGCGCTGGGAAAAGATGCCATCCGAACCGCCAGACCCTCGGGCCACATCACCACCCACAAGCCCTGGCAACTCCTGGTGATAGATGTAGTAGGCCCCCTCCCTCCCAAATTTTCATTCATTCATTCATTGCCAGACGCCATGTATCCCAGACGGGGTGGCCAAGGGCTTAGAGTTAATTGTTTTTCAGGGAGGGTCACTAATCCTCCACCAACCCCACTTGACGTAGGGATGCCAACAGCATCTGGTGTTCCCAGGCGGTCACCCATCCAAGTACTAACCAGACCCAACGTTGCTTAACTTCGCTGATCGAATGGGAAGCGGTGTACTCAACGTGGTATGGCCGTTGGCTATCTGGATATAAATATGTGATCACCTTTGCGGACATGTATTCGAAATTTGTAGTAGCCTGTCCAACGAAAGAACATCATGCCGTCCCCATCACCGATGCCCTTCTCCGACACGTGTTCCCTTATTTTGGGATCCCACAAGCCATCCATTCCGATAATGCCCCTGAATTCTCTGGAAAGATCTGGGAGGAACTCCCCAGAATCTTTGGGTACAAAATCTCCCACACCTCACCTTACTGGCCACAGGGGAACGCAGTATGTGAACGTAGCCATCATACCCTTATGAATCAATTATGCACACGCATTGAGGCTATGAAAAACGATGACTGGCCGGCTCATGTGAAAATCGTTCAGTGGAGCATGAATTCCTACCCCCGAGAGGACGAGGTTTCCCCACATGAGAGGATATTCGGTGAAGCCCCCCTCCTACTACCACTATGCCAACACCTGCAACCACCCGCCTCCGCTCCCACTACAGACCCATTACACCTTCTGAAAGGCCAAGTGCACAACCTACAAAAACTCTAGACCTCGGCCCTGACACGGCCTCCAACCCCTTACGCCCGGGTGACACTGTCATCATCGCCCAGCTCCCCACCCCCCACAAACTTGCCCCCCGCTTCACGGGGCCCCACACAATCATCCACGTCCCCAACCCTTACCAGGTTGTCGTGGATTATCACGGCACCTCTCACAATCACCCATGTCCCCAACCCTTACCAGGTTGTCGTAGATTATCACGGCACCCCACACACCCTCCAAAACTGCCACGTGAGCCCTTTCCACATGCCCGCCTCAGCCACACCGACCCCACACCCCCAACCCTCCCCTACTCCTGAGCCTCCCTCCACTTCCACATACGAGTGCTACACTTCCTCCTCGCCCTCCCCCTCCACCCCCCCTACCACCTCAGCCTCCCCAGCCGCCACCACCCCCCGCACCTCACCTGACATCTCCCCCGCCACACCAACCTCCCCTTGCTCACCCTCAGCCCTTCCCTCCGCTACCCCCCCTTCACCGCCCAATCCTACGTGTCCTGCCCACGCCTCCACACCCTCACCACAACCCACTGCCACCACCCCACGCCCACCACCCTTGCATACGCCCACTCCAACTGCCTCACCCCCCACTGCGCCCCCGACGCGCACAGCAGCCCGTACTACCCAACCCCGTCCACCCCACACGCCTGTTTCTCCATCCACCCCCACCCTCAGAACCACCACCACCCACTCAGGACGTCTCTCACGCCCACCCGCCTGATACACCCACACTCCTACACAACCTGCCTCCTCACAACTTCACACTATCGTCATACACCAAGCCCAAATTCCCTCCACCTACACTCCCCAGGGACTCAATGCCGCATTACCAAGACACAAAACCCGACCCCGACCCTCGGTGTCCAGCATTCAGCTCCCTACCACACCAGCAACAACACCGAGCAAGATGAAGGTGAGACGGGCCATATGGGCACCTACCCTCGGCAAGACCCGCTGGCTCCGTGGTCCACACCACCTGCTAACCCTCCTCCGTTCCACCGCCACCACCCTCACGCTCTTCCTCACCTGTGACGCAGAGCATGAAGAAAACCCCTACACCGCCGCCCGGCAGGCCATGCTATAACACCTTCAGCCTGCATACGCCACACACGACAAGCACATATACCACCTCCAGCCACAGGGACGTTACTTTTCCCAGGGGGAGAGTGGTGAAATGCGTGGCATACAACATAGTGCCCCCGAAAATGAGACGAGTGAGGAACAGCATAGTGCCCCCCAAAACAAGACGAGTGGCGTACAGCCCAGTGCCCCCGGGAACGTACCGACACCCCCACCTGGACCCCACAGAGTAGCCGCAGCCGAACTATGGGATGCCATGCAACAACGGCATAAGTCAGCTTGGGCCGTCTGCCCCTATAACACCCAGCCATCGCACTGTCACCATAACAGGAGGAGGACACTACCTTCGGGGAGTGGGACTGCCGGATCAGCTAGGGGTGGAGCTGCTCATTAAGCTCCAGACAGTGCTCCTCAGGAGACGGCCTACTGCCGCTCCCGCCTTCGCCAGACGGCCGATTGCCGCTCCGAAGGTGTTGCCCTCAAGTTGGGCTATTGCCGCTCCTCCCTCCGGCAGAAGGAGACGGCCTACTGCCGCTCCCGCCTTCGTTAGATGGCCGATTGCCGCTCTGAAGGCGTCCAGAATGCGCTGACTCCCTCACTCAGGCCACGGCCAATTGCCAGGTCTTGGTGCCTCATAGTTGCGCCCCTGGGCAGCCACGGCTAATTGCCGGGCCCCATGCCCAAAGGGAGGTGTTGATAATGTCATCGCCCCAACGTGAGACAAGAGCCCGGACCTCCAGTATTGGAAAGCCCCAGCAAGACCTTACGGTCTCCCCTGGCCTCCGCTTCCTACGCCTGGCCCTGGAGAAGACCCACCTGACGGACCCTAGTTCAGGTCGGTGCTGCAGCCCCTCCCTGACGGCGCCCCTCGACTCTGGGGACCGCAGTGCTCAGTCACTCCAGACCCTCCCCAGGACGCCCGGGCATGATCTCTTCACAGTCATTAGGCAGCGTAAGACCTCCACCTCTGGCCGACACCTGAGCCAGAGATTTCTGGACCTGTTCGGACCCAGTCCTGAGGGCCATACCCCTGAGCCTAGCCTGGAGACTGCGGGCCCCTTCGCCACCTGCAGCCCTGGAGTAAGAGGACGCCCCAGCAAGCCATCCTGTGCCCTCTCGGCACTCCCCCCTTTGGCGATCCCCCTATCCCGGCCGAGTTGTCGCCGGCGTGTCTCCCCGCCGCCCGCACTATATGAGTGAATTATCATAAGTGTGGTGTTGCCCCAGAACTAGTGAATTGACTTAGGTTAAGTGTGACGTTGCCCCAAACTAGTGTAACAATGATACAGTGACTTAATGTGTGTGTTGAAGCGGGGCAAGTGAAATCACGGGTGGATGAGTAAGGACGAGTGTAGAAATTAAGTTCTTGTGAATCAGACTCACGAGTGATGCCCTTGCAGAAAACCAATAAGACTACCCCTTCCGAGAAATCCTCTGTAGCGAAATACTCCAATGTCTTTTGTTATAAGAAAACAGTAGAGAAAGTGTTAATAATATTTTCCCACTTGTATTACCGTAAACACAATGAATTTCCAGTGTCATTCCCTCTCTTTACAAACCTCCTCTCATCAGCTAGCGTGAACGTAAACGAGAAATAGAATCAATTGTCAAAACCCCTTTCCTATTAGAAAATATTAAGTTTAAATTAATAATACTTACCCTCTCCCAATATTACTATACCTCTGTTCTGACCCGCCGCGAGTCACTCCCCTCGCCCTCCCCCTCCCCCGTGAGCCTCACTCCCCGCGCCCCCACGCGCGCCTGTATTCCCTGTACACCTGTGCACTAGAATTAATTGTGTTGGTATCAGTTTCGGTTAAGCCAGTATCCTGCGAGATACTAATATCCTAGTTAAGGTTTTATTTCTTTGCTATATATTGTAATATCTGCTATCTTTGTCCTGTGTCTGACTGTGGTAATATACATGTAAAGGTTATTGCCTGGAGTTTTTGTGTCCTGCTTTTCTTTATTGCACTAAGCCCCGGTCTCGAAAGAGGACCCCGCTACACGTTAGGTGTTCTAGGACCGAGAAGTTGGGCCTTTTTCTCCTTGCATTACACTGGTGGCCAGCGGTGGTTCTTGACCCAGGCGTAGAAGAGAGGTAGTGAGGAAATATTTGGCAACATGGCAACTAAACCACACGTACAATTACCCAAGTTTGACTCCGACCAGTACGATATACACACGTATCTGGCAATAATTATACCCTTACTAGATATTGGCTTCGAAAATGACCAGCAGAAAATTGCAATCACACTCCCACTATTGGGCAAAGTGGCAGCGCACATAGCACCGAAAATAGTCCCGGAGCTCACTTAGCAGAACTTTACAAAGTTCGCTGTTCAAGCCATCACCCCATCATTAGGGAGAGTGGTAGCTCTATCCCAATTGGAGAGTTGTTCATTTGACAGGGATTTAGATAATATCCTGATACAGTCAAGACGCCTAGTTACTGCTGCCTACCTGGAGGCAGATGAGGAAACCCAGGAGCAGCACACGTTTAACACTCTGCTCAGAGTGCTTCCGAGTGTTGTCAGACAACACTTCACTATCCATGACCCAATGGGAGACATGGATAGAGATGTCAAGCTCATATGGCGTCTCCTGACTGCCTGCCCTTCTCCCTAGCAAATTAATGAGGTAAAGAAATTTCCCACTCAACCATCGGCTCCTCCAACCATGCCACGACTGCCCTTGTCTCACACCAGCCCTACCCCGGCGCCCAGTCCGCCTAGGGCACACCCCTCCCGCCAGCGTCCCGCCCCACGGGAAAACCCGAATCTGATTCTTGTGAATCCGTGGGAATTCACAGCCTGCAGCTCCCGCTATCCCCTACATGACATATGGGGCCAGCTTAAAGCTGCTCGCCACAGAACCACAGCACCGGGTTCACGTAAGGTGTCCTCGTTAGAAGGCGAGGCCTCAGAAGACGAACTGGCACCAATGGACGAGCCCCATCCAGGTGAACAGGAGCCGGAACAGAAGAATGAAAGCCCCAGACAGCTGGATTTTTAGGCCCATCCCTGCACCAACCCATGGTGGTGGGGGCCATTGCCCCTAAGTATTGCCCCCCAGTGTAACATAAGATGAAATTAAACTGCTTGAAGGCCAGACTGCTAGTCGATACGGAAGCAGCCAGGTCCTGCCTTTACAGCCACTATTTCTCCCGCCACAGGTCGATTTTTGGCCCACTCTGCCCTACTGCCACTCACCTTGTGGATGCAGGGGATGGCCCCCCTGCCCATCCGTGGGGAGACTCGAGCCCTACGGGTCGACACCCACCAGCCGGTGTCCAACCAACATCAGTTCATTATATCTGATTCCTCCTGCTGGAGCTATGATGGGTATTTAGGACTGAACTTGCTCCAAAAACTTGGAGCTACAATTGACTTCCGCCACAGACAGCTCCAGTTCCGTCCCCCACCCCGCCTCACCCAGGCTGTTTGCACCTGTACGCCCCGGCCCCGGCCCGAGGATTCGCCCCCTTCCCCCCTCCCACTCCCCCCTCCCCATCCCGTCCCTCCATCCCCCTCTCCTCCTCCTCCAGTGCCCCCTCCCACCACCCCTGCTCCTTCCTTCCCCGCCACCGTCTCCGCCACTGTTACCATTCCCTCCCACCACGAGGCTTGGGTGCCCCTTAACCGGCCCTCCGGTCCCTCTGTTTTGTTCTCCCCCCTCCTCCCACTGGGAGCCCTTTCTGCCTGCATTTTATCTCCCACTTTTCTCCCTCCACACCACGCTGCCATCCGCATAGCCAACCTCGCCCGGTCCCCTCTTACCCTCCCCAAAGGGCTCATTATCGGAGAGATGGAGGAAGCCGAGCCCTGTGCCTCATCCTCCTCCCACTTCCCTGTCCCCCTACCCCCCATTCCCAACCATCTCTCCGACCAGCAGTCAGACACCCTACGTCGCCTCCTCCTGGATTTCTAGGACCTGTTTGCGACAGGACCAGCAGTCATAGGGCACACCACATACCTGTCTCATGAAGTTCACACGGCAGATCTACCCATTAGACAACCTTCCCAACGGAAGAACCCCCGACAAAGGGAGGAACAGGACCACCAGGTACGTGAAATGATAGAGGCCGGCGTCATTTCCCCCTCCACCAGCCCTTGGTCCTCCCCTGTCGTTCTAGTAAAAAAGAAAGACGGCACGATGTGATTTTGTATCGATTACCACCGCCTGAACGATGTCACCATCAAAGATGCCACTCCCCTTCCACGAATTGACGATTCCTTAGATTCTATTTACGGGGCGTCGTGGTTTTCCACCCTCGACCTCCAGTCTGGGTACTGGCAGGTCCCTGTAAATCCAGAACACCGAGGCAAGATGGCCGTTTCCACGAGCAATGGCAAACATTACGAATTCAGTGTCCTGCCATTCGGCCTCTGCAACGCCCCTGCCACCTTCTCCAGGCTAATGGAATCTGTCCTGAGCGGCCTCACTTGGGAGATATGTCTGGCCTATTTGGACGACGTCATCGTTTTTAGCCAGACCTGGGCCGACCACTTGCAGCGCCTCTGCCGAGTCTTCACTATAATTCGCCAGGCAGGTCTCAAGCTGCACCCCTCTAAATGTGTCCTGGCCGCCAGGACCATCTCGTTCCTGGGACATGTCATCTCCCAGGCAGGAATCTCCCCGGATCCTGACAAGCCCCGTGCCATAGCTGACATACTGTCACCACAGGACATCCACAGCGTCCGCGCCTTCCTAGGACTTGCGTCCTACTATCATCGCTTTGTGAAGGGGTTTGCACAAATTGCAAAGCCTCTTCACGATCTGACCAGGAAGGGGGAGTCGTTTATCTGGACTGAAGAAAGGCAAGCTGCCCTCCAAGAGCTAAAAGAGGAGCTCATCTCTGCCCCCATCGTGGCCTTTCCTGATTATGCCCTCCCTTTTCGCCTCTACACCGATGTTTCCCTCACTGCAATAGGCGCCGTACTAGCCCATACAAGCTGGCCGGGAGCACATCATTGCATGCGCCACCCGCACTTTGAATCCAGCCGAGAAGAATTATGCTGCAACCAAGCGAGAATGCCTCGGCATATTCTGGGCCCTCCAACATTTTAGGGTTTACCTTTCCGGGACCCAGGTCACGATCATCACTGACCACCAGTCACTCCAGTGGTTACGCCAGTCTGACTCACATAACGCCCAACTCGTCAGGTGGCGCGAAACCCTGGAGGAGTTTCAGTATGAAATTTCCTACAGGCCCGGAAAGCTCCACACCAACACAGATGCCCTCTCCCGTCTCCCCATCCACGCGGTACAGCCAGATCCGGATCTACTACAACTTTGGCACCACAAGGAATGGCCCCCCTGGATTCCCTCCCACCTGTTCACCAAACTATGCCGACAGGGTGACCACCTCCTAACCCCATCCGGGCATATCCTCCTGACCCCCGATGTGGCGCGTGACACCCTGCGCCACCTTCATGCCCATAACGGCATCCACCTGGGTACTAAGAAATTATTACAAGTGTTTAACGACACTGGGCGCCAAACCCCTCCACCCTCGCCAAGGAGATCATTCAAACTTCCCGCACCTGTGCGCTGGGAAAAGATGCCATCCGAACCGCCAGACCCTAGGGCCACATCACCACCCACAAGCCCTGGCAACTCCTGGCGATAGATGTAGTAGACCCCCTCCCTCCCAAATCTGGATATAAATATGTGATCACCTTTGTGGACATGTATTCGAAATTTGTAGTAGCCTGTCCAACGAAAGAACATCATGCCGTCGCCATCACCGATGCCCTTCTCCGACACGTGTTCCCTTATTTTGGGATCCCACAAGCCATCCATTCCGATAATGCCCCTGAATTCTCCGGAAAGATCTGGGAGGAACTCACCAGAATCTTTGGGTACAAAATCTCCCACACCTCACCTTACTGGCCACAGGGGAACACAGTATGTGAACGTAGCCATTGTACCCTTATGAATCAATTATGCACACCCATCGAGGCTATGAAAAACGACAGCTGGCCGGCTCATGTGAAAATCGTTCAGTGGAGCATGAATTCCTGCCCCCGAGAGGACGGGGTTTCCCCACATGAGAGGATATTCAGCAAAGCCCCCCTCCTACTACCACTACGCTAATACCTGCAACCACCTGCCTCCGCTCCCACTACAGACCCATTACACCTTCTGAAAAGCCAAGTGCACCACCTACAAAAAGTCTAGACCTCGGCCCTGTCACAGCCTCCAACTCCTTACACCCGGGTGACACTGTCATCATCGCCCAGCTCCCCACTCCCCACAAACTTGCCCCCCGCTTCACGGGGCCCCACACAATCACCCACGTCCCCAACCCTTACCAGGTTGTTGTAGATTATCACGGCACCCCACGCACCCTCCGAAACTGCCACGTGCGCCCTCTCCATATGCCCGCCTCAGCCATCCCAACCTCACACCCCCAACCCCCCCTGCTCCCGAGCCTCCCTCCACTTCCACATACGAGTGCTACATTTCCTTCTCGTCCTCCCCCTCCACCCCCCTACCACCTCAGCCTCCTTGCCTGCCACCACCCCCCGCACCTCACCTGACATCTCCCCTTCCACACCAACCTCCCCTTGCTCACCCTTACCCCTTCCCTTCACTGCTCCCCTTCACCGCCCAATCCCACGTGTTCTGCCCACGCCGCCACACCCTCACCACAACCTACTGCCACCACCCCCCACCCACCACCCTTGCATATGCCCACTCCAATGGCCTCACCCCCCACTGCGCCCCCGACGCGCACAGCAGCCCGTACTACCCAACCCCGTCCACCCCACACGCCTGTTTCCCAACCCACCAACACCCTTAGGACTACCACCACCTGCTCAGGCTGTCTCTCACACCCACCCGCCCAATACACCCACACTCCTACACATACCACCTTCCCACAACTTCACACTATCATGATACACCAAGCTCAAATCCTCTCAACCTACACTCCCCAGAGACTCAATGCCGCATTACCACGGCACAAAACCTGACCCCGACCCTCGGTGTCCAACATTCAGCTTCCTACCACACCAGCAACAACACCGAGCAAGATGAAGGTGAGACGGGTCATATGGGCACCTACCCTCGGCAAGAACCGCCGGCTTCGCGGACCACACCACCTGCTAACCCTCCTCCGTTCCACCCCCACCACCTCCACACTCTTCCTCACCTGTGACGCAGAGCAGGAAGAAAACCCCTACACCACCGCCCGGCAGGCCATGCTACAACACCTCCAGCCTGCATACGCCACACACAACAAGCACATATACCACCTCCAGCCACAGGGACGTTACTTTTCCCAGGGGGAGAGCAGTGAAATGCGTGGCATACAACATAGTGCCCCCGAAAATGAGACGAGTGAGGAACAGCATAGTGCCCCCCAAAACGAGACGAGTGGTGTACAGCCCAGTGCCCCCAGGAACGTACCGACACCCCCACCCGGACCCCACAGAGTAGCCGCCTCTGAACTATGGGATGCCATGCAACAACGGCATAAGTCAGCTTGGGCCATGTGCCCCTATAACACCCAGCCATCGCACTATCATCATAACAGGAGGACACTACCTTCGGGGAGTGGGACTGCCGGATCAGCTAGGGGTGGAGCTGCTCATTCAGCTCCAGACGGTGTCCCTCAGGAGACGGCCTACTGCCGCTCCCGCCTTCGTCAGACGGCCGATTGCCGCTCCGATGGTGTTGCCCTCAAGTCGGCCTATTGCCGCTCCTCCCTCCGGCAGAAGGAGACGGCCTACTGCTGCTCCCACTTTCGTCAGACGGCCGACTGCCGCTCCGAAGGCGTCCAGAGGCACGCTGACTCCCTCACTCAGGCCACGGCCAATTGCCAGGTCTTGGCGCCTCATAGTTGCGCCCCTGGGCAGCCAAGGCCAATTGCCGGGCCCCTAGCCCAAGGGGAGGTGTTGATAATGTCATAGCCTCAGCATGAGACAAGAGCCCAGACCTCCAGTACTGGAGAGCCTCAGCAAGACCTTACGGTCTCCCCTGGTCTCCGCTCCCTACGCCTGGCCCTGGAGAAGACCAACCTGACGGACCTTAGTTCAGGTCGGTGCCGTAGCCCTTTCCTGACGGCACCCCTCGACTCTGGGAACCGCAGTGTTCAGTCACTCCAGACCCTCTCCAGGACGCCCGGGCGTGATCTCTCCACGCCCACTAGGTGGTGTAAGACCTCCACCTCTGGCCGACACCTGAGCCAGAGATTTCTGGACCTGTTCGGCCCCAGTCCTGAGGGCCATATCCCTGAGCCTAGCCTGGAGACTGCGGGACCCTTCGCCACCGGCAGCCCTGGACGCGAGAGGACGCCCCTGCGAGCCGTCTCGTGCCCTCTCGGCACGCCCCCCCTTGGCGGGGCCCCTATCCCGGCCGAGTTGTCGCCGGCGTGTCTCCCCGCCGCCCCCACTATATGAGTGAATCATAATAAGTGTGGTGTTGCCCCAGAACTAGTGAATTGACTTAGGTTAAGTGTGACGTTGCCCCAAACTAGTGTAACAATGATACAGTGACTTAATGTGTGTGTTGAATATCGGGGCAAGTGAAATCATGGGTGGATGAGTAAGGACGAGTGTAGAAATTAAGTTCTAGTGAATCAGACTCACGAGTGACGCCCTTGCAGAACACCAATAAAACTACTCCTTCCGAGAAATCCTCTGTAGCGAAATACTCCAATGTCTCTTGCTATGAGAAAACAGTAGAGAAAGTGTTAATAATATTTTCCCACTTGTATTACCGTAAACAATGAATTTCCAGTGTCATCCCCTCTCTTTACAAATCTCCTCCCAGCAGCTACCTTGAACGTAAACGAGAAATAGAATCAATTGTCAAAACCCCTTTGCTTTTAGAAAATATTAAGTTTGAATTAATAATACTTACCCTTTCCCATTATTACTATACCACTGTTCTGACCCGCCGCGAGTCACTCCCCTAGCCCCCCACCCCCCCCGTGAGCCTCACTCCCCGCGCCCCCACGCGCGCCTGTATTCCCTGTACACCTGTGCACTAGAATTAATTGTGTTGGCATCAGTTTCGGTTAAGCCAGAATCCTGCTAGATACTAATATCCTAATTAAGGTTTTATTTCTTTGCTATATATTGTAATATCTGCTGTCTTTGTCCTGTGTCTGACTGTGGTAATATACATGTAAAGGTTATTGCCTGGAGTTTTTGTGTCCTGCTTCTCTTTATTGCAATAAGCCCCGGTCTCGAAAGAGGACCCCGCTACACGTTAGGTGTTCTAGGACCGAGAAGTCGGGCCTTTTTCTCCTTGCATTATATATATATATATATATATATATATATATATATATATATATATATATATATATATATATATATATATATATATATATATATTGTTACAGAACAGAGAGATAATGAACACTTCAAGTGAGAATACTAAAATCACTACTGTCCCGCAAAGTTCAAGGTTGAAAACAAAAGAGTTAGGTAAAATTACAAGTTAAAGTTTAATACTCAAACTTACAACTAAACATTCAGGACTCATAAGGATAATGTAATGGCAAAACAGGTTAAATATATGGTTAACTGTAATAGCCCCTATTAACACGAATTTAGCAAGAGCAAATTTATCTAAGTCAGCACTGATAAATGAGAAAACCAGATAATGCTCAGTTAAAGCAAGATATATTCTTACAGATACAAAATATTATTAATAATGGCTGACATCGAAAACTCTACATGAATCACAAAGACCATACCAGGACTACGAATGAACGCCTCAGGCTGTACAGTACAAGAAAAGTGGTAATAACACTCATACTCAAATTACACAGCAGCCAGATGATTGGGGACTTCCTGAGCACTCACAAAAATACACTATACAGGGGAGGAGAGAGATGTGAACAAAATGAGGAGTAGATCTAAGTGGCAATCAATGCAGAGACTGAACTCATTATATAGGGGCCGGCAGAACTTGATACAACTTGTAAGAAGGATGCGCAAATGAAGCCATAGGGGACAATGAGTTGACAATCCTGCTCTGAACAACAGAAAGAACGACTTACTCTACTGTAAAGGGGAGAAGGGGGGAGTGAGGTAGAACACTCAAGCCTGGTCACTATGGAAGCCACGAGGCGAATCGTGATCAAACATGCAACATACTGTACGTTAGAATTATACAAAGGATGATGAAATCGTAGGCTATGTAACACCTCCCCACAAAGAAAAAGAAATTTACAAAGGAAATTTCTTATTACTCTAAAACAATCTGTCTAAAGTCTAGATAAGCAATCTGCAATAACATTTTCTTTCCCCTTGACATGTTGTGTGTCTAATGAATACTCCTGAAGAAGTAGACTCCATCTTGTCAATCTCTGATTTTTATCTTTAAACTTACTAAGGAATTTCAGTGGGTTATGATCAGTATAAATGATTATGGGGTCAAAACCAGAAGACAAATAAAATGAAAAATGCTGTAAACCCAAAATCAAGGCCAAAAGCTCTTTCTCAATAGTGGAGTAGTTCTTTTGAGGTGGAGTGAACTTCTTACTGTAATAAGATACAGGGTGTTCAATACCCTGATCATCCTCTTGCAGCAAAACAGCCCCAGCTCCTGTATCATTTGGGTCAACAGCCATCTTAAAAGGCTTAGCAAAATTTGGTGTAGCGAGCACTGGCTGACTTAATAGGATAGCTTTAAGTTTACTGAAAGAGGATTCACAGTTATCGGTCCAGACAAATTTAACTCCCTTTTTCAGTAGGTCTGTAAGTGGTGATACAAGAATTGAATAGTTAAGAACAAATCTCCTGTAATAACCTATCATTCCCAAAAATCTTTGTAGCTCTTTCCTACTTTTAGGTCTGGGAAGATCACTTATAACCTGAACCTTAGCTCCTGGTGATGCAACATGTCCATCACCAATTACGTACCCAAGGTACTGAACTTTAGCTTAACCAAACTCACACTTTGATAAATTAGCTACAAGATTAACCTGAACCAAACGCTCAAGAAATTTACTGACATGGCATAGGTGATCTTTCCAGCTGTCACTGAAGATTCATACATCATCAATATAAACAACACATCCTGCCAAACCCTCTGTTACAACATTCATGAGCTTCTCAAAAGTGGCTGGTGCATACTTCATACCATATGGCATTACAGAACATGGAAAAGTCTTTCCTAGTGTTACAAAACATGAGATCTCCCTAGCACGTTCAGTCATAGGTACTTGCCAGTATCCCTTTAACAAATCAAACTTACTTATGTACCTAGCCTATCCGATCTTGTCTATGCAATCTTCCACGCGAGGGAGAGGGTAAGTGTCTGTTTTGGTTATCTGATTAACACGTCTGTAGTCGATGCAAAGCCGCTGTGACCCACCTGGCTTGGAGACTAGAGTGACAGGAGAACTCCACTCGCTCTGACAGGGCTCAATCATCTTGTGGTCCATCAGGAAGCCAAGCTCCTTCTGGATGAGAGGAACTTTCACTGGGTTCACACGGTAAGGAGGCAGTTTAATTGGCTTTGCGTCTCCAACATCGACATCATGCATCAACACAGTGGTTCTTCCTGGAGTGGCACGGAACACTTGCGGGTACTCCTGCAGTAATGCCGAAAACTCCTACCTTTCCTCGGGAGGGAGATGAGAAAGCTTAGTCTCGAGATCATTCATGATATCAGGATTCTTCCCCAAACTATCACTTAGGCTCACACTGCATGGGAGAACTTCACTTGCAGACTCGCGTGGAACAGCTACATTGCAGACTGGGTTATTTTCGTCTCGCCTGTGATATAACTTTAGCATGTTGATGTGACAAAGTTGCTTCTTCTTTCTACGATCTGGTGTGGCGATGACATAGTTGACATCATTTAGTTTCTTCTCCACGAAATAAGGACCACTAAACTTGGCTTGAAGAGGTTGCTCATGCACCGGTAGCAGAATCAAAACCTGATCTCCTGGCTGAAAGTGGCGTAACCTGGACATCTTATCATACCAAGTCTTCATCTTCTCCTGAGCAGCTCCTAAATTCTCTTTCGCCAGCTGTAAAGCAGTGGACAGCCGTTCTTTGAACTTCATCACATACTCCAGCAGGTTGACGTCATCTTCCTCCGACAGCCAGCATTCCTTGAGTAGCTTAAGGGGTCCTCTTACTTCATGGCCAAACAGTAGTTCAAAAGTTGAGAAGCCCAGTGATTCATTTGGAGATTCTCTTGCAGCAAATACAACGAATGGAAGACCTTTATCCCAGTCTTTCTGATGTTCCAAACAGTATTTCCTGAGCATCGATTTGAGTGTTTGATTATATCTCTCCAACGCTCCTTGGGTCTGGGGATGGTAAGCTGAGGACGTGATCTGGGTGATACCCAACTCTTTCAGAGACTGCTTGAAAACATTTGACATGAAATAACTTCCCCGGTCTGACTGTATCTCCTTGGGCAGACCAAACTTGGTGAAGAACCCTAGCATTTCCTTAACCACGTTCTTTGCTGAGGTATTTGGAAGTGGAATGGCTTCAGGATAACGAGTAGCCATAGCAATCAGGGTCAACACATAAGAAAAAATCCTGAAGAAGTCTTAGGAAGAGGGCCCACAATATTCACGAACACACTGGTGAAAGGCGCCTCAAAAAAGGAATGGGAACTAGAGGTGCAACCTTTTCGGTCTGATTACACTTCCCCACTACTTCACAGGTGTGACAAGACTTACAATACCAGGAAACATCTTTGAAGATACCTGGCCAGTAGAGTGTTTTTAAATGCGTGCCACAGTCTTCCTCACTCCAAGGTGTCCTGCCAAACCGGAATCATAAGCCACTCCAATGATATCCTGCCTACAAACAGGAGGGATGACAACTTGATGTACAACCTCCCATTCACCGTTGGCTGATGCTGTTGGGGGTCTCCAATTCCTCATAAGTACTCCTGACTTTATATAATAACAGGTAGAAGCACCAGCTGACTCTTCCTCACTGCAAGCAGAGTTAGCTAGACCTTTCAACTCAGAGTCAACAACCTGCAACTCAACCAACTCTTGACGAGACAAATTATCAACACTACAGGTTACTGCCTCATCTGGTGAGTGGTCCAAATTAGCAAGAAAAGTGTCAGCTAGGAGAAGATCATCATCATTATCCTCTAAGTCACCAGTAACTTCAGACTTAGCCCTAGTGACAGCACATGCAGAGAACACCTCAGGGACATCACAATCCTGGTACGCTGTCACTGGCTCACCAGACAACTGAGGAGCTGGACACACCTGACTTCCACCAATATCATTTCCAAGTAAGAGAGTTACACCTGACATTGGGAGTGTCTCAACCAACCCAACCATAACGGAACCATTAACAAAACCAGACTCTAAATTCACTCTGCACAGAGGGACAGAGAAGTATTTATTCCCTACACCTTGTAAGATTACAGTTTCATCAGAGGAATTAACATTAGAGCCTAGAACACTGGTCAGCATAATGGATTGGCAAGCACCTGTATCACGATATATTTTAACTGATTTCCTGTCATTATTGTCCAGAGGACTGACAAAACCATCAGACAGGAAATTAGCACATGAACTCTTGAGAGTGTCACCCACGTTACTGCTCAAAAGAGGAGCTTCATCATGAGAATTAAATTTACTCCTCAAAGCAAGTTCAATTAACTCTGTTAAAGAATTATGGGAACTCTCAAGGGTGGACACTAGACCAATTGACTGAATATTTAAAGACTCCTTTTTGTTCACATCACGCTGTCTCCTGAAACATTTCTCCGTAGTATGACCAAGCTTACTACAATAAGTACATTTACTTTTCTGAAATCTAGAGGTGGAGCTGGTATTTACTTCCTGAGAAACATCATCTTTATTCTCTTTCCTGTTACCTGTACTCTGAGTAGAGGCAACGTACTTACTCTCAGCTTTCCTTTTTTCTGTAGAATATCTCTTGTGAGTGAGAACATATTCATCAGCTAAAACTGCAGCATCAGACAAATTATCTATTCTTTTCTCATCAAGATATAGGCTTACATCTTTATTAATACACCTTTTGAAGTCCTCCAGCAAAATCATCTGCTTAAATTTGTCAAAATCAGAATTTACATTCTTGGAATTTAACCACTGCTCTAACAGATCTTCTTTGATTTTTGCATACTCAACATGGGATTGCTTATCTTGCTTATAAGTTGTCCTAAATTTTACTGTATAGGCTTCAGGAAGAAGCTCATAGGCTTTAAGAATCAAGCTCTTAATTACATCATAATTATCAGATTGATCCTGAGGCAAAGATGCATAAGTTACTTGAGCTTTACCGGTGAGAACAGTTTGAAGGAGTACTGGCCAATACTTTTTGGGCCAATTAAAACCTGTAGGTACCCTCTCAAACAACTGAAAATACTTTGTTAAATTAGATTCATTAAAGGGAGGGACAAGTTTAACATTTTTAGCCACATCAAAATCATCAGAGCTAGATGATCCAGTTCCACCTTGTTTCATGCGATACTCATGGTCTGCCTGAATCCTAGCATGTTCAGTTTGTGCCTGAGCCTGTGCCTGTGCCTCCTGAATACGAGACTGAGACTCAGCCTCCTTAGCATCAGCCTTCTTAGTACGAGCCTGAAACTCAGCCTCCTTAGCACGAGCTTCCTGCAGGGCTAGCTGTAACTTAGCTATTTCAATCTGCGTTTGCTCATCTGGAGGAGTTACATTAAACAATCTTTTATTAATCATGTCAACAATTTGATCTTTAGAATGATGAGAGCGAACAGCAATTCCCAATTGTTGAGCAAGAAGATTAAGTTCATTCTTTGTTCTGTTTTCTACATCACACACTGTTTGCACATTTGACAAAAAATCTTTGGCTTCATCAAGAGTAGTAATAGTAGACATCATGAATAAATCACAGTCACAAAATATCAAGCAATATCCTTATGATAATATCCTGAATATCCTGATAAGAGGTCGCCAAATTTATGTTACGGAACAGAGAGAGATAATGAACACTTCAAGTGAGAATACTAAAATCACTACTGTCCCGCAAAGTTCCAGGTTCAAAACAAAAGAGTTAGGTAAAATTACAAGTTAAAGTTTAATGCTCAAACTAACAACTAAACATTCAGGACTCATAAGGATAATGGAATAGCAAAACAGGATAAATATATGGTTAACTGCAATAACCTCTATTATCACGAATTTAGCAAGAAGAAATTTATCTAAGTCAGCCCTGATAAATGAGAAAACCGGATAATGCTCAGTTAAAGCAAGATATATTATTACAGATACAAAATATTATTAATAATGGCTGACATCAAAAACTCTACATGAATCACAAAGACCCTACCAGGCCTACGAATCAACGCCTCAGGCTATACAGTACAAGAAAAATGGTAACAACACTTATACTCAAATTATACAGCAGCTAGATGGTTGGAGACTTCCTGAGCACTCACAAAAATAATAATACACTATACAGGGGAGGAGAGAGACGTGAACAAAATGAGGAGTAGATCTAAGTGGGAATTAATGCAGAGACTGAGCTCATTATATAGGGGCCGGCAGAGCTTGATACAACTTGTAAGAAGGACGCACAAACGAAGCCATAGGGGAGAATGAGTTGACAATCCTGCTCTGAACAACAGAAAGAACGACTTACTCTGCTATAAGGGGGAGAAGGGGGGAGTGAGGTAGAATACGCAAGCCTGGTCACTATGGAAGCCACGAGGCGAATCGTGATCAAACATGCAGCATACTGTACGTTAGAATTATACAAAGGATGATGAAATCATAGGCTATGTAACAATATATATATATATATATATATATATATATATATATATATATATATATATATATATATATATATATATCCATGCATATGAACATACTTTCATGCACACGTACAGTCAGGGAAAGTTCCGCATTACCCACTGTTCGGAGCATTGGTGGTCGACGAATAGTCACGAAGCAGCAGCCAGACCCCACATGTCTGGTAACTGTGAGTGAGCAGGATGATGGCCGAGGGTGGGAGGGTTTGAAGAGTTGCTCATGTCACAGTATCAATACATGTTTACTGTCAAAGGTTTATGTTCCTTTGGCTTCGTTTTGTAATGTTCGATAGGAATGATAGTTACAGACACTGGTATTATAAACAGGATTTCCCATGTTATTCTGCTTATTGGAAAACGAAAAACCTGTTAATCGATCATATAAATATTTTTTTTTAGTAGTATTATTGCACACTACCCTTGACTAAGTTCGAGATGAATAATTACCTGAATAACACTGAAAATGTTTCCAGGCGGATGGTTATAGTGGGACGACAGAGGATAAATAAATAAATTTATAAGAATTTACATAAATACAGAGAGAGAGAGAGAGAGAGAGAGAGAGAGAGAGAGAGAGAGAGAGAGAGAGAGAGAGATAATACAGTGGTTTTGTTTTAGAGTCAACACAAAATATATTAATATGTTGTATCATTATGAATATCTCCTGGGAAAACGTCTCATGTTAAATGAAATTAGTGAAAGCATTCAAACCTCTGTCCCTACTCAGCAAGCTTCCATAACTTTCCTGACAACACTTGCTCTACACACATTTACGTTTTTTTTTTTTTTTTTTTTTTTAAATGCTAGCATCATAGTGTCATTTATCCTTATTAAATTAAACACACCGTCCAAATCAAACACTGCACACCTACACGTGATTCCCAATCTATCACTAAACCTTCCTCTGCCCCCAGTCCCCCGCCTTTCCATCCTTCACACTCACAGCTACCAGATGTGAGGTCTGCCTGCTGCTTCGCATTCACCTGTCTCACACCAGTGCTTCGGGAAGTGGGTAATGCGGAACTTTCCATGGCTGCACATATACAGTATATATAATAATTTTCATTTTATAGTTTTTTTTATATTTATTTTTTTATTTTTATGTATTTTTAACCTTATATTATTTATAAACAAAAAAATGCCTAATCTAAAGACCCTAAAACTAATCACCTAACAGACAAATCGCTAACCTATACTAAATCCTAAGAGACAAATAACTAGACCTACACTAATGGTAAAAATATCTCAACCAAGAGAACACCATCGACTGCAGATATATAATGCCTTTCTACTTTACATACCGCACTCATCACCTGCTGATTGTCAGTCGAGGAACAACCTAATATAGGGGACATCAATATATGAAAGGGAACCAGACGGGTCAGGAACATTTCCATATACGTCAGCTGTCAACCCTAATTAGGACAACTTAATCACGATGGTATAATGTATTTTAATAATATGTACAAGAACTGAAGTACCTCGCTTAACAGACCACCATCGACTGCAAGTGCCCAATACCTTTCTATATTGCACATTTGCACTCATCAGCTGGTGACTGTCAGGCAAGGAATGGGGCTTAATGTAGGGGACATCTATGTTAGAAATAGATCAGTGGGTGGGGGAACTATTTCAAATATGTCAACTGGCAACCCTAATTAATAGTAAAATATAAACATATTTACAGTCGATAAAAACCATAACCACACAGTAAAAAAGTCACGTCACTCTGATCAGTCCGGTCTCTCTCAAGAAAGCCATCAATTTATCAGTCATAACAATGTCCCCATCACCCAGGATGGTGGAAAGGGTGAAGGGGACGTCTGTTGCGCCGCAGTAATTTATAAGTGAAGCACGTTCACGAATAAATCGCCGACAGCGCAGGATGATTGATAACACCGCATCACAGATGTCACAGTGCGGTTGAAATCGTCGTTCCATATATGATTTCATATGAGTTAAAACAGTGGCATTGAGCCGTAATCTTGCCAATACTTTTTCTTGAAGGCGACTGGGACGGTTAGCAGTGTCCCAGTCGCCCAGGTGAGGCCTACAAGTTGGAATATTTAGTCTGGTCCACTGACCTTGCCACAGAAGATTTATTGATTTCTTTCCGAGAGAGAGACTCGACCGTAGATCACGAGGAACGTCCCAAGCCTCCGCGAGCTCTACAGCCGACTTTGCAAGTAAGTCAGCCTGCTCGTTGCCGTAGATACAACAATGACCAGGCACCCAGACCAGCATGAAGGACTTGTTGCATGAACGCAACTTATTAACGATGCGGCCCAGGATCTCGTGAGAGTCCGTAGTGCAAGATCCAATTGTCTGAAGGGCTAATTTTGAATCCGAAAATATGACAAATGAGTCATGTCTAGAATTGAGAGCATAGTCTATGGCTTTGTCAATAGCAAAAAGTTCGGAGGTAAAAACAGATGTATGAGTCGGCAACCGATACCTGAGTGCGCATTCAGTCGACCACACACAAGCACCCACACATTCACTCGACTTGGAGCCGTCCATGTACAATTGGTGGGACCCCAAGTGACGCACGATGATGTTACGAAACAAGTTTTTTTTTTTTTTTTTTTTTTATGTGACCGACTCTGGGCATAGGCCCCGCAGCCTGCCTTCAAGGCCCAGTAGTCCTCCTACGTACCGGACACCTCTACATGTCACCACTTCGGCGCTAACACCCACCGTCCATATTGAATACATGCTAGGGCTGTCTCATACAGGACTGGTGTATTGGTATTAGCGGGGGTATTTTTACGACATGTCGGCGGGGCTTCTGGTAGATCAGTAAAGTCTGATTTGGTGGACCTCCGCCTCTGTTGCCTTGGTCTTTGGTGCTGGAAGCCGCGACACATCAACAGTGAAACCAGGTGGCTCCCAAGGCGCTATATTTTTAGTCACCAACATGTCACAGTCACTGAGGTCCACACCAAGCTCCTGGGTTAGTCAGTGGAGGTGAACAGCAAGTGGCCGACGCACCCCCCGCAGAAGATGGTGGTATTGATGCAGGGGGGGTACAGGCCACATTGCCGTTATTACTTTTCATATATGTCCTAAGTCCATATGAGAATGCCAGGTGTTCACGGCGAATACGGAGGGGAGGCATATTCGCCTCCACTTCCATACGAGCTACGCGGGTACACAGGATGGCTTCAAGACACATTCACAAACATTTATTCTACAACACATCCAATCCTTTCAGCGTGGCATCGGATGCCGAGCCATACACCTGTGCACCATAGTCTAGCCTCAAAAGAATAAGGGACCTATACTTTATTAATAAATATTTTCTGTCGGCACCCCAAGTAGTACCCACTAGGTACTTGAAGACGTTTACTGGTTTATCACAACGAGCAAGCAAATTATTAATATGAATTTTGAAGTTCAAACGAAGATCAAAATTTATTCCCAAAAACTTTACAGAATGCTTAAAAGGTACCGCCTGATTTTCCAAAGTTAAGCACAAATTAGGTACGTTACGAGTCGTAAAAACTACAGCAGCACACTTAGGGACGGAAAACTTAAATCCCCACTGCAAGGCCCATTGATGGACGGAGTCAAGGGCTGCTTGAATCCGCCCAACCGAAAATTGTGCATTATGGGAAGAGTGCCATATTGCACAATCGTCAGCGAAGAGCGAGTATTTAAGATTCCTCGGGATGGGAGCTGATGACAGAATAACATTGATCATAATGCTAAATAAAGTGGGACTCAGCACACTTCCCTGTGGCACCCTGTTTTCCTGGATAAATATATCCGATGTTATGTTATGGGGCAATTTGACAGAGAAAGTCCTGTTCCTTAAGAAATTTGAAATAAAAATCGGCAAATTTCCTCTTAAACCATAGGCATTGAGCTTCATCAGTATACCGTGTCACCATGTCATGTCATAGGCTTTATGGATGTCCAAGAACACCCTTTTCATGAATTCTTTATTGGCAAATGCCTCTGCAGTACAATGCTCCAAATTCATTAAATGATCTAGTGAACTTCTGTATTTACGGAAGCCACATTGTTGATCATTTAACAAATTCTTTGACTCTAAAACAAAAAGATGCCTGTTTTAACCATACGTTCCATGACCTTACATAGACAAGAAGTCAACACAATAGGACGAAATAAAGTGGGATTCATAAGACAACCAGCCTTTTTGGGTATCGGTATGACGTGTGCAAAGTGCCATGAGTTTGGGAACGTTCGAGACGCCCAAATCTCATTGTACAATGCCAACATCTTAATCAAGTTGTTCTGATTAAGATGCTGGATCATACCGTACGTGATGGTGTCTGGTCCAGGGCTGGTGTCTTTACATGATTTAAGGGCAAGGAGCAGTTCATCTAGCGTAAACTCTTGGTTGTAAGGGGAGTCTATGTCTTCTGTGGCAAAGTCTATTATCTGTAGCTCAGCCGTACGTTGATGACATTGGAAACACGGATCATAATTGGCTGAGCTACTTACATGAGAAAAACTCCTGGCGAGGATGTTAGCAACGTCCACGGGCTCATCATAGATGTTATTATTTACTTGCAAGGTGGTCACAGGGAAGTATGGGCCTTTATTATTTAATATTCTAATAGTGGACCAGACTTTACTGAATGGTGTTGTACGAGTCACCGTGGACACAAAGGACCGCCAGTAGTCACATTAAGCCCTTCTCATTATTCTCCTTGCCTCAGCCCGTGCCTGTCTGTATGCAATAAAATTTTCCTCAGTGGGCTGACTATCAAAAATCCTGTATCTCCTATTGTGTTTTCTTAATGCTTGTCGGCATTCCGGCGCCCACCAATGTGCTCTATGCGTCGCATGAACTGTAGAAGTCTTGGGAATAGCAGCCTCAGCTGAGTATAATATGGATTTGGTTAAATTTTCGACCTTAACATCTATGGGCTCCCCAGATATATCTAAATTGGTGATCCTTGAGAAGGATCCCCAAAATGCTTTCTTATAGTTAAATTTTGGAGGTGGAGGGTCTGAAACAATGTCGCGTGTATAAGAAAGACAGATGGGTAAATGATCACTTCCCAAGGAGTCGTCATAAGGGTCCCATGAGAAATCTTGATGTATATATACCAAGGGAGGCCAGAGATAAGTCAGTGGCCGAAAAGTTACCAGTACGATCATCTACACGAGTCGCTCTACCATCATTCAGAAGACAGAGGTTGGACTGTAGTATTAGGTTGACTACTTGCTCCCCACAACCATCGATTCTCAAGCTACCCCATTGATAGTGATGGGCGTTGAAGTCGCCCAACACTAACTTATTGCCAGGAAGATGTTCAAATAGTGAATTTAAAGCATCACTATCAATGAGGCCATGTGGAGTACAGTATAGAGAGCAAGTAGACAGATACGGTACATGTTATTAAATTTTACTCTGCACGTGACAGCTTCCAGAGTAGAATTTAGAACCACTTCCGTTTGTGGGTGTGATTTGTGCGTGAATATGGCAACTCTGTGACCTTCATATCTTCTATACGAGTGATAGTGTTTGAACTGTGGAAGATCAGGATGATCCTCCAGGCGCGTCTCCTGTAAACAAACAACATCTGGCCTGTGTATTGAAAGCAAGATTGCTATATTTTGTAGTTTATTCCCAACACCTCTACAATTCCATTGTAACATAGTGAAAGCGACGGTTTAAGGTTTATGTTGCGGGCCAGTGTGCTTCATCTTTTTTTGCCGCCCGCCAGCAGGCGAGCGACTACCAGGGGACCTATCCCGGTGCTTGTTTACAGAAACCTCCATATTTTCATCAATTACGAGGGCCCCAGATTCCACAGAGGAAGAGCTACCCTTTCTCTCCGTCGCTGGGCCACAAACAGGAAGAACATGAGGTCGTGACTTGGTAAGGGTGGTCATATTATTCTTACTAGAGTTGTCAGGCTTGGTTTAGGCTTAACTGACCGAGAGGCAGCAGCAGCCTAAGAGTAGGAAGTTGTAACAAGGGTATAAGTTTGAGAGGTGGATTGGACAGGAGGCTGAGATGGAGAGGTAGAATGTGTGGCAAGAGGAACCGGTTCAGGGTCAGACTGTGTTGCAGCAGAGTACATCACGGGACGGGACATCACCACCGAAGCATAGGACC
The DNA here is from genome assembly GCF_032717465.1 of Coenobita brevimanus. Lineage (NCBI taxonomy): Eukaryota > Metazoa > Arthropoda > Malacostraca > Decapoda > Coenobitidae > Coenobita > Coenobita brevimanus. The sequence continues at coordinate 14,424,932 of NC_137061.1, read as the reverse complement.
TATTCGGTGTAGGAGTTGCATGCAACTCCTTCACCTTTTCCTTGCTTGCTAGTAGGAGATACCCTCAATTGCCTTCACTGTGCAGACCTCTTTCTCCTCCTTCCACTTGGGACAATCCCTAAAGGAAGTGGAGTGAACACCCTTACAGTGAAAGCAACAGATAGTCTCTGATGTGCACTGTTCAGCACTGTGACCCTGTGTTGCACATTTGCCACACACTGACTGTGAAGTCCGACAATTCTTAGCACCGTGCCCATATAATTGAAATTTCAAACAATGGAGTGGGTTGGGGATATATGGTCTTACATTAACAATTTCATAGCCAACTTTGACATGTGCCGGGAGTGAAACTCTGCCGAAAATCAAAACAATAGTGGCTGTCTTCGTCCTCATGCCATCAGAAAATCTGGTAATGAACTGGGCATCTGTGACATCTTGCTGAGCAAGTTCCTCTATGATCTCTTCCTCACTCATCACCATGAGACCCCTGCAGGAATTCATGGAGGTTGGGATCTTGGCGTCGACATCATAGCAGTGAAACTTGCACAGCTTCAGCAAGTCCTAAACTTGGGATGAATTACAAGTCTTGACAAGGAGGTCTCCATTCACAAGTTTTTTTAACTTGTTCCACCTCCCCAGCACAGCCATCAATAACCTTCATGATCAAGAAGGTTATTGATGCTCAAGGGAGTGGAACCTAGAGCATGGATGATGACAAACTCAGCATTATTTACACTTATGTCGTGAGGCAAACGAGTCTGGGGCCGTTCTGTCTGGGGGCTGTTAAACCATGGATCAGTTAGCGGTCAGTCAGGACCGCCTCTCCCTCCTTCAGGGGGCGGGAGGCAGTAGGGGCGTCTTCCATAGTACCACTCCCCCCTAATGGAGGAAGTGGGAAGGAGGAGAGAAAACAAGCAAAGGGCAAATAACCCAGGGCAGAACACCTATGTCTGAGGTTGCCCTCTCAAACCACTCCAGGGAGGCCCGACCGTATCTATTCACGTCCCAGAGCGATCAACTGGGAGATCCTCCGTGGGCGAGTAAGCAAAGGGTAAACTCAGGAAAAGACACAAATAGCTAATGTATCTCTAAACAGGGAGGTGAGGAAAATGAGTACTAGCTAGCCTAACTTAAAAATATGCCCTAGTGGCGAAAGAAAAAAAAAATAATGCTATTGAGGTAGCCCTGAAAGCTAGAGGAAAGCTCAGAAGAAGACACTTCTGCACTCCCCACGACCATGCATCAAAAGTCCTGTAATAAAATCTACCCCATCTTATAAAAGCTTGCATTACTCTCGAAACTGCTACATTCTACGAGTATACTCTCGACGAGCAACAGTTGCCAACTCGGAAACAGCCCAAAACATGCCAGTGTTGTCTTTCATTACTTAACACTCTAAATCATTAACCATATGAACTTAAACTACATAATTTAACAAGCAATAACTGAAATAAAACATAATAAAGAAAAAGAGCATAAAAATTAATGAATGTTTAACTTACGAAATAACTACGCTCACAAACAACAGGCAAACTGGCAACTCTGATGACTTGTACCGGAACTTACAGTACGAGAAACGTCTCGAACGTACGAGACTACCTAACTGGCAAATCTCCCTTCATAATAGGAGGAATAACAGTCATCTAGTCTAGTGAATACGTGGAAATAGTGTTTCTTATATTTTCTTGCATATTCTCACCTTACAAACTACGGTGGAACATGCTATACTGCATTTTAAACAGGCTTATTTATCCTTCCCAATTATGCTGGGTAACCGATTCAACGATCAACAAAACAATCGTATCTGTTAAGTAATAGAAGAGTATATTAATATAAAGTGTTTTTTTATTTGACAAACCATTCCCATTGTTGCCGATTTGATTGTGAGATCCTGTTTCACAGTAAATCACCGAGTTTGCAGGCCTAATCTTAAGTGATTTATGATATTTTGGTCTATGTATTTTTTCCCAGTTGGCGCAAATTTTGGCGATCGACATACCCACCACCAGTGTTGGGAAAGAAATACAGATTCACTTGATCCTTCGACATACCCATTCCCAGACATTTTCACTGTTATGCTGGATGTTTTTAGACCGAATTCTCGTTCTAAAGACACCAGGGACTGAGCGGGGTCCTCTTTCTAGACCGGAAATAGAACACTTACAAGGGAACAGGACATAAAAACTCGGCAATACACCTTAACACATCTCTTGTCTCAGTTCAATTCCCTTTCAATATACATACAAAGATACACGGAATATGGATGGGGTAAAGTGACAGGTTAATTAATACTAGCATAACATATCACGTGGGCATGGTGTTTACGCCCGAGTCAATACACGAGAGAATATCACATAGCTGTGGTGACACTGTTCCTACACTCGGTCTCTCTGGACTATAAGTGGTAGGTTGGTCTCTTTGCCCACGCACTAGGATATTACTCTGGTTCTGGGGTGTTTAGACATACACAGTACTCTGGATAAACTGAAGTAGAGACTTTTATGGGTAGTGTTTCTGTTTCACTGTTTTATATCACTTGCAGTCACTCTTACTGTTAAGTCTTTAGCACGACACTGGGATCTGGGAGGGTCGTCACCGGACTGCTGAGGCTTGGGTTTAACTGAGGTGGAGCCCGGGAGTGGGAGGGAGCCCTTCTGGAAAGCCCTCCTGCAGGAGACACGGGACTGCTCTCGGGGGTGTCGCGGCCCGGGTGCGTGTCTGGTCTGGGGTGCAGGGAGGTCCTTTCCTGCTCGGGCCTCGACCTGGTAAGGGACCCTCGGGACTAGGGCTGAACAACGTCAGGAGTTGGGCCTGCTGCTTCTTGCTCCTGGCAGAGGGCTGACGGCGAGTGGGGTCAGAGCAGTCCCGCCTTGGGGTCCGCGGGCTGGCCCTGGGAGGCCTGGGACTGTGGTCGCCTCTAGGTTGGGGCGCCGTCAGGGGTTGGTTGCGGCACCTCGCCCGAGGGACGTCCGTCAGGATCCGGCGTCGTCCAGGGGCAGGCTATAGGGCATGAACCCCACCTTCGGCGACAGGACCTCGCCACCACTCCTGGAACAACAGCACCTCCGGGGAACCACACCTGGAGGGAGAGAGAGTAGGGCATCCCACACAGCCGAGGGGTGGAGAGTGGACCGCACAAGGGACCTTCCCCTCTGGGAGAACCCTTGGGATAGTGGATGAAGGGCGTACAGTGGCCATCCCTTCCCCGATGCATACAGTGGCCATCGTCTCGGTTCCACAGCCCCTTGGGGTAGCAGCAGAAGGATGTAGAGTGGCCGTTCCTTCCTCAGCGTGTACAGTGGCCATCACTGCGGGGCTGCTTCTGAAGGAGGAAGAGGCAGATGAGGGATGTGCAGTGGCTGCTCCCTCCCCAGCACGTACAGTGGCCATCGCCGAGGGTCTGCCTTCCCAACAGGTAGTTGCTGAGGGACGTACAGTTGCCTTTCCCTTCCCAGTATGTACAGTGGCCATTACCGCGGGGCTACTCCCATAGGAGGATGAGGAAGTGAATGAGGGACGTACAGTAGCCATTCCCTCCCCGACGCATACAGTAGCTGTCGTCGCAGTTCCACTCCTCCTGCCTTTGCCTGTCAGTGTGTGCTCAATAGCTGCCACACCGAAGCGGGCTCCAGATGTGGCTGCAGCAGAAGGACGTACAGTGGCCATTCCTTCCCCGATGCATACAGTGGCCATCGTCGTGGGGCTGCAGGGGGAAACAGCTGAGGGATGTACAGTGGCTGTTCCCTCCCCGGTACGTACAGTGGCCGTTACCACGGTGCTGCCTGGGACTGTATCTGGAGCAGTCCCACCCCGATCCTGACGAGGGCTGGTCTGGCCGAGAAGTAGTGTCGCATTCCTGTGATGTCGTGGTTGGGCAGGTTGAGGGGAAGAGGGACACAAGGTCGGGGCACCACAGTGCCCATCTTGCTCTGGGCCAGAGTCACACTCACCTGGCCTGCTGTGGTGTCCTCCTGGGGTGGGGGTAGGGCTGCAGCTCCGTAGTGGGGTGGGGGGTCCGGCAGTGGGGGCGCGCATATTATTCACCCTATCTTTAACCCCTTAACCGCGAGGCGTCACTTTCGTGATGCTCGGCTACAATGGATCATACCGCGGGGCGTCACTTTTGTGATTCTGTGTTATTTTGAATTATCCCGGGCTCTCAAGTGGTGGCTTGTATCATCTATCAGTACTGCCAATGTCCAACACTAGTCAGCACTCCAAATCTCATCTGTACTCCCATCCATTGTTGACATTTTAGCTATTTTACCCCCTTTGTGACTACCCTCCCTACCTGCCCTCCATTACCCTCTCCTCTCACCTCCCACGCCGCGCTGCGCTACGGAAATTTCCCCCTTCTTTTTCCACAGATTTCATCCATTGAAATAAGCCCTATGCCCTATATTTTTACCCAATAATATATACCAAAAAAAAAAACAGGTAAGTGATAGTGTTATACTCCAGAAATTGGCTAATTATCACCTGACAACACCTCACGTGCATTCATTCGCTACATTACCACGGTAATTTCCCCTTTGATTTATGCCTTGTAATCGATGTCTGTAATAAAAATATATATCAGAAAGGAAGGGAGAATCCTAATTGACATTTACATTCACCTGGAACAACCTATTTCTTTATTTATTGCCGAGATTTTCTACCTATAAACAAGTAGCCTGTAAGTTAGCAGCAGTAAGCCTAAAGTGTCATTGTCAACCCTTCCCTTCTCAGATTTACCCCCTACGTGACTCCCCTCCCTACCTGCCCTCCATTACCCTCTCCTCTCACCTCCCACACCGTGCTGCGCTACGGAAATTTCTCCCTTCTTTTTCCACAGATTTCATCCATTGAAATAAGCCCTATGCCCTATATTTTTACCCAATAATATATACCCCAAAAAAAAAAAAAACAGGTAAGTGATAGTGTTATACTCCAGAAATTGGCTAATTATCACCTGACAACACCTCACGTGCATTCATTCGCTACATTACCACAGCAATTTCCCCTTTGATTTATGCCTTGTAATCGATGTCTGTAATAAAAATATATATCAGAAAGGAAGGGAGATTCCTAATTGACATTTACATTCACCTGGAACTACCTATTTCTTTATTTATTGCCGAGATTTTCTACCTATAAAAAATTAGCCTGTAAGTTAGCAGCAGTCAGCCTAAAGTGTCATTGTCAACCCTTCCCTTCTCAGATAAGCCGCGGCATTTAGTTCCTTGTCCTCCACTGTAGAGACAACATGTCGCACTCGCACCCCGCCATTCCTGCCGCTTCTGCGCCCATTGCAAAGGGCCCCGTGACCTCTACGCCAAAGAAAAGTGTTGAGGCAAGCAGGAAAGGCCTCAGTGACTCTTCAGTGGCACGAGAACTTGCAGAATTGTCCATGATAATGATGGACAGTGACTTTGACGATTCGGGTGAATCGTGTGATGAGCCGGGTGAGGTTATCGCGCCAGAAACAGCGACAACAAGTGCTTCTACCAGTGAATTAGTGTCTAGCTCCAAGGGAAAGGAGCCTTTAGTGCAGGAAGGACAAGAATTTGGGAAGGGAGTGAAAAGGTGGCGTGTTAGCCCCAGAACAATGCCCCCACGTGACCCAGCCCGCCATGAGTCACGAGTGCATTCACCTCCCCGTTCCCCAAGCCCCGCTTTACTCATCTCGTCATCATCGTCGGCTGAGTTATCTCCGGAGTCTTCGTCGTCGGAGTCACCACCAGCATCAACAGTGAAGGCAGGCCGTAGAGGTAGAGGTAGATCTAAGAGAGTGAAAAGTAGTGTAGCTAGTAGGGTAAGGGCTGATAGTGCTGTACGGCAACCTAGGGTCAGTGAGAGTGACCTTGATAGAGATAAGCCTCCCTCTCAGCCAACCTCCACCACCACCACCACCACCAGCCCTCCACCGCCACGCCAGGGAATCCTGGACGCCTTCGCGTGGAAGGAAAGGTCAGATTTTGTCCCCGAAAACCTGGTTTTCGATGAGAGCTCGTCAGGAGTTCAGCCTACCTTCACTATGGACGAAAATGCTGAGTGTGTCGACTACCTTTTGGCCTTCCTAGATGACGAAGTCATGCAGCACATATGTGATGAGACCAACAGGTACGAATCACAACGTGCTGCTAGTGGTACAGGTGCAGCCAAGATGCAACAGTGGACCATGCTGGGAGTGCAGGAGCTGTATGTGTTCTTTGCCCTCATGCTTCTTATGCCACACTCCAAGAAGCATGAGTTGGAAGAATACTGGTCCATGGACCCCTTACTACCCTCACCGACCTTCAATAAGTACATGGCCAGAGATCGCTTCCAGAACATCATGGGAAACCTGCACTTTGCCGATAATGATGTACCTTCCCAAACCGACCCACTCTGGAAGATCCGGGAGATTCTGAACAGAATGAAGGATAAGTTCATGTCATTCTTCCACCCATTTCAGAAGGTTGTCATTGATGAATCCTTGGTTTTGTTCAGAGGACGTCTTCGGTTTGTTCAGTACATTCCAAGCAAACGCCATCGCTTTGGAATTAAGTTCTTTGTACTGTGCGACTGTAAGACGGGGTACATCCTTGACTTCGTCATATATTCAGCCAGCACTGTCGATCTCGATAAAACTCACCCCCTTGGCTTCTCAGGCTGTGTAGTGAAAGTGCTCCTAGAAAAGTATTTTGGTGGGAATCATGTGCTGTATACAGACAACTACTATACAGCACCGAAACTTGCCAAATACCTTTCTGAGCACGGCATTGGCTCCTGCGGCACTGTGAAAAGTAATCGTGCCAACTTCCCCAAATTCCCAGAGGCGGGAAACTCGCAGCGAGGAGACGTGCACCTATGCAAGTGTGAGAAGATGCTGGCAATACAGTGGCATCACAAGAGAGTCGTGCACATGCTCACCACCGTACATAAGGGGGAGATGAGAGACAGTGGGAAGGTCGACCGTAGGACAGGCGAACCTGTGATGAAACCTGATGCTGTGTTGGACTATAATATCAACATGCGGCTGGTGGACAAGTCCGACATGATGATTGGTGAGATCGACTGCCTCAGGAAGAATACTAGGTGGTACAGGAAAGTTTTACTGCATCTCATAGATATGACGATGCTGAACGCCTTCGTCCTGTACAAGATGAAGGTAAAACCACCCAAGTCCTTCTCCCTGAGGTTGTTTGCCAGGACTTGTGTCCAGCAGCTGCTGTAAAAATATGGTAGGGTGCAAGCAGCAACCCCAAGGCGCCATCCAGTTACACTTCCCGACCGACTTGAGCAGAGGGCGTATATGGATCGGCACAGACTTGCGCTAATGCCTGCCACAGGGAAAAGGAAGGCTGCGATTCGCAGGTGTCAGGTATGTGCGCATACCACACGCCGCACACCTGAGCATAAACGCACCTCTTGGCAGTGCGCTGAATGCCAGGTTCCCCTCTGTGTAACCTGCTTCTTCGATTATCACAGCCAGAAGCAGTTCTAACAGTGCAAGTGTGGAAGCAGAATTATTTGGAAATAATGTGTAAATAATGTGTAAATAGCAGGTGAAAGCAATGGATGTTCAGTTCATATGATTGAACAGTGTATTATAGTTTTATCTTACTGAAAGTGACAGTGAATAACATAGTGTAAGTATAATAGAAGGGTAAATAATGAAAGTAGAATAGAAAATGTAAATAGTAATGTAAGTAATTAGTAATATAAGAATATGAGTACAAATAATTTATGTTATAACAGTGAGAGTGAATCCGTGGCTCTCTACGTATTTTACTGACTGAAAAATTGAATGACTTCAGTGACAATAAACTAATACGACTGAAGGAAACTTATGGAGAAAGACTCCAGATATATATAAGTGTGATATAGTAACAGAAATATAAAGTGTGAGGAGTTTTATGAATAATAAATGACAGAGTGCCTAGAGCGAACTAGCGCAAGTGCGGCGATCAGACGCGCTCGTAATTTCCATTGCTTTCAAAATGTTTTTTTTTTTAGTATGGATCCCAAACTACTTGAAAATGGTAGAATAGTGTTTATAGTGTTTGTATCTGGCTGTGGTAATCATATTACGGGTTGTCGGGAAGTGTAAAGTGGAGACTTAGTTACCCTACTTCAGAGGTCTCCAAAAGTCCTACGGTAACTGACGAAGGCTCAACAATCATTCCAGGAGAAAGCTGAAGGTATGTGCAATAAGCATATGTAATTTTATTATTCTAGGACTAATAACTGATTTTTGGCAAATATTTTTTGAGAGTCTGTCGGAGCCCAAATAACCCCGCGGGACACGCAAGTCATTGGTAAACAAGCCCGTGGTGTAGGGGTTAAGATTGCGTAAGTATAGGAGGAATATAAAAAGAAAATTATGAAGCTTAAATGAAAAGAAAATGTGAAATTATCAGTGTTTAAACATCTCAGTGAGGGATCTCTCTTCACTCATCTGCAGGAGCTTGTGTAACCATACAGACTCCTTACTTATCCAGTGCAAAGTTATCATTTTACTGTTATTTTGATTACATTGCATGAAAATTCTGCCTCTCTTACGTTAGATGACCTACTTTTAATGCCAAAAAAGAATAACCATTAAATGTGACTCGGGAGTTGTTTTTGTCGGCAGTATTGGATACAGGAGTGTGATGTTTGTGATGTAACTTTCCAGCAGGGATGTCGGTTGCCAAGATTTACTCCAGCTTTTTAAGAAAAAGCTATATCAAACACTGGTTGTGGCAGTGTTTTTAGGTCAAACATTAATATATTAACCATCTTACTGGGTATAATTTCTCCTCCACACAAGAGCCCTACCATGATCAGACGATCGGAAAGATTTCTCGTCAGAGAAAACAACCCGTGGTCAGAAGTCTAGCCTTTAGTTCTCATACTGGCGGGTAAATACCACCCTGGCATCACGATGCGCTTCAGTGATGATCTCCTTTTTCGTGGGAACACTATGATGTATTCCCGCCTCATGCAACCCCCGACGGACTGTAGAGAGTTTTACTTCTGGTCCAAGTCTCTCACGGAGTACCACTGCATTTGTTAGTGGGGATTCTTGCACCACACATAGTAACGCCTCGTCCTTCTGATGTGTCATCACTCGTGAGTGTGGTCGATTTGCTGTGGAATGCAGTTATTTACGTTGTCAGACGATCGAAAGTATGTCGATCTCACTGTAAAAATTTTTCTAATTCTTTGAATGAGTAGTTAGAGCAGATTTGTATTACACTAAGTGGGGTTATGTGTGGGAAAAGGTTTCGTTTTGAGTGATATGAGAGCCTTTTGGGTGTGTAGGAGGTTCAGCAATAGCAAATGTTGTGACCCTTAAGGAAATGCTACATATGCAAACCCTCATTAACATTTACCTGCTGTCTTTTTTAGGGTAAGGCGGTGATTTAGTGACAAAGTCGGTGTCCCGCATATGTAGGACCGATGAAACCCATGAACTGACAAACTTCTTGGGAATTTTTGCAACCCCAGTTCCAATTTATTTATATTACGTATTTAGTGTTTCTATGGGAAAAATACATTTATCAGGTATATGCGTATGTCAACAAGAGATAAAGCTTACAAATATAATTGAAATAGCACCGACAAACAAGTATAAACATCTCTTGGGAGAGAGCCATGCCATGCGCAAAGGTTCCAGTCTCCCCGAGGTGGCTGGGGTCACAGAGTCACGTAATACCATGACGGTGGACGCACTTGTCACATTTCACTTAAAAATCTGGACCATGGCCCCGTACTCAAACGTGGTGGGCGATATGGGAAAGCTTCAAATACAGTATTAACTAGAAGGGTACTCAAAAGAGTGCATACCACCGCAAAGGCCCAACAATCCTTTGTGGAGTATGCACTCCATTTGAGTGCTCCTTTATCCAGATCCACTCCAGAGTATAACGGGTTATTTCCTGGCCCATGCCCCATCCTTCATCCAAGTTTCATGAATATCCATTCAGTAGTTGATGGATGTATGCGCTCTACCGAGTGCCCCTTCATCCTGATGCACTCCAAAATTTAATAGGTTCTTCCTGCCCCATGCTCCAACCCTCCACCAAGTTTCATGAAAATCCGTTCATTAGTTTTTGCATAAAAGACATATGCACACACACACACACACACACACACACACACACACACACACACACACACTCAGACAGACTGCCACACATAGACATACAGACAGACACACAAGAAAAAAAACCCTCCTGGCAGAGGTAACAATTTGGTATATTTACTGCCCTTCGATAACAGTAGAGGAACGTGGCTAAATTAATTCACTAATAAAAAATGATGCAAGAGGAATGCAATGTTGTTCACCGTATGACTACATACCCTGATTAGTCAGATCTCCAGATTCTTGCCATCTTTGTACCCATTTTGTCAGTCTTAGTTGATATGCCTGATTCGTTGGCGATGACCCGGACACTTAAATCACTCCTTCGAAGACCTATGATCTGTCTTCGTAGTGCAACCTTGCTGTTTCTTCTGTCCATGACGAACACTTTCTTTGACTGGCGTTGCATTACTCATGATGCCCAGACAAAAGTTCGGTCTGCTCATGCTTGGCTGTCTACTACACCTGATAATAAATATGATTGGCTACTGCCCCTTTCATTCTTAAAAACAGATGGGTTTCGAATATGTCGCTCTTGGCGATTCAGATTATGAGTATACTACTCCCATAATAACATACATTATCAGCTTTTATTTGTCATGGTGGCCTGCCTGAGTGGTTTGGGTGTGTGATGTTAGGTATTATTGTGTCACCACCGCATTTCATCATTGCTTATTTCTCTTTACATATTACTGTTTATTTATTTATTTTTTTTTCCCTGTGGAACAGTTTCACCTGCCCCATCCCAGCAAATTTTTAACCAATGACCTCCCCCCATCTTGACAGATTCTCAATTTTGTTTTTTCTGGCTAAAACCTCCACTTTTTATGAGAAACATCGAAAATTCATAGAAAATCGCTCACCTGAGGTTTGAAATACCAGATACAGTTAAGCGTACCCCTTACCTTACTGTGTTTTCTATGGGGCTGGCTCCAGAAAAAAAACGTGTTTTATGGGAGGGGTAAATATTCCACACCACTCATAAAAGGTGTTTAGTTATTTGGTACGAATTTATATGTAGTACAAGAGAATATTGGTTTTCGTACAGTAATATAGGCCATATTTGCATTGTTTCACTCACCAAACACATCAACATACCTCACCTGTTTTGGCAACATTACCTGATCATCATTTCTGACTGTTTCTTCCTCTAGTGCTATGTAAACTTTGTCCTCCACATTGTCATCGATTGGGGAATCACTCTGGCCTTTAATTTCGTACTGTGGCACGACATGACTTTACTGGCCAGGTCACTGGTAACAGGTGAATTGCTGAGACATTGGCATGCGTGGGGGTGGGGGAGGTCAGGCAGGGTAAGGCTTTGTCCCTGCCTGGCATCTGGTAAAGGAAAGTGTCCCGTGTATACATACCAATAATCACGCACAAAATTTGAAAAATGTGCAAATGACGGACCTTGCAATTGTGGCACGTTTATATACGTCAACGGAAGTCACAGTGACAAAAAGTTCGGATGTATATATACGTCAATGGGAGTCGGCGGGTGACATCCATTATCTCTCAATCTATCTATGTATAGCCCGACTCCCTAATCCCGCAAAAGGTGACCGCAGACAAAACGCCTCCAAGTCTCTCTGTCACCCAACATTTGACTACCCTTCCCCCAACTCACCCCCCCCCTCCCTCATATACCTCTCAACTCCATCCCTCCACCTCATCCTTGGTCTACCTCTCCCTCTGCCTCCCTCCACCTCACCTACATATACCCTCTTAGTCAGTCTTTCTTTCTCCATTTTCTTCACATGTCCAAACCACCTCAGTGTATTTCTCCTAATCTTCTCAACCACATCCACATCCACCCCACAGCGTTCCTTCACTTCTTCATTCGTCAACCTGTCCCTCCATGTCACTCCACATGCTCCTCTCAAGTAACTCATTTCCACTGCTCTCACTCTTGACTTGTTCCCCTCTTGCAAGGTCCATGCCTCGCTTCCATACGTCAGGGTAGGGATCACAATACTATCATGCAGTGACTTCTTAACTTCCATACTCACCTCCCTATTTCTCATCACTGCTTTCAGTGTACCAACAACCTTCCTTCCCTGCTGTACCCTTTCACCCACTTCATCCCCCAAAGTTCCATCCTTACTCATCATACTACCCAAGTACTTGAATGCACTCACATTCTCCATATCTTCACCATCCAACCTCACTGCACACTCTGTGACTTCATTCCTCTCAAACACCATAACTTTACTTTTGTTTACATTAACTTTCAGATTCCTCCTCCTACACACTGTCCCAAATTCATTCACCAAACCTTGCAACTCCCATTCGTCTTCACTCAACAGCACTGTATCATCAGCAAACAGCAACACCGGAAGCTTCCAAATCTCACCCTCATTCATTAGAGCCACCCCCACATCCACTGCCCTACCCTGCACCTCCTTTACAACTCCATCCATGTATATATTAAACAGCCATGGAGACATCACACAACCCTGTTTCAGTCCCACATTGAAATCAAAGAACTCACTCAGCTCACCATCCACTTGCATATAACCCTAGCTCCCTCGTACATACTCTTCACAGCACTCAACAATTTCCCCTCCACTCCATATATTCTTAATACCTTTCACATACCTTGCCTATCTATTCTGTCATAAGCTTTCTCCAAGTCCATGAAGGCAGCATACACTTTCCTTCCCTTGTCTAGATACTTCTCCACTAAATATCTTAGAACAAATATCTGATCTACACACCCTTTTCCCTTCCTAAATCCCCCTTGTTCTTCTCCAACTAGCTCCTCTGTCATATGCCTAACCCTATCAATGAGTATTCTACCATATATTTTACCAGTCACACTAAGTAGGCAAATACCCCTATGGTTACCACATACTTCTCTCTTTCCGTTTCCTTTGTATAAGGGAACAATTATACCTGATTTCCAGGTCTCTGGAACCCTTCCCTCTTCCCAAGCCAATCTACACAACTTCCATATCCACTCCACAACAATCTCACCCCCATACCTAAGCATTTCACCACACACTCCATCAATTCCTGGGGCCTTTCCCAACTTAATATTCTTCATCGCTTCCACTACTTCCGCCCTACTGATCTCTTCCTCCCTCCTCTCATCTCTTCTTCTCCCAGCCATTCCCCAACCACTTATACTCGCACTGCTCTCACTCTCCACATTCAACAAATCCTCAAAGTGCTCCTTCCATCTCCTCAGTTTCTCTCTCTTCTCCACCAACAATCTATTATTCCTATCTTTCACGCCCCTACTATTTCCCCTTTCACACTACCTTACTTTCTTTACCTCCTTCCAAAACAATTTCTTACTCTCCCTCCATTTCACACTCAGATTCCTTCCAAACTCCTCATCCACTTTCTTTTTACTCTCCTTCACCAGTCTCTTAACCTCCCTTCTCCTGCTCACATATACCTCTCTCTTCTCTCTCTCATCTTCTCCCCTACCTCTACTCGCTAACCATTCACTATATGCCTTCTTTTTTTGTTCCACAGCTCGTTTCACCTCATCATTCCACCATGCTGTCCCTTGCACACCCTTGCATCTCCTCCTCACTCCACAAACTGCCTCACACGCTGCACCTATCTCTTCCGTGAATATCTTACATACGTCTTCCACCCCTTCCATCTGCTCTAGCTCATACCTTCCCAGTCTTTCTTCCCCCCGTGGGTAGCCACCTTGTCGTGGTGGGGGGGCTTGAGTGCTCCAGTGATCCCACAAGCCTGCCCGTGGATGTAACGACATCTGGCAGGGTCTCCCATGCAGGTAGGGTTGTGGGTGAGGGGTCTGACTAAGCGCTGCCCGAAACGTAGGTTAACCGTATGGGTCATCGGTTCCGCCCTCCAGAGGGATCGCGTCAGTGCTGTCCTGAGTTGGTTGGTTGGGTGTCTGGACTGAGGGGTGTTGGGGAGGGGGGTCCTTGCACTGGTGGGAGCAAACTTTCAAATCACGGGGTGTCCTTTTGGAGACACTCTCTGGGGACGAGGTACTCCGCTCCCATCAGACCGCACTCGGTCCCCTCACTCCTTGGTAGGCGGTTTCCCTTGGCTCCTGGTGCCAATTTTTTTACACTAATGTATTTATGGATACAGAGAACCTTTCTTTACCCACTCGTGTGGTCGGTGACCAGCCACACGAGTCGGCATCAACTGGTCACTCTCTGGCCGACGACCCTGTACCCTCCGGGTCATCTGCCGAAATTGTGAATCGCGATGCCTTTTCTATGGAGCTCTTACCTGGTGTTTTTTGTTAACAACTCTTACACAAAATATGTAGTCATTAAAATGGATAATGGTACTTCTTTCCGGAACCTGAATTGTTTTCAGATTCACAGTGGTCTAGTTTCAGCATGTGGATTTACCCCCAAGGTCTCTTTACAGGGTGATGGTTCTCTATTGCTAGAAGCTAGGAATGAAGAGGAGAGTTCACGCATCCAGTCCTTAACTATGGTCGCTGGTTATCCTGTATCTGCCTCTCGTCATTTGGTCCTAAACCAGTCCCAAGGGGTTGTGTATTCTCGTGATTTGATCTCATACTCTGATTCTTCCCTCTTAGAGGGGCTGGCTCCTCAGGGTGTTGTAGGAGTACAGAGAATTATGAAGAAGGTTGATGGGGTTTTAACTCCCACGCCCACCCTTATCTTGACATTTAACCGTCTTACCTTGCTGGAGGTTATCACTGCTGAATGGTGGAAGCTAAAGGTTAAACCTTATGTTCCCCGACCTAGAAGATGCTATTATTGTCAAAGATTTGGTCACGTCCGCCGTTCTTGCAGGCGGGAAGCGTCTGGCCTTCCTGAGGTCTGTGGAAATTGTGGTGGAATTTCTCATGGTATAGATGATTGTTCTCAACCCTCTAAATGTTTGAACTGTGGGGGAGCACATGCAGCCTCCTCAAGGGATTGCGGAGTATACAAATATGAATACAAGATAATTTCTGTCCGAACGAAGGAGAAAATTTCCTTTTCTGAGGCAAAGGCCAGGGTAAGGGAGCAGTTCATTCGCCCTGGGGTTACCTTTGCTGCTGCGTTGTCTCGCCATAAAGCTACCCAGCAGGTGCCCCTGCCATCACATGCCCCATCAAATTCTCGGGGTTCTACTTCCCGGCCTTCTCGCCCAGGAGGTTCCACTGAGGGAGTGCAGCCTGGAAGCAGCTGTGCTTCCTCCAGGGAGGTGCCTCCTGTCTCTGGGGGTGTCCCCTCTGCGGTGGTTCTTCCAGCATCTGGGAGTGCCTCCCCCATCCCAGTTCCTCTGGTTCCTCCTGTGACAAACACCCGTGTCGATGCTACACTTTGCTTTGACACATTCAAAACTCCCGATGTCCTTCCTGTGCATCCTTGTCCTGACATATCCAAAAAAACCAGCGTCTCTCATACTTCTGTATCAGCTGCTACTTCCGTACCGACTGCTGCTCCTGTACCATCTGCCTGCTCTGCTACTGTTGCTCACTCTTCTTTACAGTGTGGCACTATAGTTTCTAATGCTTTAAGTTCTGGTGCAGAGATGGAGGTTGCATCTGCCAATCTCAAACGAGTGAGGAGTGAGGAGTTTTTGGGTGACTCCCCTCCTTCTAAGGTTCAAACTTCTGTACCACATGAGGATTCTGAGGGGGCTCGTCGCTCGACAACCTAGCCAGTGGTTGCGTCTAAGTCTGTGGGTGTTCATGATGGCCCTTCTAGGATTCCCGTCCCTGCCTCTTCCTCAGGTGTGGTGGGGCCTGGGTCTTTAGATACTCATAGAGCTCAGTCGCTTGCTCCCTCTGATCCGTCATCCAGTGGCCAACCTTTGGATGATTTGGATGGGGGGGGGGTTCGGTTGGCCCCGAGGTGCCAGCTGAACCCTCACATGGGTGTGCGGACGGGGCACGTGGGTCTTCCAAGAAGGTCTCTGTGCTTTGGACTCATTCTGGTGATGGGCGGGACATGTCTCGGGGTAAGGGTACTTCCACCCACGGAAACTCTAAATCTTCATTGCCTTCTCGGTTGGTGAGGCAGAGCTCCACGCCTAGGAAGAAGGGCTTTCACTCCCTTCCCAACGAGGTTGCTACATAGCTTTCTAAGTTCATAATATTTAATACTAATCACTATGGCTCGGTACCAATCTGTCTTCAGTGGAACTGTAGAGGTGCCATGGGAAATTGGGAGGAATTGCAGTTATTACTCTCTACTCTGAACCCACTATGTGTGTGTCTTCAGGAGACAGTGGTGGGGGACAGACAGTTCCCTTCCATTAGGGGGTATAAGGCCTTCCATGCATCTCCTCCTGGTGGTCACAGTGGTGGATGTGCAATTTTGTGCTGTTCTGATGTCCCCTTTATTTCCTTTGAGATTCAGTCCCCCTTTCAAGTTCTAGCAGTACAGATGCACGTTGGGAGGTGCTATACCATCTGTTGTCTGTACCTTCCACCTTCCGTTCCTGTTATACGTGCTGATCTGGAAACCCTTATCAGCCAACTTCCACCCCCTTTTCTACTCCTTGGTGACCTTAATGGCCGCCATCCTTTGTGGGGTGACTCACTTTCAAATCCCCGGGGTGATCTTCTTGCCTCTTTGGTTGGGGATTTAGATTTGGTTGTCCTAAATGATGGAAGGCCGACCCATTTTCATGTTCAGACTGGCACGTATTCTGTCATTGACCTTACCATCTTCTCCTCTAACTGTGCCCTTGATTTTTCTTGGGAGGTTTTGGATGATCTACATGGTAGTGACCATTATCCTGTAGTGGTCCAGCCTACTCGCTCTGTTCCTGTAGCCCGTCTGCCACGCTGGTGTCTGGGTAGGGCTGATTGGTCTCTCTTTGAGGAACTATGTGTATTTGCCAACAGGGTTACTAATTTTTCAACTATCGATGATGCCGAATGTTATTTTACTAAGACCATTTTCTCAGCAGGGGTTCATTCCATCCCACGGACTTCTGGTGTTTTTTTCCGCAGACCTGTGCCATGGTGGAATGATGACTGCTCCATAGCAAAGGGAACTTACAAAGCAGCTGCTCGTCGGTATTTTGCCAATCGTAATGTTGTTTTTCTAAAATTAGAGTTTCACAAAGCACGTGCTCACTATAAATGGGTCATGAAGAATGCTTGCCATAACTCGTGGAGGTCGTATGTTTCTACAATTACATCTTCAACTTCAATGTCTGTGGTGTGGAAAACGGTGTGCAAGATTTCTGGTAGGTTCTCGCCCCCCTCCCCTCCGGAGTTGCACCTTCACGGAGAACTTGTGTCTGCACCAGATGCAGTAGCCTCTGCTTTTGCAGATCAGTTTTACGCTGTCTCCACAAAGGATCCTTCTCAGCCATTTGTCACCTTTCGTAGGAATCAGGAGAGGCTGGGTCTTGACTTTTGCTCTCGTGGTGGAGAGCTGTATAATTTAGATTTCAGCCTCCATGAGCAACGTGCTGCCCTTTCAGAGTGTCGTGACATTGCTCCTAGGCCTGATGATATTCCATACGCTATGCTGCGTCATCTTCCGACTGATTCACTTCAGTTTTTATTGGACCTTTTTAACAGGGTTTGGAGTGAGGGCTCTATTCCGAGGAGTTGGAAGTTGGGTATTGTCCTCCCCTTTCCCAGGCCTGGTAAAGACCATTCCCAAGTCTCCAACTATCGCCCTATCACTTTAACATCATGTGTGTGCAAGCTGTTCGAAAAGATGATCAATGTCAGGCTTATGTGGTTTCTGGAGAAGGGTTGCTTTCTCTCTCCGTCGCAGAGTGGTTTCTGTAAATTACAGTGCACTTCAGACAACCTTATCAGGCTTGAGGCGTCAATCTGTGAAACTTTTGCCTCCAAGCAACATCTTGTGGCTGTGTTTTTTGACCTTGAGCAGGCTTATGACACTGCTTGGCGCCATGGCATCCTCCAACAACTTCATGCCTTTGGTTTATGTGGTCGCCTGCATGTGTTGCTTGGAGACTTCTTGACTGATCGTGTATTTCGGGTCCGTGTGGGTTCTACCCTCTCTGCGCCATTGTGCCAGGAGGAAGGTGTCCCACAGGGAAGTGTCTTAAGTGTTTCCCCGTTTGCGGTGACCATCAATGCTATCGTTGACACTGTGCCTGCTGGGATATCCTCATCCCTTTATGTGGATGACTTAGCTGTATGGTTTTCTGGCTCCCGCATGTCTGCTATTGAGCGGCGGATGCAACTTGCCTTGGACAAGATTTCTACCTGGGCCACTTCCAAGGGTTTTCGGTATTCCCCTTCAAAGACTGTGGCTATGCACTTCTGTAGGATGAGAGGGGTACACCCGGACCCTGATCTCCGGCTTTGTGGCAGGAGACTCCGTTGTGTGACAGAGACGAAATTCTTGGGCCTGACTTTTGACTGCCGTTTGACATGGGTCTCACACTTGGCAAATCTTAAAACATCATGTATGAAGGTTCTCAATCTATTGAGGGTTCTGTCCCATACCTCTTGGGTGCTGATCGAAGGACGCTCTTGCATTTGTTTCAGGTATTTGTAACCTCTAAGCTGTCATATGGCTGTGAGGTATATTCCTCTGCCACAGAATCAAGACTAAAATCTCTAGATGCTGTCTATCATACTGGTCTTCGCCTTGCAACTGGGGCTTTTCGGTCCTCTCCAATTCCCAGCTTATTGGTGGAAGCTGGTGTGCCTCCCTTAGATCTACTGCGTCAGTCTGTTGCAGTACGGTGCTGGCTCCGGATTCGTCGCCTTCCAGACTTACTTGTCTGTGAGGGTGTGACGAAACAGTCTTGTCTTTTGTGTTATAGTAGACACCCTCGCATGCCTCGTCCATTTGGCTATAGGGTTCAGGATATAATGGAGGGGTTGGTCGGCAGTACTTGTCAGTCCTGTTCGGATCCCGAGGGTTGGGCCTTGGATATTGCCCAAGGTAACTTTCTGCAGGCCTATTGCAGGTTCAAAGGATTTTGTCGCTCCTCAGTGTCTTTTAAGGTAATTTTTAGAACATTCTTCTAGTCATGGAGGTTCTGTGCCTATGTATACTGATGGCTCTAAATCCGCATCAGGTGTTGGTTTTGGAGTGGTATTTCCCAATTTTAGCCGTGGAGTTAGTCTTCCTTTGGTTGCCTCAGTTTTTACTGCGGAGTTGTCAGCCATCATTTTCGCCTTGAAGTTGGTGTTTGTTCATCCTGACAATTATTTTACTATTTTTAGCGACTCTCAAGGGGAGCTTTTGGCCCTGGACTCTTTTAACTCTTCCCATCCCTTAGTTTTAGCTATTTTGGAGTCGCTGTTCCTCATTGGCGTCGGGGAAAGAGAGTGGATTTTTGCTGGGTTCCCACACATATTGGTGTGGTGGGCAATGAGACTGTGGATGCATTGGCCAAGGCTGCGGCTACTCAACAGCCCCCAACAGAATATCCGCTTCCTGCATCTGATCTAACACCTTACTTGAGGGACAGAATGCATGTGTGTTGGCAGAGACGCTGGGATGGTGTTGCTCATAATAAGCTGAAAGAGGTCTTCCAGAGAGTGGTTGTGCCAAGGGTTCTCCCTTCCATGCCTCGGCGACTGGAGGTAGCTCTTGCTAGGCTTCGCATTGGGCACTCTCGGCTTGCACATGGGTTCCTGATGAGTGGCGAGACTCATCCGTACTGTGATGATTGCTTTGTTCCCCTTACTGTCCGTCACTTGCTGGTCGAGTGTCCAAGTTTGGGGGACCTGCGTCGGAGATTCCTCCATAGGCATACAGGGGTAGATGGTGCCTACTGTCTCTCCTCGATGCTTGGTGGAGCCCATAGCGTTTTTACTGATGTTTTTGGTTTTCTTCAGGAGGCGGGCCTCCTTCCACTTTTATAAGAAATTGTTTTCTCTTTTAACTATTCTTTTATTATTTTCAGTGTATTATTTCTAGAAAAAGTTATTAACTATGCACAATTTATTTGCCATGTGTTTTAGCTTGTTGTCCGGGGGCATATGACCTGAGCAGTTGCGCCGACAGTTTCTACTACAATCAATCTATCAATCAATCCCAGTCTTTCTTCCACTATGCTCTTATACTCTGTCACTATCTTACCTAAATTGCATTATGATCATTGTTCTTGCATTATACTTTCAATGAACTGTGTGTGTGTGTGTGTATATATATATATATATATCTATATATATATATATATATATATATATATATATATATATATATATATATATATGTATATATATATATATATATATATATATATATATATATATATATATATATATATGTATATATATATATATATATATATATATATATATATATATATATATATATATATATATATATATATATATATATATATATATATATATATATATATATACCGGGGTTCCTCCAACTCATTCAAGTCAATATGGCGATGTAAACACAGTGGTGCCACACCTACCAAGACACCAGAAGTAGGTGTAGTACTTAGAAGTTGAGCCAATTGTACTGTACCACAAGTGAATCATAATCGAGTGAGAAGTGTTGCATGGATTCCGGCTTTCAAGAAGATTTGCAGAGCAAGGAGCCACAGCTTATCAGTCAGGTAGAGCTGCGTGATCTTATAAGAGACCTTGACTCCTCAAAGGAGAAAAATGATTTCCTTGGATCTCAACTCAAGCAATGGAACATGCTACAAGGTGCAGTTTGCACACCCACAAACCAAAGTTCCGACACCCCCCTGGCTGGTAGGGAGGCAAAGCCAAGGCTGATGAAAAGCTGACCGATCAAACAGACTGGCGTAGCAAACTGGTAACGAGTTTATATCTCACACTTTACAGGTATAAGCCCCGCAAGCAAAGAAGACGAGTACTGCAGGGAATATGTATCGAAATATTAACTTATTATGACTCTGGATAATATAGGCATATATGCAGTTAGGATTCGACACAAATATGGTTTATACTACGTTAGGTTCGACGTAATGTGTTGGTAGAGCTAGAAATGATCACTTGAAAATACTGCCAGTTTACAAAGCACAACACCCATCAGAAAGCAATAAAAAATTTGTCATGTAAATGCACTGTTGAGCAATACTTATAGCAGTACGATATTCTTACAGAAAGTAAAATAGCATATTTTATAATATTATCATACTGTAATCAACCCTGCGAACGAGGTGAGTAGGGTGGTATCCCAGAAACAGGTCCCGGCTGTATACCGGGTGAATTGTCTGACTGGCGTCTGTCTGTCCATCTCCCAACTTCTAGACCGTTCGACGGATTTTCACAGAATTTTCTTGTTCAGTACGCCCGTATATATATATATATATATATATATATATATATATATATATATCTCGTAGCAGCACCAGTCGAGCAGGGCAGTACTCCCAAGGTGGATGGAAAGCTGATGACAGGAAGAGCTGGAGCTCCCGTTTCATCAGCCCTCGGGACTAGTTCCCGACCATCCCCCTTTGCTGAACTTTTTCAGTGTCTCAGTAACACAGAGAGTAGGCCAACATGCTCTCCAACAAATTTCTCCAACTATCAACACAAACAACATGCACAGTACATACTACACTTCCTTTTCCAAAATTAAAAAATCATGGCATCACAACATACAGTCTCGGAGCCCTCATAGGGGGTGTACCATAAATGCCCCCACCTTCCGACCCTCTCCCGGTGATGACTCGAGCTACCTGGAACCACTGTCTGACTCACTTCTTATTCATTTCTGCAACATTCGTGGCCGTTCCTCCAACTTTCGCTCTGTTGAGCACCACCTCTCCTCTAAACCTCACCTTCTTTTCCTAACTGAGATTCAGCTTTCTGAGGCAACTGACAGCAAACCCTTTTCTGTATCTTCCTTCTTTCTCTATACTCATTTCAAAACCAAAGGTGGCTGTTGCGTATATATACGCAATGACTTATCTTGCTCTCATGTTACTGAACTCGATTCTTCTGAATTCTCTACACTCTGCCTTCGGCTTTCCTGTCACTCTCTGACTAAATATATCTGCGCTGTTTACTTATCCCCGTATTCTACTGACTATCAAAAATTCCTCAACTATCTTACTTCTACGATGGAACACATTCCATCCATTTCTCCTTTCTCTGAAATCTCCATTCTAGGAGATTTCAATGTTCACCACCACCTTTGGCTCTCCTCTCCTTTCACTGATCCACGTGGTGAACAAACCTACTCCTTTTCTATCCTTAATGACCTAGAGCAGCTTGTACAGCACCCTACCCGTATCCCTGACCGCCTTGGAGAGAGCGCCAACATACCTGACCTCTTCCTTACAACTAATCCTTCTGCTTACACTGTTAATCTTTTCTCTCCGTTGGGCTCCTCCGATCACAGCCTTGTCACCTTAACCTGTCCCATGGCTCTGGTACAGCCTTTGGACCCTCCAAAGAAACTTCGTCTGTGGCACTTTGGAGCTGCGGACTGGGAGACCCTCAGGCAGTACTTCTTTGATTTTCCCTGGAATGATTACTGCTTCCATGGCCGGGAGCTATCTGGGTGTGCCATGCGCATTACGGAGGTTATTCTCTCGGGCATGGAAGCATACATTCCTTTCTCATATCCTTTGACTAATGCAAGAAAACCTTGGTTTAATCACGCTTGTTCTAAGGCTATCCGCAACAAGGAGAGAGCCTATGAAAGGTACTGGAGCCAATCCACCCCTGAATCACATCTTTTAAACTTTTCTGCCCGGAATCATGCTAAGTCTGTTCTTTGCTCTGCTAAAAATAATTTCGTCCGTACTAAATGCTCTCAACTCTCCAACTCGAATTCTTCCCGCTCCTTCTCGCACCTTTCCAAAAACCTTTCAAACAACTTTACCTCATCATCCATCCCTCCTCTTTTCTATTCTGATGGTTCTGTAGCTATTTCTTCTACTGATAAAGCAGCTCTCTTCGCTCAGACTTTCTCCTCCAATTCCACCTTAGACGATTCTGGTGCTGTTCCTCCATCACTTCCCCCCTCTGACATCCTCATGGCTAACATTAAAATTTTTTCAGCTGATGTATTTTCTGCTATCACAGACCTCAATACTAACAAGGCATATGGGCCTGATGGAGTCCCTCCTGTTATTCTCAAGAACTGTGCTTCTGTGCTTACACCCTACCTAGGCAAACTCTTTCGCCTTTGTCTATCAACTTGTACCTTTCCTTCTTGCTGGAAGTTTGCTCTCATTCAGCCAGTCCCAAAGAAGGGTGACCATTCCCAACCCTCTAACTATCGTCCAATTGCCTTAACATCCTGTATCTCAACAGTTTTCTAGTCAATTCTTAATAGAAATATTTTAAAGCATCTTTCCTATCGCAACCTTCTTTCTGATTGTAAGTATGGGTTCCGTCAGAGATGCTCCATTGGCGATCTTCTCACCTACCTTTCAGACTCCTGGTCATCCTCCTTTCGGGACTTTGGCAAAAGCTTTGCCATTGCACTTGACATCTCAAAGGCTTTTGATCGAGTCTGGCATAAATCTTTAATTTCCAAACTGCCTTCTTACGGTTTCTATCCTTCCATCTGTGCCTTCATTTCTAGCCTCCTTTCTGGTCGTTCTATAGCCGCTGTTGTAGACGACCATTGTTCTTCTCCTAGATCTATAAACAGTGGTATTCCTAAGGGTTCTGTCCTATCACCAACTCTCTTCCTTTTATTCATCAATGACCTTCTAAGCTGTACATCTAACCCTATCCACTCATACGCTGATGACTCCACCCTTCACCTTTCCATTCGGTTCCCACAACGTCCATCTCAGCAGTTACTTGGCTCGTATCTCTGACTGGGGTAAAAATAATCTTGTTTTTAATGCATCAAAGACTCAGTCCTTACACCTATCAACCCGACAAAATCTTCCACAGGTGTACCTACTAATGTTTAATAATATTTAGCTTAATCCTGCATCATCCTTGAACATGCTTGGGGTTTCATTCACTCGGGACTTATCTTGGAACGATCATATTACATCTCTTGTAAAATCTGCTTCAAAGAGATTAGGTGTGCTAAGCCGACTCCATTTGTTCTTTACCCCTGCACAATTGTTGACTCTATACACTGGTTTTATCCGCCCCTGTGTGGAGTACAACTCTCATGTGTGGGGAGGTTCCCCACATACAGCTCTTCTCAATAGGGTGGAGTCAAAGGCTTTTGATCTCATTAACTTTCCTCCTCTTACTGACTCCCTTCAACCTCTGTCTCTTCGCCGCACTGTGGCATCGTTATCTCTTTTCTATCGGTACTTCAATGGTCACTGTTCCTCTGAACTGTCTGCATGTATTCCTCTACCTCTACAACGGGCGCGTAGCATCCGTCTAGCAGCAAACTCTCATCCCTTTTCTGTCCAACTCTCTAATGCAAGAATTAACCGTTACTCCCAGTCCTTCATTTATGCAACAGGTCAACTTTGGAACTGTCTTCCTCTGTATTTCCTGCTTCCTATGATCCCCAGTCTTTCAAACGCAGTGTGTTCAGGCATCTCGAAATGACCGGATCTTGAATTTGGCTCTCTCTTGTATTTTGTTTTTCCCTTGGAGGGAACAGTTATTGCCGGCTGGTGGTCTTTGGTTCCTTCTTCCTCACATTATATATATATATATATATATATATATATATGTATATATGTTTGTGAGAAGAAAGTTAGATGTGTTAGCTCTGAGTGAAACGAAAATGAACGGGAAGGGTGAGTCTATGTTTGGAAGTGTGAATGGAAGATTGTCAGGTGTTGATAGAGGAAGGGCATGAGAAGGTGTGGCCTTGTGAGTCCGGAAGTACAGCAGTGTGTGATTGAATGGAAGGAGGTGTCATCGAGACTGATGTGGGTGAAAGCGAAATTTGAATGTGAGCTGTGGGTGTTTGTGAGTGCATATGGGCCTGGTAGTGAAAGGGATGAAGAAGAGAAGGAGTCTTTCGGGTATGATGTTGATGAGTGTCTGTAGAGTTTTGGAGCGAATGTGAATGTGGTAGTGATGGGAGATGTGAATACTAGAGTGGGAAATGTAGCAGTTGAAGGTGTAGTTGGTATGCATGGTGTGCCTGGATGAAACGAAAATGAGGAACGAATGATAGGGATGTGCGTTGAGCGAGAGACGGTGATTGGAAATACCCTGTTTGAGAAGAAAGATATTTATAAGTATACATGGGTGAGACAGGAGAGTGGAAGGGTTTTTGATAGAGCATTGATGGACTATGAGGTTGTGTCCAGGAATGTAATAGGAAGATTGTCGGATGTGAGAGTTCTGAGAGGGGAGGGTGGAGGTATATCTGACCACTTCCTGGTGGAGGGAAAGTTAAGAGTAGGTAAGAGATGGGTGAGAGCTGGGAGAGTTAGGTGTGGCAGGAAGGTTTTGAAACTGAGTGAGTTGGATAAACGAGAAAAAATGATAGAGTATCAGGAGAAATTGAAAGATGAGTGGAACGCAGTGAAAGATCAGGAAAATGGCAGTGTGGAGGAGGAATGCCAGTTGTTTAAGAGTGCTGTGGTGGGGCATACGTAAGAGGTGTGTGGTGTGAGACTTGTGGGTGGTGGTGTAAAAAAAGGAAGTGAATGGTGGTGCGAGGAAGTAAGTATGGCCGTGGCTGAGAAGAGACGAGCCTATGAAGTGTGGCTGCAGAGGAAGGATGAGATGTCATATGAGAGGTAAAAGGAAAAGAGAAACAGGGCGAGAAGGGCTGTGCGTGATGCTAAATTGGCAGCAGATGAGAGGTAGGGTAGGCGGCTGACAGAGAATTTTCAACAGAATAAGAATACGTTTTTTAAGGTGAAAAGGGTGCGAAAGGGAGGGTCTGAGAGGGAAGAGAGAGTAAAAGCAGAGGAT
Source organism: Coenobita brevimanus (assembly GCF_032717465.1). Taxonomy (NCBI): domain Eukaryota; kingdom Metazoa; phylum Arthropoda; class Malacostraca; order Decapoda; family Coenobitidae; genus Coenobita; species Coenobita brevimanus. The sequence goes on along the minus strand of NC_137061.1, from coordinate 14,399,121 downwards.
GGAAGGATGTTAATTGAGATGGATGCGGTAAGGAAGAGATGGGCAGAGTATTTTGAAAGATTATTAAATGTAGAGGAGGAAAGGGTGGCTGAGATTGTGGCAGATGGAAGGGTGCAAGGAATAAATGTGTTGGGAGAGTTGAATGATTCTTTGATAACGAAGGAGAAAGTGCAGGAGGCAGTAAAGGAGATGAAAACAGGGAAAGCTGTAGGTATGGATGGGTGTGCTGTGGAATGCCTGAAAGGTGGTGGAGCGACTATTGTTGACTGGTTAGTAAGATTGATGAATGTGTGCTTTGTGAAAGGTATGGTGCCAGTTGACTGGGCAAGTGCTTGTGTGGTTCCGCTGTATAAAGGCAAGGGTGATAAGTATGAATGTAATAGCTTTAGGGGTATAAGTCTGTAGGTAAGGTGTATGGTAGAGTGTTAATTATGAGAGTTAGAGAGGGTACAGAGGGAGTGATTGGTGATGAGCAGTGTGGCTTTAGGAGAGGGATGAGATGCGTGGATCAGGTGTTTGCTGTGAGACATGTGTGTGAAAAGTAGTGAAAAATATTTAGCGAAAGGCAGGGATATACCCCCCCTGGGGGTAGGGTTTTTTTTTCAAGAATACTCCCCCAGTATCCCTGCTTGTCGTAAAAGGCGACTAAAAGGGTTGGCGGAGGGTTAGTGCCCCTCCCCGGAAAACAACTAACTAAAAAAACAAACAATAAGCCTCGGACAAGGACTGACCAAACGTTGACGACCAAGGACCGGACAAAGGACATTGCAATTGGAACGTGGAATGTAAGGGGAGCGAATGATGAGGTGAAAGAGAGAGATTGTCCAGGTGCTTGAGGATGCGAAAGTGGATGTATGTGGAATAACTGAAACAAAATGAAGAGGAGAAAGTGTGAGAGAATGGGAGTATGGATGGGGTATATGTGCAGGAGTAGGTGAGAATGAGAGGGCAAAGGAAGGAGTTTGTATAGTTGTGAGTAAAAGATGGAAGAGGAGCATAAGACAGTATGGATCAGTTGGATCAAGGATTGTGTGGGTAAAGTTGAAAGTTGGAATACAAATGTGGGCGATTGTGTGTGTGTATGCACCAACGCAAGATCGTGCTAGAAGAGTGAGAGAAGAGTTCTGGACAAATGTAGAAGTGTGCTTGGAAAAGTTTGGAAGGAATGAGAGAGTGTTTTTGATTGGTGATATGAATGGTAAAGTTGGGAATGTGAAGGTGGATGGAATAGTTGGTGAGTGGGGTGTGCCTGCTGAGATAGATGAGAATGGCAGTGCGTTAGTGGACATTTGTGCTGGGAGGGGGTTGGTGATAGCCAATACCCTCTTCAGGCATAAAATGATCCACAGGTATACATGGCGAGTGATGAGAAGGGTGGGTGGTGAACTGAATGAAAGGAAGGCAATGATTGATTATGTGTGTGTGGATGAAAGGATGCGAAGATGTATATTGGATGCAAGAGTTTATAGAGGTTGGGGGAGTGGACTTTCTGACCACGACTTGGTGGTGGCCAGAATTAAAGTCCAAGTAAGATGGAGGAACAGAAGAAGGGAAAGACGAGAGGAAGGAGTAGTTGCAAGGAGAGTGGAAAGGTTACAAGAGGATGAGAAAAAGGCAGAGTATAAGAGAGAAGTGGAGGAACGATTGGGCAAATATGAATTGGAGCAGATGGGGGACATGGAAGGTGTGTGTAGAATATTTACAGAGGAAATATGTGCAGCATGTGATGTGGTGTGTGGAAGGAAGAGAAGACGGAGGGGGGTGCAAGGAACAGCGGGGTGGACTGTAGAGGTGAAACAGGCTGTGGCACAAAAGAAGAAAGCATACAATGAATGGATGAGAAATAGGGGCGTGGAAGAGGTTGAGAGGCGGAAGAGAGAGTTATATGTAGAAAGAAAGAGAGAGGTGAAAAGATTAGTAAGAGAGAGTAAGAAGAGAGTGGATGAGGAATTTGGAAGGAATTTGAGTGTAAAGTGGAGGGACTGTAAGAAAATGTTCTGGAGAGAGGTGAAAAGAGTAAGACAGGGTGGAAGTGAAGTTAGCAGGGGAGTGAAAGATAAAAATGGTAGATTACTAGTGGAGAAGGGAGAAAAAGTGAGCAGATGGAGAGAACACTTTAAGGAATTGTTGAACGTGGAGGATGGAAGTAATGCGAGTATAAGTGGCTGGGGAATGGCTGGGAGAAGGAGGGAGGTGAGAAGACAGGAAGAAATCAGTAGGATAGAAGTTATGGAAGCAATGAAGAAAGTTAAATCAGGGAAAGCCCCAGGAATTGATGGAGTGTGTGGTGAAATGCTGAAGCATGGGGGAGAGATAGTAGTAGAATGGATGTGGAAGATGTGCAGATTGGCCTGGGAGGAAGGTAGAGTCCCGGAGGATTGGAAGTCAGGTATAATTATTCCCTTGTACAAAGGAAAAGGGGAAAAAGAAGTGTGTGGTAATCATAGGGGCATTTGTCTTCTTAGTATAGTAGGAAAAGTGTATGGTAGGATACTTATTGACAGAGTTAGAGAAAGAACAGAGGAATTAGTTGGAGAAGAACAGAGAGGCTTTAGGAAGGGAAAAGGTTGTGTAGATCAGATATTCATTCTCAGATCTTTGGTGGAAAAGTTTCTAGAGAAGGGAAAGAAGTTGTATGCGGCTTTCATGGATTTGGAGAAAGCATATGACAGGGTGGATAGACTAGGATTGTGGAAAGTGTTAAGAATATATGGAGTAGATGGGAAGTTGTTGAATGCTGTGAAGAGTATGTACGATGGTGCGAAGGCTGCAGTGCGTGTGGATGGTGAACTAAGTGAATTTTTCTCTTTGAAAGTTGTGTTGAAACAGGGATGTGTCATGTCTCCATGGTTGTTCAATCTGTACATGGATGGGGTAATAAAAGAGGTACAAGGTAGGGTAGTGGATGTTGGAGTGGCCCTGGTGAGAGAGGATAGTGTTTGGAAACTCCCTGTGCTCTTGTTTGCAGATGATACTGTGTTGTTGAGTGAAGACGAAGGGGAGCTGCAAGGCTTAGTGGATGAGTTTGGGAGAGTGTGTAAGAAACGGAATCTAAAGGTGAATGTAGGGAAGAGTAAAGTGATGGTCTTTGAGAGAGGTGACGTCAGTGAATGTACAGCGAGGTTGGATGATGAGGAATTGGAAAATGTGAGTACGTTTAAGTACTTGGGTAGTGTGATGAGTAAGGATGGAGGTTTGGAGGGTGAAGTGCTTGAAAGGGTACAGCAGGGAAGAAAGGTTGCTGGTTCTTTGAAAGCAGTGATAAGAAACAGGGAAGTGAGCATGGAAGTGAAAAAGTTACTACATGACAGTATTGTGATACCAACTCTAACGTACGGAAGTGAAGCTTGGACGTTGTTGGAAGGACACAAGTCAAGAGTGAGAGCAGTGGAAATGAGTTATTTAAGAGGAGCCTGTGGAGTCACATGGAGAGACAGGCTGACGAATGAGGATATAAAGGAGCGTTGTGGTGTTGATGTAGATGTGATAGGAAGCGTTATGAGGAACATACTGAGGTGGTTTGGCCATGTGGAGAGGATGGAGGGTGAAAGACTGACGAAGAGAGTGTATGTGAGTGAGGTGGAGGGAGAAAGAGGGAGGGGGAGGCCGAGGATGAGATGGAGGGATGGGGTGGAGAGGTATATGAGAGAGGGGGGTATGAGTTGGGAGCAGGGGAGTGAAATGGCGGGGGACAGGGCGACTTGGAGGCGATTTGTTTGTGGCCACCCCAAACGGGACTGAGGCGTCTGGCAATAGATAGATAGATAGTAATATGGAACTGATAGGGAGGCTTTGTGGACTGTTTTAAGATCGTATGGACTTGACGGTAGGTTACTAAAAGGGGTGAAAAGTTTTTATGTAAATAGTAGAGCTTGTGTAAGAGTGGGTAATGCTGTGAGTGATTGGTTTCCCGTGAGAGTGGGGCTGCGACAGGGATGTGTGATGTCACTTTGGTTGTTTAATATTTATATGGTTGGTGTTGTAAGGGAGGTGAATGCAAGAGTTTTAGGTGGAGGTCTGAGTCTGGTGAATGTTGATGGTGGAGAGTGGAATCTGAAGCAGCTGCTGTTTGCAGATGGTGCTGCACTGGTGGCTGATTCAGAGGAGAGATTGAGACAGTTGGTGGTGGAGTTTGGAAGGGTGTGTGAAAGGAGGAAATTGAAAGTAAATTAGAATAAGACTAAAGTGATGAAGTGTACGAGGTTGTTAGATGGTAGGGGGATGAATATAGTTTTGAATGGTGAGTTGCTTGAGGAGGTAGTGTTCTAAATATTTAGGGTCGCATGTTGCTGTGGATGGAAAAATAGATGCAGAAGAAGTTTAGAATGAATGAAGTACGTAAGGTGCTGGGAGGAATGAAAAAAGTGTTTAGATGTCGTTTGCTTAGAATGGATGTAAAGAGAAGGCTGTATGAAGGTGTTGGGGTACCGACTGCGTTATATGGGGCTGAAACATGGAATATGGGTGTAACAGAGAGGAAAAGTTTGAATGTAATGGAGATGAGGTGTCTGAGGAGTATGTGTGGAGTGACGCGTATGGATCAGGTGCGGAATGATGAAGTGCGAAGGAGAACTGGAGTTGTTCGGAAGATGGCTGGTAGAGTTGAGCAGAGGGTGTTACGATGATTTGGGCATATGGAGAGAATGGATAATGAGCGATTGGTGAAAAAGATAACTAGATCTGATGTGAGAGGTGTAAGGCTGAGAGGAAGACCACGAATAGGATGGATGGACAGTGTGAAGAGAGCACTGGATGCGAGAGGGATGACTGTTGAGCAAGGAAGAGTGGCTGTGCATGACAGAAATAAATGGAGAAAAAATTGTGAATGAATAAGTGATGACGCAGCCCTGAGGAGATATTCTCCCGCATTTGGTCTGATCAGCTAATCAGGTCAGGTGCGGGTAAGGGGATGGGTCTATTATGATGTGGCAGGGGTAACCCAGCTCTGCTGTCGGGCCCTGCTGCAGATGTCACTGATTGCACTGCGCAGTTGACCCCTGTGCGGTGTGGTGCGGTGAGGATCTGTTCCTTCTCCCCTTTGGGGCTAAGATGCAAATGAATGCTTTTGAATGGATGAGTAAATGGGGAGTGTGTCGTCCTGTCTCGACTACCTCCCTTTCCTTGGAGGAAGCGCCTAGGTATATATATATATATATATATATATATATATATATATATATATATATATATATATATATATATATATATATATATATATATATATATATATATACACACCAAGGGGGTGTCGGGACTTTGGTTCGTGGGTGTACCACCACCTTCCGTCATAAACTTGAAAAGCTCTCATTGTATTTTAAGATGGATGACATGATTTGTTACTGTTATGATGCTGTATCGTTAATGCAACACCTTTTGTAAGTCTCGTCCTTATCTAAAAGGAAAATGGCGGTTGTTTATAGATTCTGAGAAGAATGCACTGAAGGCAGCCCTTCTCCATTATGGAACTGAGCCTCCTTCTGTTCCAATTGTGCATGCCCATCGAATGAATGAAGGTTATGAAACTATCAGTACACTGTTGACCGTTACTGGCTACAAAACACATCAATGGAGCGTCTGTAGGGACCGGAAAGTGATCTGCTTGCTTCTAGGACTTTAGCAAGGTTACACAAAACACATGTGTTTTCTCTGTTCATGGGACAGCAGAGCAGACGCTAGGCATTACAGACAAAAGGAATGCCCAGTGTGACCGAAAGATATGACTGGAAGGTTCAACTGTCTTAATAAACTTCTTATTGACCCTGAGAAGGAATTCTGGCCTCCACTTCATTTGAAACTTTGATGAAGAACTTTGTAAAGGCCATGGATCAAGATGGTGATGGCTTCCACTGCTTGCTAACGAAGTTCCAAGGCAATGTATCTGAGGCCAAAGTAAAGGCATTTTTTTTCAACAGTTCCTCAATTTCATCTTATACTCAACGATCAGGATTTGTAAAGAACTTATCTGAGCTGGAATTGGCTGCTTGAGAGAACATCATGGTTCTTGCCAAGAATTGCCTAGGAAATTTTCGAGTATCGATTTTGAGGAGCTTGTGGACAAGATGTTGAAGAGTTACTATGCATTCGGTGCTCGAATGTCGCTCAAGATAACTTTCTTCCATTCTCATTTGGACTTCTTTCTATTTATTCTTGGCAATGTCAGTGATGAACGTGGCGAAAGGTTTCACCACGAAATTGTCATAATGGAGAGCCGATATCAAGGCCGATTCAATCCAAACATGATGAGTGACTATGTTGGACTTTACAACGTGAGAGTAATTGCTCCAACAAAAGCTACTGCAGAGGCACTTCTAATATGCAAAGGTTATGTAATAATATTTTGTATATATATAGTGGTTTGTGCTTAGTATATGATATTAATTAAACTCTAAGTATATTGTTTTTGTAATAATATATGGATTTATTGACACTTATTTTACGAATTTGCATGTTCATGGAATTTTCCCTCACTTATGATCTTATGATGTAGTACGTCAAGGTTACGTGATAGCCAAATTTTAGGGTCAGTTTAGAGACTGGGGATAACAAACTAGTTAGAAACAGGTGAGAATAAGTCAGAACCATTTTGGCTGTTGAAGAGTGGGTCAACCAAAATCTGTAGCTACTGGTATGCAATTTTTATTTTTACAAGCAGAGCCATACAGTGTAAACAGAGTATATACATATTTTATTCTGAACACTAATATTCCAGGTAGTTACTTCCCACATTTTAATTTTCTGCTTCTTTGGTCATATTACACTTCTCAATAAACGCATAAAAAATGATCCCTTACGCAACTGTAGGCCATTCCTATGCTGACTAAAATCACTAGAGTTAGCAAGATTTCTCACACTTAAAAGAGCAGATGTGCGAATAACAACAACATTTAATAAAAATGAATGTGAAAATTCAAAGCTGAATGTGCTCACCGGTGTCATCCTTTGGCAGGGATACCAGCAGTCATATATCTATACTTAATAATCTATCTATCTATCTGTCTAGCTTTCTTTTAATATATCAATTCCTTCTTCACTGGAACGTTTTTTTGTTTTTATCTTTGCTATCTGCCGATAAGAAGGCTTTTTGAACCCAAATCACTTCATCTGCAATATCAAGAATTAATAAGACATCATCGTAGTGAATGGGATAAATTCGTTATTCAGCAGACATCACGCGAGACACAACAAACTAACGCCAGTAGGATAAGTCTTTCGTCTTCTAACGCAAGCGTTAAGTAATGGTACTGATTATCAAATGGCGATTTTGTTTAGCCGAGAGAAAATCTTTTAGCCAAAAAATTCAAGACATTCCCGTGTAACTCTTGCAAAGCTAAAATTGTCTACATCAGAATAAAACTTAGTATAGCCTGAATCAATACCCACGTTTGTCCTGACAATGACAGTGTTAGTATGTCCATTACAGCTTGAAAATTTTCAGTCCGTTGATATATTCTTACTCCCACACAACACATTAACCATGGGAAAGCTGTATTTAAGAAGCTGAGGACGGTTATGCCATATCTCAAAAAAAAAAAAAGTTGCCATCGTTGAGAAGCTCTTTATAGTTATGTTAATGCAGATGAAAGTATTTTCAGAAAACTGTAAGAGTGTTTAGACTACAGCACTAATACTGCAGCAGCAGCCAATTTTGAAAGTTATAAGTTTTAAGAATTCATTTCTAACTTAACTAATTATTCTTACCAACTTCTGATAATTTTATTCAAAAAAAAAGAAAAAACAATCTCGGAGTTAAAGGGTTACGATTAATCCCAGTATCACTTGTAGTGATGGGGGAATTTGGGATTTTATTCTTCTTCTGATTATACACTCAGATGAGAAACCCTATGCAGTCAAACGGTTGGAAATACAGAAACCAAAGGATCAATACCAAGGTTCACAAACACACGATCGTTTCCCTTTCACAGTTCGTTCTTGTTCAAAGAACAAGAGATATGGAAGAGTCGCCATCTCTTTTCCTTGCCCTTTTCGGTATCACCTCATATACTGTATATTTTACGGAGCTATGACTCAAAGAATCAAGAACGTACAGAATGACCAGAAATAGAAAAGTTACTTGCTACCCCTCGATGAGTTGGCAATTAAACTTGATATACGGTTAGCACTCACAAGCATAGCAAGGAAAATACAGTTTCAAACTTTGAAGTAAACATTTTAGTAAACATTAAAGAAACGATTAAATAAAACTAGGGTAATGGCACTCTGGCATTCTCAAACCTAAGACAAACGTTTACTTAAACAGAAATGAAACGCCGGGTTAGTATATGCAGTGCTGAGAATATTAACCTCTTCAGTACGGTGGCGTCTTTTTATAGTTTCATTCTTGCAGCCTCCAAACAATCACTCTGTACTTTGGAAAGTTAAGTGCCGAGCGGGTTAATGAAGACTATATAACTGCTCTAGTTAGAAAAATCACTTCCAAACCAAGTAAAAGCAGTCAGAGGGTAGCAGGAAGAAAAAAATACAAATGAAGTAGTTAAGACAGGAAAATGAGCCACTGTTTGTGAATCAAAAACTGACGGGAACTGTGGCTATAGATTCATTTAGTAACCGTAGCGGAAACCAGCGCTGCGGGGTCTGACGGCAAGGATGTAGGACTCGATGCCACACTCGTTGGTCCCCCGACGGATCCTGAAGTATCCCTTCTCACCCCAGTCCTCGCCCCACGAGTTGGCCACGAGCTGTAATACAAAAGGATTAATGTACGAGGCGATGACATCTTCCCAAGGGACTCATCTATTACACTGTTATTCTCCCTGTGTGTGTGTGTGTGTGTGTGTGTGTGTGTGTAACTTGCAATACTTTGGTAATAGAAACTCCGTGTACAAACAGCTAGATAAGGAGTTTATTACAAGCTCACAGTAAAACAGTCTGCCCGTGTCGGCTGTCTGCTAAGAACTGATGCAATAACGCCGTCTTCAGGCGTGGGAGAGCATGCTGACCTAGCAAATTTAGTGGGGGCATGTATGCATTGGGGGGGGGGGACATATATACATCGGGGGTAGACATATTGTGGAGGGGGTACACTACTCCCCCGGGTAGCTGAGATGGTGTCTCCTGACACCAGGAGGTAAATGGTGGGTGATTATAGTAGTAAGGCAGGACCGGGGAGGTTTGTACAAGGGATAAATAGGATACAGGGGCAGTAGGGGAGACATGGCCATGTTGAGGGGAGGGAATTAGAAGGATATATACAGATGAGATATACAAGGATTAATAGGTACAAATCCAGTAAGGGTCGAAGGTATATATAAACATAATGGGAATTACACAATAATAGTTTGATACATGATAAACAAGGAGTAGATATGAGAGTTCTAGTGTTGTTCTTCCTTCTTTTTTTTTTTTTCTTTTTTTTTAACAGCTAGATCAGGACTTGTGCGTCCCAGCGCAATATGCCAAGCTCCGCGAAGCTGCCGCCGCCATGAAAGCAACTAGTAGCGAGATGCTCCAATTACTGGTAGGCACGAAATGGTTAGAAGACAAGAATGGCGTTCCAATGCTTTCACTCACCAACTTTGCTGACTTAATTGGTTACCTCAGATTCCTTCACTGGCTTACTCCTAAACAGCGAGAGCTAGCCTTGGAAATCGGTTTCAGTCCAGGAGATAAAATTATTCAGGTCACTAAAGCCATTCATGAAAGAACAGGTTCGAACTACATGCGTCAGGGCACCACCCAACCCTTGGCCTCCTCAGTCTGTCACACCTCCACTACCCCAGACCAATCTCGCTCCCGTCCCACCACATGCGGCAGACCTGCCACACATCGCTCTCCTACCGCAGGTCGTGATCAATCTAGCGCCCGACGAGACAGACAATCTTCGATTCTTTGCTGGTACTGTGGTCATCCTGGACATCAAGCATCCAGTTGTGACCGTACATACAGACGTCCTCACTCCCAAACCAGACAGCGTACGCCTTCCCGCTCACGTCGTCCACACTGCAAATACCACAAATCAAGCACGACTCACACCACTGAGGAATGTCATTACCTCAACCGCCCACAGTCGGGGGAAGCGCCGCGCCCGTATCAGACCAATATCATGTAGAACCAGAAACCCAACTCCCCATCCGCCATGTAGGTCCCATAACATCCTCGGGTTTAATCATTCTCGGAAGCAGTCATGACATACCAACGTCATTCTTTTTGGACACAGGATCTGTAGTAAATCTCATCTCTGAAAATTCCTTACAAATTATTCATCGCCATCACAACCACGTCAGTTTCCTAGAACCACCAGACATTCGCCTATGTGGTGTTAACGGCTCAGCGTTTAAGGTTAAGGGAAGAGTCACCCTTGAAGTCAAACTCCACAGAGCTTTGTCCCCTATCCTCATTGAATTTCATGTCACTAATGACTTGCAGTATCCCACCGCTGCCACCAAATGTAACTTGCAATACTTTGGTAATAGAAACTCCGTGTACAAACAGCTAGATAAGGAGTTTATTACAAGCTCACAGTAAAACAGTCTGCCCGTGTCGGCTGTCTGCTAAGAACTGATGCAATAACGCCATCTTCAGGCGTGGGAGAGCATGCTGACCTAGCAAATTTAGTGGGGGCATGTATGCATTGGGGGGGGAACATATATACATCGGGGGTAGACATATTGTGGAGGGGGTACATGTGATTACAAATCAGTTTTCCTTCTCCTTCAGTGGAAATAAACAGAAACTTTCTCACATTCAGTTGAGGATAGCATCCTGAAAACTTAACTGAAATGAATGTCATAGAGAGAGAGAGAGAGAGAGAGAGAGAGAGAGAGAGAGAGAGCGCATAAAACAAAAATAGAAAAATATATACCATGCAGACAAAGACAAGCAGAATCACAATGTCAAACAGATTTACATAAGTATAAGCAAACAAACAAACAAACGGACAGACAAAAGTAAAAACGGTCAGACAGACAGACAAAGTGAAAACGGACATACTGTACACAGCCAGACAAAAGTTGGACCGGACAGATACAAGGGCAGACAGTCAAGGCAGAGAGGGACAGGTGGAGAGAAGCAGAAACGAACAAATAAACATGACGACAAAGCATACATACATACATACTGTTACGAAACAGAGAGAGATAATGAACACTTTAAGTGAGAATACTAAAAATCACTACTGTCCCGTAAAGTTCCAGGTTCAAAACAAAAGAGTTAGGTAAAATTACAAGTTAAAGTTTAATGCTCAAACTAACAACTAAACATTCAGGACTCATAAGGATAATGTAATGCCAAAAACAGGTTAAATATGTGGTTAACTGCAATAGCCTCTATGAACACGAAATTAGCAAGTGTAAATTTATCTACATCAGCCCAGATAAAATGAGAAAACCGGATAATGCTCAGTGAATGCAAGATATATTATTACAGATACAAAATATTATTACTAATGGCTGACAGTAAAACTTCACACCAATCACAAAAACCTCACCAGGCCTACGAATTAACACCTTATGCTATACAGTACAAGAAAAAATGCAACAACACTTATACTCAAATTACACAGCAGCTAGATGGTTGGAGACTTCCTGAGCACTCACAAAAATAATAACAACTGTACAGGGAAGGACAGAGATGTGAGCAAAATGAGGAGTAGATCTAAGTGGCAATTAATGCAAAGACTGAGCTCATTATATAGGGGCCGGCAGAGCTTGATACAACTTGTAAGAAGGATGCGCAAATGAAGCCATAGGGGACAAAGAGTTGACATTCCTGCTATGAACAACAGAAAGAACGACTTACTCAACTATAAGGGGAGAAGGGGGGAGTGAGGTAGAACACGCTCGTGATCAAACATGCAGCATACTGTACTTTAGAATTATACAAAGGATGATGAAATCATAGGCTATGTAACACCTCCCCACAAAGAAAAAGAAATTTACAAAGGAAATTTCTTATTACTCTAAAACAGTCTGTCTAAAGTCTAGATAAGCAATCTGCAATAACATTTTCTTTCCCCTTGACATGTTGTATGTCTAATGAATACTCCTGAAGAAGTAGACTCCATCTTGTCAATCTCTGATTTTTATCTTTAAACTTACTAAGGAATTTCAGTGGGTTATGATCGGTATAAATGACTATGGGGTCAAAACCAGAACACAAATAAAATGAAAAATGCTGTAAACCCAAAATCAAGGCCAAAAGCTCTTTCTCAATAGTTGAGTAGTTCTTTTGAGGTGGAGTGAACTTCTTACTGTAATAAGATACAGGGTGTTCAATACCCTGATCATCCTCTTGCAGCAAAACAGTCCCAGCTCCTGTATCACTTGCATCAACAGCCATCTTAAAAGGCTTAGCAAAATTTGGAGTAGCGAGCACTGGCTGACTTAATAGGATAGCTTTAAGTTTGCTGAAAGAGGATTCACAGTTATCGGTCCAGACAAATTTAACTCCCTTTTTCAGTAGGTCTGTAAGTGGTGATACAAGAATTGAAAAGTTAAGAACAAATCTCCTGTAATAACCTACCATTCCCAAAAATCTCTGTAGCTCTTTCCTACTTTTAGGTCTGGGACGATCACTTATAACCTGAACCTTAGCTCCTGGTGGTGCAAAGTGTCCATCACCAATTACGTACCCAAGGTACTGAACTTTAGCTTGACCAAACTCACACTTTGATAAATTAGCTACAAGATTAGCCTGAACCAAACGCTCAAGAAATTTACTGACATGGCATAGGTGATCTTTCCAGTTGTCACTGAAGATTAATACATCATCAATATAAACAACACACCCTGCCAAACCCTCTGTTACAACATTCATGAGCTTCTGAAATGTGGCTGGTGCATTCTTCATACCATATGGCATTACAGAACATGCAAAAGTCTTTCCTAGTGTTACAAAACATGAGATCTCCCTAACACGTTCAGTCATAGGTACTTGCCAGTATCCTTTTAACAAATCAAACTTACTTATGTACCTAGCCTATCCGATCATGTCTATGCATTCTTCCACGCGAGGGAGAGGGTACGTGTCTGTTTTGGTTATCTGATTAACACGTCTGTAGTCGATGCAAAGCTGCTGAGACCCACCTGGCTTAGGGACTAGAGTGACAGGAGAACTCCACTCGCTCTGACAGGGCTCAATCATCTTGTGGTCCAACAGGTAGCCAAGCTCCTTCTGGATGAGGGGAACTTTCACTGGGTTCACATGGTAAGGAGGCAGTTTAATTGGCTTTGCATCTCCAACATCGACATCATGCATCAACACAGTGGTTCTTCCTGGAGTGGCACGGAACACTTGCGGGTACTCCTGCAGTAATGCAGAAAACTCCTGCCTTTCCTCGGGAGCTAGATGAGAAAGCTTAGTCTGGAGATCATTCATGATATCAGGATTTTTCCCCAAACTATCACTCAGGCTCATGCTGCATGGGAGAACTTCACTTGCAGACTCGCGTGGAACAGCTACAGTCCAGACTGGGTTATTTTCGTCCCGCCTGTGATATAACTTTATCATGTTGATGTGACAAAGTTGCTTGTTCTTTCTACGATCTGGTGTGGCGATGACATAGTTGACATCACTGAGTTTCTTCTCCACGAAATAAGGATCACTAAACCTGGCTTAAAGAGGTTGCCCATGCACCGGTAGCAGAATCAAAACCTGATCTCCTGGCTGAAAGTGGCGTAACCTGGACTTCCTATCATACCAAGTCTTCATCTTCTCCTGAGCAGCTCCTAAATTCTCTTTCGCCAGCTGTAAAGCAGTGGACAGCCATTCTTTGAACTTCATCACATACTCCAGCAGGTTGACGTCATCTTCCTCCGACAGCCAGCATTCCTTGAGTAACTTAAGGGGTCCTCTTACTTCATGGCCAAACAGTAGTTCAAAAGGTGAAAAGCCCAGTGATTCATTTGGAGATTCTCTTGCGGTAAATACAACGAATGGAAGACCTTTATCCAAGTCTTTCTGAGGTTCCAAACAGTATTTCCTGAGCGTCGATTTGAGTGTTTGATGATATCTTTCCAACGCTCCTTGGGTCTGGGCATGGTAAGCTGAAGACGTGATCTGGGAGATGCCCAACTCTTTCAGAGACTGCTTGAAAACATTTGACATGAAATTACTTCCCCGATCTGACTGTACCTCCTTGGGCAGACCAAACTTTGTGAAGAACCCTAGCATTTCCTTAACCACGTTCTTTGCTGAGATATTTCTAAGTGGGATGGCTTCAGGATAACGAGTAGCCATATCAATCAGGGTCAACACATAAGAAAATCCTGAAGAAGTTTAGGAAGAGGGCCCACAATATTCACCAACACACGGGTGAAAGACGCCTCAAAAGGAGGAATGGAACTAGAGGTGCAACCTTTGCGGTCTGATTACACTTCACAACTTGACAGGTGTGACAAGACTTACAAGACCAGGAAACATCTCTGAAGATACCTGGCCAGTAGAAGTGTTTCAAAATGCGTGCCACAGTCTTCCTCACTCCAAGGTGTCCTGCCAAACAAGAATCATGAGCCACTCTATTGATATCTTGCCTACAAACACGAGGGATAACAACTTGATGTACAACCTCCCATTCACAGTCGGCTGATGCTGTCGGGGGTCTCCAATTACTCATAAGTACTCCTGACTTTATATAATAACAAGTAGAAGCACCAGCTGACTCTTCCTCACTGCAAACTGAGTTAGCTAGACCTTTCAACTCAGGGTCAGCAACCTGCAACTCAACCAACTCTTGATGAGACAAATTATCAACACTACGGGGTACTGCCTCATCTGGTGAGTGGTCCAAATTAGCAAGAAAAGTGTCAGCTAGGATAACATCATCATCATCATTATTCTCTAAGTCATCCGTAACTTTAGACTTAGCCCTAGTGACAGCACATGCAGAAAACACATCAGAGACATCACAATCCTGGGTCGCAGCCACTGGCTCACTAGACAACTGAGGAGCTGGACACACTTGACTTCCACCAATATCATTTCCAAGTAAGAAAGTTACACCTGACATTGGGAGTGTCTCAATCAACCCAACCATAACTGAACCATTAACAAAACCAGACTTTAAATTCACACCGCACAGAGGGACAGAGAAGTAATTATTCCCTACACCTTGTAAATTACAGTTTCATCAGAGAAATTAACATTAGAGCCTAGAACACTGGTCAGCATAAGGGATTGGCAAGCACCTGTATCACGATATATTTTAACTGATTTCCTGTCATTACTGTCCAGAGGACTGACAAAACCATCAGACAGGAAATTAGCACATGAACTCTTGAGAGTGTCACCCACGTTACTGCTCAAAAGAGGAGCTTCATCATGAGAATTTAATTTACCCCTCAAAGCAGGTTCAGTTAACTCGGTTAAAGAATTCTGGGAACTCTCAAGGGTGGACACTAGACCAATTGACTGAATATTTAAAGACTCCTTTTTGTTCACATCACGCTGTCTCCTGAAACATTTCTCCGTAGTATGACCAAGCTTAATACAATAAGGTCATTTACTTTTCTGAAATCTAGAGGTGAAGCTGATATTTACTTCCTGAGAAACATCATCTTTATTCTCTTTCCTGTTACCTGTACTCTGAGTAGAGGCAACGTACTTACTCTCAGCTTTCCTTTTTTCTGTAGAATATCTCTTGTGAGTGAGAACATATTCATCAGCTAAAACTGCAGCATCAGACAAATTATCTATTCTTTTCTCATCAAGATATAGGCTTACATCATTATTAATACACCTTTTGAAGTCCTCCAGCAAAATCATCTGCTTAAATTTACCAAAATCAGAATCCATATTCTTAGAATTTAACCACTGCTCTAACAGATCTTCTTTGATTTTTGCATACTCAACATGGGATTGCTTATCTTGCTTAAAGGTTGTCCTAAATTTTACTCTATAGGCTTCAGGAACAAGCTCATTAGGCCTTAAGAATCAAGATCTGAACTACATCATAATTATCAGATTGATCCTGAGGCAAAGATGCATAAGTTACTTGAGCTTTACCGATGAGAACAGTTTGAAGGAGTACTGGCCAATACTTTTTGGGCCAATTAAAACCTGTAGCTACCCTCTCAAACAACTGAAAATACTTTGTTAAATCAGATTCATTAAAAGGAGGGACAAGTTTAACATTTTTAGCCACATGGAAATCATCAGAGCTAGATGATCCAGTTCCACCTTGTTTCATGCGATACTCATGGTCTGCCCGAATCATAGCAAGTTCAACTTGTGTCTCAGCCTCCTTAGCATGGGCCTCCTGCAGGGCTAGCTGTAACTTAGCTAATTCAATCTGCGTTTGCTCATTTGGAGGAGTTACATTAAACAAGCTTTCATTAATCATGTTAACAATTTGATCTTTAGAATGATGACAGCGAACAACAATTCCCAATTGTTGAGCAACAAGCTTCAGTTCATTCTTTGTTCTGTTTTTTACATCACACACTGTTTGAACATTTGACAAAAAATCTTTGGCTTCATCAAGCGTAGTAATAGTAGACATCATGAATAAATCACAGTCACAAAATATCAAGCAATATCCTTATGATAATATCCTGAATATCCTGATAAGAGGTCGCCAAATTTATGTTACGGAACAGAGGGAGATAATGAACACTTTAAGTGAGAATACTAAAAATCACTACTGTCCCGTAAAGTTCCAGGTTCAAAACAAAAGAGTTAGGTAAAATTACAAGTTAAAGTTTAATGCTCAAACTAACAACTAAACATTCAGGACTCATAAGGATAATGTAATGGCAAAAAACAGGTTAAATATATGGTTAACTGCAATAGTCTCTATTAACACGAAATTAGCAAGTGTAAATTTATCTAAGTCAGCCCTGATAAAATGAGATAACCGGTTAATGCTCAGTGAATGCAAGATATATTATTACAGATACAAAATATTATTACTAATGGCTGACAGTAAAACTTCACACCAATCACAAAAACCTCACCAGGCCTACGAATTAACACCTTATGCTATACAGTACAAGAAAAAATGCAACAACACTTATACTCAAATTACACAGCAGCTAGATGGTTGGAGACTTCCTGAGCACTCACAAAAATAATAACAACTGTACAGGGAAGGACAGAGATGTGAGCAAAATGAGGAGTAGATCTAAGTGGCAATTAATGCAAAGACTGAGCTCATTATATAGGGGCCGGCAGAGCTTGATACAACTTGTAAGAAGGACGCGCAAATGAAGCCATAGGGGACAAAGAGTTGACAATCCTGCTCTGAACAACAGAAAGAACGACTTCCTCTACTATAAGGGGAGAAAGGGGGAGTGAGGTAGAACACGCTCGTGATCAAACATGCAGCATACTGTACGTTAGAATTATACAAAGGATGATGAAATCATAGGCTATGTAACACATACTTACATATATACATACATACATACATACTCACAGGTTTTGTTTGGCATCGTTGCATGTTCGTCCAGGGCAATTTTTTTTTTTTTTTTTTTTTTTTTTTTTTTACAGGCAGCATTCTAACACCACTGTGCCCTGCAACATTCTGGTCGTCCTCAATTTATGAGGCCTCTTCCAAAGACCTCGATTTATGTTCTTGGTCTGCTTGGAGTGGCTGTCATTTCCACGTTCAGGTATGTGCAATGCTATCCTCACTTCCTTTCAAGTATTCTCTTCATATCCAGACTACTTCAGCCTATCTGAGTGTATTAGCTACTCTCGCTGCCAAGTGTGCTCTGAAGACTGCACATGTTGGTCTGCACATCAGTTTGCCAGTACACATCCATAGCATCGTGCTTATTTATTGTCCTCAGATCTGAAGACATCCTCTTTTACTGCCCATACCTCAGTACCACACAGCAACACACTTACCACACATGAAGCAAAATGTTTCCTTTTCATACAAAGAGAAAGTCCTTTCACTGACGGTAGGAACAATAGCCGTGTAAACTTCTTCCGTCTACTTCTGTTTCTGGTAAGGTACTGTAGATAGCTTCCGCACCATCTCCCACATTAACAATATCACCCAGGTAGTAAAATTCATCAACAAGAACAGCTACATCTCCTACACCAGTTACTCTCAGCATGGCTGGGCCACACTATATCGCTTGTATCCAAAGCATTATAATTGGTAAAACTTTGCACCCTACTTTTTACTACATTACATTACTAGTGTAATCGCTCTTTTCAGACACCAAACACGGTGTTGGAGTTACTACTGACTCACTGTCTGCATGCAGCATCAGGCCTCACTTCACGTCCATGAATGAGCCTGTGTTCCCACCTCCCCTTATAAAATAAACAGAAATATACTGATAGGGATACATACAGAAACACAAGCATGTTCAGACAAAGAGAAATATGAAAGCTGAATCGGACAGACAAAGGGACAGCCAAAACATAAACAGATGAATAAACCAGACTACTAACCCAGTACTTGGTCGGTGGTTGTCCCCACTTCTGCACCTCCTCACCCCAACCAACCAGTCGAACTGTATGTAGGTGCTCCAGCCCCTTAACTTGGTGTGCACATATGTACACTCCAGAAGCGTACATGAACAATTCTCTTGACACACGCATCATAGCTATGACAGAGAAATAGTATTAGTAATAAAGGACTTAGTAATAATGAACGAGAGATAAATGAAAAATAATGAATGAGGAAATAAAGCAACAGCCATTTTCATAATACAGTACCCCATCTGAAGTGTAGGAGCTCCAGGCCAGCCTGTAGTAGTTCATAGCACACATTTTTATTAAATCTATGACCGAATTCGAATGAAATTCCTTTTTTTTTTTTTTTCTGCGCTCAATGAATGGAAGCTTACAAAACACATAACAGCAAAAACTGCTAGAAACGCTGCGTTCTTCGTAATTATGCGGTTGATACAAAATTATATGCTGATTACGATGTGGCTATGACACTAAATACCAGTGATCTGACCTATTTTTTTGGTGTTCTGCATATGATTATATATTGTAAATTATCATTGTTTTGTATTTCTAGAAAGTTATGTATTAAGATCCAGGAATATTTTCTAAAATCACTAAGTTCACCCCCGAAATAAATAAATCATATAGCCATTTAACTTTACACATACAGAAACGTACAAAACATTTGTCACTTCCTTGTGATCAAAACAACAATAGAGTAAGCAGTTATCATGAAAAATTTCAGTTTTCTTGATGTGAAGTGAAAACAAATGAGAACCAGGCTTCAGTTTTGCGATATTCAAAACTTACACATTCATAGTTATTTCTATATCAATTATTCTGATTTTTTTTTTTCAGTATGCAGAGCAAACTGTGTGCTACAAGCTGTGATAGCTTCAATGTCGTTGGTTGTGGGGGAGATTCAGTCTTTAAAGCTCACCTTATATTATTGAAGTTATTTGAATACTATGAACTTGGGTTTGACATATCATAAAGAAGCAACCAAATTTGTAAAATAATGAAAAAAAAAAAAAACAGCGATGTAGGTCTGAGCACAGCATAAATAAGATTTCAGTAGGCTGCCTCAGTAGCTGGACAACCTAATCGTGGAGGGAGTGGCCATTAACAAATAGCCTCCTCCTTCGCTGCTCTCATTCTGACTCCTACCACACTCATTCATCTATCTCCCAACCTCATTCTTCCACCTCATCCTCAGCCTTCCCCTACCTTTCCACCCCTCAATCTCCCTCAAATACACTCTCCTAATCAGTGTCTCATTGTCCATTTTTTCCACATTATTAAACAATCTCAAGGTAGTGTTAATGCTCTTCAGCACACATTTCAACACTGCAGCTCCCTTTCACTGCATCTCTTTCCACGTAGCTCCACATGCTCCTTTCAAGTAACTCAGTTCTGTTTTCACTCTTGTCCTGTGTCCTTCCAACAAAATTCAAACTTAACGTCCATACGTTAGAGTTGGGATCACAAAATTGTCATGCACCAACTTTTTTACCTACATGCTCACTTCCCTAACCCAAATTATTGTCCTCAGTATCCTCTCTCAATATCCTTATCATTCAGCATCACTTTGCATTCTCTGACTGTATTCCTCTCAGAACCAAAACTTTACCCTTTGCTAAATTCACTTTTAAATTCCTTTGCTTACTCACACTTCTTAACTCACTCAGCAAAACTTGCAATTCCCACACATGTTCACTTAACAAAGTTGAACCATCAACAGACATCAGGTGAGGCAAATTTCCAAACTCTGCACTCTCTCATTAGTCACTCAGGTATCCATTGCCCTTCCTTGTATTTGTTTTGCAACACTATCCATAAACACGTGACCTTCCCTGGATATAATGACACTTCTGTTTCAGTTCAAACATCCAAATCAAAGAACCCACTTAGTTCCTTTGCCACACGCAATGTCACCATGTGCCCTCATACCTCATATGAGGCACAATGAAGGGCTGCACGGGCCAAGGCCCAAGCTTGATATGAGGTACGCTTTACATTGGTTATAAAACAATGACTCAGTGCTGCAGGGGTTAACAACATTCAGCAGCTTCTCATACACTAGGGAGGGAGGCGGTGGCTCAATCGGTAGAGAGGTTGCCTGTAGTCCTAACGGACCCAGGTTCGAATCCCGGCTGGGGCAGGGAACAGTTTACGGATTTGAATTTCATTAACTCAGGCTTTACTGATCTACCAGGAGACCCGCCGACATGTCGTAAAAATACCCCCGCTAATACCAATACACCAGTCCTGTATGAGATAGCCCTAGCATGTATTCAATATGGACGGTGGGTATTAGCGCCGAAGTGGTGACATGTAGAGGTGTATGGTATAAAGGAGGACTGCTGGGCCTTGATAGCAGGCTGTGAAGCCTATGCCCAGAGTCGAACACATAAAAAAAAAAAAAAAAAAAAAAAAAAAACACTAGGTCAGGCGATTCTTCAAGCTCTATCTCTTGCACTGATGGGAACCAGCCACGATTATTATCTGATAAATTGTCTCAAGTGTTTCGTAGTACGGGCCATTTAACTGTTCCAACTTCTCCCTTACTCGTTTGAATCTTTTAGGTGTTACTTTGGTTGTATGAAGTAGTTGTACGGTATTATGTCTGTTGGAGTAACTCTTGTCGAAGACATCTTAAGACTGCATTTTGCACAGACTGGAGTTTTTTAATACAAGTTTTGCTGACTACTGTTAAAGGAAAAATGGATACTCTGTGGCAGGTAGTATTAGAGTTTTGCTTAAATGTAGAGTATTTTTTGCTGGTAGTGAAATGGGGTTCCATAGCTCTGCTTGAGCTTCCTTACCTCTACTAGCTAGTTTTTATCCTGTTTTGGGGTACTTCTTTCCTACTGTTAACCCTAGGACTTTACCTTTATGGCACTAATTCACCTTCACTTTTGATATCACCAGTTATTCGTGCAGCTATAGGAAAGATACCGGTAATAAATTTTGCTTAATTTGTTTTTATTTTCTATTTCCTTTCGAACTTATTTATATATTTTCTGTTTCCTCATGTACACGTCTTTTCAACATATGCCTTGACTTCCCATGACGAGTAAGTATTACAGCATATTACAGGTTTAAGTTATTATGTGAAGGCATAGATATATCATTAGGATAAATGCTGTATAATATTGGAGCCAAATCACTGCCTTGTGCTACTCCACTGTTTAGACTGAAGTCCCGTCCTATTATGTTATTTATATTGATGTGTGCCTTTCTCTGTGTTATAAAGCTACAGAGAAAGATCTGTAGGTATTCGGACAAGCTTGGTTTTAAGATATTATATTTCAAGGCTATATGCCAAGCTTTAACGAAACCTTTCTGCTCGTCATGAGGCATGATACAGCATTGCTCTCTCTTAATGTCTGCAGTACTTTTTCATAGATGATGGCGAGTGCAGTTGATGTACTACTGTGGTTTTGAAATCCATACTGGGATGGTTTTATTAAGTCGTTGTTTTCCAAGTATGCTCTCAACCCATGTCAAATGTTTTTTTCCAAAGGAAATTATCTAATATACTATGGCACTAGCCGTGTGTGTGTGTGTGTGTGTGTGTGTGTGTGTGTGTGTGTGTGTGTGTGTGTGTGTGTGTGTGTGTGTGTGTGTGAGAGAGGACTCCATATTATAATAACAAATCATAATAGATAGCATGATGCATAGATAGATAGATAGATAGATAGATAGACAGATAGAGGCAGCAAGTCAGGGGATGAGATATGTAGTGTGTCAGCAAGAATCAAGCAATGGTAAACATGCTTACACACTCTAACTCAAGGAATGCTTGATAGGCACACGAGCAGCACCTCATGACCATACACACACATACACACATACTCACACACAGGCTTCTAGAAACTTCACATCAGTATATTCCACGTGACACGACCCCTGCTAAAATCGGAATTTAGGAAGTATAGCTCAGAAGGAGATTAGCCTTAGAATCGACAGGTGGTGGAGAGAAGGAGAGATGCCATAGAACCGTCAGGTAATGGAGAGAGTGAATAAGAAGAGAGGTCCAACTAGACATACTTAGTATATTAAGTCTGTATAATACATACGATGCTCAACATAGACTTTCTCTGAAGATAATAAATCAAGATCAACTCCCCGTATTCATCTTTAACTCCTCCTGCCCTTCAATTAACTCAAGACTCACCTATTACAAGAATTAAGAGTTACATACATAAAAATGTTGGCCACATTAAATTGTGGCCTTCATTACGAAAAGATATAAACAATCATATAGACAGATGCGAATCATGTGCAAAACACAAAGGATACCCAATCACACCTGCACCGACGGGTAATTACCCTGTACCACGTCAACCATGGGACGTTGTCGCTGTTGATTTACTCAAGATGCCATTATCATACAATAATAACCTATACCTATTCGTAGCAACGGATCATTTTTCCCGTTATGTAATTTTAGCTCCATTTAAAGATAAAACGGCGGAGACAGTACCAAAGGCAATAACAGATAATGTAATATGTACACCGCTTCCCGTACGATCAGCGAAGTTAAGCAACGTTGGGTCTGGTTAGTACTTGGATGGGTGACCGCCTGGGAACACCAGATGCTGTTGGCATCCCTACGTGTCAAGTGGGGTTGGTGGAGGATTAGTGCCCCTCCCTGTAAAACAATTAACTCTAAGCCTTTGGCCACCCCGTTTGGGATACATGGCGTCTGGCGATGGATGGTAATATGTCGCTTTACTACCCCAAAGGTACTAATAAGTGATAATGGAGGAGAATTTAATTCTGAGATTTTACAAGAAATATGTAAACAATACATCAAAAAGGTTAACGTTTTAGCCTACACCCAGCATCGAATGGGTTAGTAGAGAGACAAAACAAAAAAGTATTAGATGTGCTACGACACATTCTCAGTGAAAATTATGCAAGCTGGGATGATTGGATTCCCAGAGTAGAAGCCTCAATTAATGGATCTATAAATAAATCCATAGATGACACACCACATTTCATTATATATGGGACAGATAAAAAATTACCATATGAGCTCCTAGAAGGTGACAGTCTGCCCATATACAATTACGATGATTACTCTAAACTCCGTTTACGTGAATTCCAGGACATTCACAAAAGAGTCAAAAAACAATTGACGATGTCCAAGGAAGAAATGACGGAAGCATTTAACAAGAAGGCAAGAGATTCACCTATCAGCTTAGGAGACATTGTTTATGGTATCATTCATACGAGAGACAATAAATTATCCCCAAAATTTGAGAGGCCATACAGTGTAATTAACATAAAAGCAAACAAAGTTTTAATTAAGTCACTGTCAAGTGGCGAAGAGAAACAAGTTCATATTGATCATTTAAAACGAGTTTCAAGGGAACTATCCAATAATTATTCAGCCTCGGATACAACCGAACCAGCGAACGTACCTCAAGAAACCAAGCAAGATAACAACAATAATTACAAAAATAGATTAAGGTCATATACCAAACAATCAAACATAGGTGCAACTGTTCCAGTAAAATCTACAGCACATCATTTACGAGATTTAAATATCGATTTAAACTCCTTCTATAAATGAAATAACAATCAACCGTAACGCACATCATCACTAACATCGACCACAGCATGACCATATTAGAAAATTAATTGATTTTTTTTGTCGGTAGGTAGCGATGAAGGGACTTATGCCATGGATTCTCCTCTACATAGCAAGAGGATATGCGCACTTACACCCCCAACACATAGTACGGGAAGGATGCCTCATAGCTCCAATGGCCACGACTTCAATCGTGAAAGATGTCATGAGTACTGAAATAAGTCTGGATTACTTATATGAATTACCTTCTTATCTAAAAAATATCGCAAGACCAATGAGAACCCTGGACTTCATGATAGGAGGCTATGTTTCACAAGCACATAACACAAAGGAAGTGGATGAAATAGCGAAGTTAGCGAAATGGAAAATAGAACAGGCAAAGTCAACTATGCTCATTGTGATCCAAGATCTCCCATCTTATGGAATGGAGGTATTGAGCAACAAGAACATCACACGTACTCGCCAAAAGCGCGGTTTGTTCGACCTGGGTGGCGCAGTTTTTGGGAACATCTTTGGATTGGCTACAGAGGATGACCTTCAAGAAATAAACAACAAATATAATAAAATAGCTCAGATACTAACATACCAAGATAAATTCATCACAGGACATAACTCAGCAATGAAGACAATCGTGAAAAATCTGAAAAAGGCGGAAAACATAGCTCTCGAAAGTGTAGATAAAATAAATGACATGGAAGGTAACATAACATTTTTCCAACACTTCTCCATCATCACGGAACATATTGACACAGTTCTTCTCCAGTTAGACAACACTAAAGTTCGTTACAGGGCATTTATGCAAGGAATTTCGAATTCCGGTGATGGCAAGATCACAACTGACTTACTTCCAGTTCATGAGCTACGTCAGATAATTAGTCAAGGCATACATAAACATAAATTGAAGCCCTTGTTCCGAAGTAGGGAATTCATGCAATATTATCCATATTTAGAAGCAACACAAACACCAACATCAGTAGTAGTTCATGTACCATTTATAACTGATGACCTGTTCACAGTATGCGAAATACACCCCTTCCCTTCTAAGAATAATAACACTTTGGTCATCATCAACATCAACACAGACACCGAACTCATCATCATCTCCAAGAGACGGAATACTGTCACTTTCGCAAGTGAATCAACTATTGAACGAAAGTGCCGCACGTCCTTTCATGCTGTTCACCTTTGTCCTGCGTACATTTTCACGTTTCAATCTACTGATTCAGTCCCTTGTGAAATGGCTATCATAAGAAATCACAATATTCATAATCATTGTAACTTTACTTTTGCTCCAGATAAGCTTGTACACCATCAACGCATCGGACACTCACAGTTTTTTTTATTTCACTCATAACACATCAGTTTACATAGTCTGTCCAGATATACCACCATCTCATACTTCAGCATCAGGATTATACATAGCATCAGACTACTGTGCGGTATTTACACCATCCATGTCCACTTTATCCACCATCAATCACTACGCCATCCTCAATCATACACACAAACATTTCCACCCACTGCCTGATATGGACTTAAACATGAGCACAAGTATTAAGCTGACTTCACCTAAGTTTGAAACTATGCAACTGATCAATGAAACAATGAAGCCCTTGGAAGATTTGAGTTTGAGTATGTTCAACCCATATTATGTGTATAGCCCAGCACCTACTGTCTTTATAATCTTGTGTTGTATTTTTTTTTTATGTGTCCGACTCTGGGCATAGGCTTCAAAGCCTGCTTTCAAGGCCCAGTAGCCCTCCTACGTACCACACACCTCTACATGTCACCACTTCGGCGCTAACACCCACCGTCCATACTGAATACATGCTAGGACTGTCTCATACAGGACTGGTGTATTGGTATTAGCTGGGGTATTTTTACGACATGTCGGCGGGTCTTCTGGTAGATTAGTAAAGTTTGATTTTTATGAAATTCAAATCCTTAAACTGTTCCCTGCCACAGCGGGATTTGAACCCGGGTCCGTTAGGACTACAAGCAAGAATTGCAAATTTGGAGTCAGTATTTAATGGGGGTAGAATAAGCATCCATGCCAACCCCCCTGTATGAAGTGTATAGTATTAATTTTATATTAAAAAAAGAAGAAGAAGAATGACCCATGATATAGAAGTATACAAGTATCATTATCTAAATATGAAATATTAATAACTCTTATTTTAAACTTTTTTTTTTTTTCATTTATGCATTTTACTATTATACATACACATTTTACAAAATATAATACAATAACCAATTTAACCATATTCAATTATGTATACAACTTGTTTAAAATGTAATATTACTGAATCATTACAATATTATCATGAATATTTATACCTATACAATATTATAATCAATATTATGTATTAAAATTGAAGAAGACTATTATGTATTAATAGATTAGCATAGGTCAATGATGATTGCTGTCGGAGGACCACCAGCTACGTGACCGAGCGATGTCAGGACTCCATATTATAATTACAAATCATAATAGATAGCATGATGCATAGATAGATAGATAGATAGACAGATAGAGGCAGCAAGTCAGGGGATGAGATATGTAGTGTGTCAGCGAGAATCGAGCAATGGTAAACATGCTTACACACTCCAACTCAAGGAATGCTTGATAGACACACGAGCAGCGCCTCATGACCATACACTCACATACACACATACTCACACACAGGCTTCTAGAAACTTCATATCAGTATATTCCACGTGACATGACCCCTGCTAAAATAGGAATTTAGGAAGCAGAACTCAGAAGGAGATTAGCCTTAGAATCGACAGGTGGTGGAGAGAAGGAGAGAAGCCATAGAACCGTCAGGTAATGGAGAGAGTGAATAAGAAGAGGGGTCCAACTAGACATACTTAGTATAGTAAGTCTCTGTATAATACATACGATGCTCAGCATAGACTTTCTCTGAAGATAATAAATCAAGATCAACTCCCCGTATTCATCTTTAACTCCTCCTGCCCTTCAATTAACTCAAGACTCACCTATTACAAGAATTAAGAGTTACATACATAAAAATGTTGGCTATAAAGCTTTAACATGTGTGCGTGTGTGTGTATTTTGGGCAGCCGAAACTACACATTCAAATCGCACCAAAATTGGCACAAAAATCACAAAAAGTTCGCTGATGTGAAAAAACTTGTTCCCATCACGATTGAAAAACTTTTACTATATTTAATGAGCGATCACATTTTGACCAAAAACGCCGCTCCCGGCGCCCGGCATAGGATCTCCGTAGAATTTTTTGCCCATAGCTACAACTAGAATATACTATAGCAGAGCGAGCAAGTACGAGGGGCCTGAAGGGCCCACGAGCACTTGTTCTATAACACTGACCATATAGCGAAGATTTGTTAGGCTTGGGAATCGTTCTTAGCTGAACCATTTTTAACATCTGGGAAATATCCAGTTGATAAGGTCTAGTTAAATATATCCGCTATCATCGTTATTGTCCCTGTTGGCAGCGTAGGAAAAATTTACTTTTTTTCTCCCCTGGTACGCGTTGTGTTGTTTCTGGTGTTTATTTGTTTAAATTATGGAAACAATTTCCCAAACAGTGATTTTTCGTATTGTTGTGCTTTCATTATATCTACCGGTATTATTTTCGTTTTCTTGAAGGTTTTTATGTAAAATTTCTCTCATCTATGCATGAATAACTTCATGTTGTATATTGAATTGCTTGATTTCATCCTCACTTATAACAAAAACATTTTACATTATTTTCAGATATTACGGAAAGTTAGTTCTTTTTTGGTACAGTCAAAGATTTTGTTGTTCTGTGTGTTTGTTATGTATGAAGTTAATTTGTTATTACTTCCTCTCATATATATATATTTTTTCATAATTTTTGGTTTACAATGCATGTCTTAGTGTTCTAGTTTTGGGTTCATTTTCGTTTAATTCAGTGATCAAGTGTTGTACTGTCCATCCATTTGTGTTGACCTTATCGAGTAGTCGGCTGGACTTATTTGAGTATATTTGATAGTGATTAATGTTATTTCCTTTTCCACCTCTCTCTCTCTCTCTCTCTCTCTCTCTCTCTCTCTCTCTCTCTCTCTCTGTATAATTGTGTATTCTGTGCCATAGCGGTGGTAATTTATCCAATACCAAAATGTTAGACTGTAGAAGATATTTTCCAATCCTTTGCCTTCTAATTGTGTTTCCTCAGGTATGTTAGTGTTTACTTTTGCTCTAAATCAATCCCAGTCAACAGTAAACGTGTTTAGCTCGATGTCGGTTCTTTTATTGCTTTTGCTGTGATAGTAAAGACGGTTGAGATTTGATATGAGCATGTTAGAGGTCCTACTGTTATATTATAATTGTAATAAGTTACCATGTTTGAAATTATCATATTTGGGTTGGCTGTAGAATCAGGTCCCATATGATTCGAAAAATTGGGTCCATAATAAGTCACAAAGTGATTATCATATAAATACTATAATCCTTTCCCCATCTCGTCCGAAAATGATGAGGTTGGCGTAAAGATTGCCGAACGTAAATGTCGGGATGTTTTTTGATAAACTTTATGAAAAAGTCAAAATATGGCAGAAAGGCCTTCTGGGAGGTAAGTACGTTGTTGAAATATTTATTGTACCGAATGATGTTTCTATGCTAACGGTAAAGACATCAGTAATAAAACCGTCGTCTTTTTTGTGACATGCTTTTCTTAATTAAAATAAGAGAGCCATCATTTAATCCTCAGGTGGTATTGATACTGTATATAATACTTCCAGCTATTTTTGGTTCTTTATTGGGAGTTGTTCCCAAACTATTACTATTTCGAGATCAGTAGATATGTAGGTATTTGTCAGGTTGTGTTTACTAGTCTCCCAGTAGAGTATGTTATCTTTAATCATTTTGATTGTATGCCATAGTGTTACCCTTAATAAAATGTTCTTCTAATCCCAGGATCCCTGTTCATTAGTGGTGGTCTATCTGTTATGATGCCTGAACTTATTTTGTGGATTTTGCATCTTCTAATATTCGGAACCATCCTTTGAGATTTACTTCGCTGTTCTCAGTTTCAGCAAGTTGTATTCTTTTATCCTCTAATCATCACGTCCATTTGTACTTATTCTTGAAATTTTTCCTGTATTAGGGAATTTTATGTCAGAGTCCACTGTGAGTAATCTTCTTTTCCCCAAGCTATTATTTTCACTCCAATGTCGGTGCCTTTTATTTTTTCCAGTCATGGCAAATTTTCTCCATTTCATTTTCCCTAGCATCTTGCGTCTCTTGTTCCTTTCTAGGCCATAAAAGTAGTAGTAGTTGTCCCCTAGGTAGTCTGGGCGAACAGCCCCGAGTCCCTAAGGAGGGCCACGGCCGAGACCGGGCTTTCCCACAGAGTTTCAAGGAGTGCATGTTGTGTTGTTGTCACAGGCGATTGTGTGCAATGCAGTCTTCTGTACTGTGCTTAATGGTATGGGGTGCTGTGTTGCATACTGGACAAGCATCAGCGACGGAGTCATCCAGCCTCTTCTGCTAACTCAGGAGGACTGGATGATGCCCACATCTCAGAACCGCAAACCCCCCCCCCCACCATGAAGCCCTCTGGCCCCTCACTGGGGCCGAGAATCTGGGAGTGGCTTCGGTCACCCGGGCAAGTACCACATCTTGCCCCTTGTTCCTCTTGCTGTGTTTTCTGTTCTTTTACCTGTTCTGGTACTGCAGTCTTACATCCAGTCATTATCTGAAAAGTATCCTTGGATGGTGGGTTATCTGGAAAACATTTTTGTAGGTTGTGTTTGACCAGTGTTAAGTGTATTTCTTTACAGTAACGTCCAATTTCTCCCATTTTCTTTAGATGTGCCTCCAATATATACAACATTGTTAAGGTAAGCTTTTTTGTCTATGAGGGAGGCTGGGTACACTGGTTTCCGGATGTTTTGGCATATGTGGTTGTGGCTGTCCTGTCGCTAGCTGTTATTTTCATAATCCATCCTTTTCTTGTTGATTATTTCTTTCCCTATAGGGCACTTCATGGCTAGTGTTATGTGCTCCCCTCAGTGGGGCTGAGGAGGGGGATCACCTTGACGTGGCAGGGGGGCCTGAAGCGTGACTGGCAGTGCCATCTGCACTGGAGGCCTCCCTTCCTTTGTAGGATTCGGCTTCTGTTGACCACTGCGCAGACTCGTTTTTTTCCAGCTTGGAGATGCATATGCTCCTGTCATTTCTGGTACTCTTGCATGGCGTCCCATCTTGGAAGCTGACTCAGTCTGTTCCGTCACCAATTTCTCCATCTTGTGAAGGTCACCATTCCTAAGGTTCCTATCGCTTGTGAGACTGGTGTTCACCCGTCCTCATCCCCTGCTGTTTCTGCCCCCACATCAGTGGCACAGGGTTTGAACGCTTCCATGTTGGTGGTGGATGTCTATTTTGATGTCTCCTTGTCCTGCCTTGTCCAGCCTCCTAGAAGTTCCATCTGTCGTCACTACTGTTCCTCCTATCCTGGTGTCGCAGGCTGAAGTTGGTGTTTCACCAGTTGCCTCCCCTCCCTTCCCGGGTGATGGTGTTGTACGGATAGTTGGTGCTTCAGGATTGCCGCATAGGATATCATCCTCATAGGGATCTGGTCTTGTGGAGTCTGCCACTTCTATCTGGTGGTGGTGCTGGCCTCTCTAATTCACCTGGGGCAGCCTGCAAGCCACCTTTCAGGCAACCTGTTATTCCTGCTCCAATGAAAAATGTAATATTTCCCTCTTCCTTCGTCTTCACGTTTGCGTTCGAATGGTCGGCACAATGTGCAAATTCCTGATGCTGGGCAGTCTCTTTCTAAGGGCCTTTCTAAGCATTAATCCAAACCTGTTCGCTTGTCAGGGGGCTGTGCTGTCCCACTCATTGTCCTGATCCTCCCTCTACTATGGGTTCTTTAATTCAGTGGAAATGTTGGGGATTACGTTCCGGTTTGGAGGAACTGCCTTTAGGTATGGGCATGTACATCCAGGAGTCCATGGTTTGTGATGCTGTTCCTTTCGGTCCTTCTGATTCACATACCGTTTTTTTCTGATCCTGTTCCAAGCCAAGGATGTTATGAAGGTGCTG
The DNA here is from genome assembly GCF_032717465.1 of Coenobita brevimanus. Lineage (NCBI taxonomy): Eukaryota > Metazoa > Arthropoda > Malacostraca > Decapoda > Coenobitidae > Coenobita > Coenobita brevimanus. The sequence goes on along the minus strand of NC_137061.1, from coordinate 14,368,099 downwards.
CTACTTTCCTTCGTCGTAATGTTCCATTCACTCATCTGGACCTTTCCACTCACCTGCAAGCTGTTGCCGTTCAGATTTTTTTATGTCTTAATTTACAGTTTGCGATCTTTTTCTTTCTCCCATTGCTACTGTCGACAGGGAGGGTCTGAAACACTTTCTTCATAGCCTTCTTTCCCCCTTTCTTTTACTGGGCGATTTGAACGGTCGTCGTCCTCTGTGGGGTAACAGTGGGGCTAACCCGTGGGGTGTTATGCTGGCTTCCTTAGTGGAGTATGAGGAGTTGGGTGTCTTGAATTTCAATGAGATGGCTCAGTTATACAGCCAGACTGGACTTTTACTGCTACTGATTTTTCCCCGTCCTCGACTGATGCTGTTTTAGATTTTAAGTGGGATGTGTTGCCAGACCTGTACAGCAGCGACCATTTTTCATTACTTCTAACTGCTGTTGCAGGTGAAGCAGAACTTCGCCTTTCTCGCTGGCACCTGGATAGGTCAGACTGGCCATTTTTCATGGAACTGTGAATGGTTTTGACAGTATTAATGAGGAAGGGTCTTATTTCACCTATGTGTTGAGCTGGGTGGACAAAAGATCAGTTTCCTAAGTGTCCGGTTCCTTGGTGGATCGCTGAGGGCACTTCCTTAGCGAAAGCCAAACGAGTCGCCTTCTCTTGACTTTGTCACCTTAGCGAAAGCCAAACGAGTCGCCTTCTCTTGACTTTGTCACCACCGTAGGGATCTTCAGTATTTGGTGGAGTATCGGTGGGCGTGAATTGATGTGTACCTGATTTTAAAGGAGGCCAAATGTTCATCCTGGAAGGGTTATTTTATCGTCAATCAACTCGAAGACTTCCCTCACTCAGGTGTGAAGCTGAGTGAGAAAATTTTAAGGAAAATTTTCCTTTCTCACCCCTTCTGATTTATCTGCAGTGGGTGGGACTGTGACTGATCCTTTTGTTGTTGCAGGGCTGCTTGTTGTTTTGCCAGAGTATCACAGAAGGATATAGATGCCTTCAGCATGCCGCCGTCGGTGCTGAGAATCTCGTGTTCTCGGTTTTGCCTTTACTGAGGTAGAGTCTTATAATGCCCCCTTTTCTATTTCTGAACTGTAGGGAACTTTGTCGCAGTGCCATGATTCCTCTTCTGGCTGTGATGATATTCCTTATGCCATTTCATGTCACCTGTCTGATGAGTCCCTTTCGTATTTACTGTCAATTGTTTAATAAGAACTGGGGTACTGATGAGTTTCCTGTTTAGTGGGGTGTTGCTGTAGTTATCCCCATCACCAAGCCAGGTATGGACCATCTACTGCAGACGAATGGTTGGCTCATTTGTCTGACTTTTTGTAAGTGTAAGGTCTTGGAAAAGATAGTCAATGGTAGGCTTGTGTGGTCTTTGGGGAGAGGTGACTTCTTATCCCATGTCTAGTATAGTGTTTGTAAATACTGTCTACTTCTGATGCCATTCTGTCCTGCAATCTTCTGGCTGTGAGGTTTTCTCCTCAAACCAACACCAGGTCATGGTCTTGTTCAATCTGGAGAAGGCGTATGACACTGCCTGGCGTCATGGTATTTTATTTTCTCTTCATGAGATTGGTCTTTGTGGGCACTTGCCTATTTTTATTCAGCAACTTTTTTCTAATCTTTTTAAAGGTTCGAGTGGGTAGGTTGCTTTGTAATGCCCGTCCACTTGAAGATGGGGTGATGCAGGGGGGGTATGCTTAGTGTTACTCTCTTTGCTGTGGCCATCAACAGTGTAATCAGTGAAATCTCGGATGGCGCATTCCGCATACGTTTCTCGATTACCTTATCACCACTGCCCTAACTCTTGACTTTCCGTTTTTATGGCACACAAGAGTCTCATACCTATACCTTTGACTCTTGATTTTTTTATATACCACATAGGTCTGACACTCATATCTTACTGTGGATACTAAAACGCCTTCATGCAATTTTTTAGCAGCTGCCACACTCAAATCTCTGTTCAATAGCAAGGCCTTCATAGCATCAGTCATTTTCCTTACCTGTGCCATTCAACTTTCCACTTCCTGTAGACATTAACCCATCTTTTGCACCCAGTTGATTGAACTCTCACCTCTTCAACTCTCTCTCCCTCCCTTCACCGGAACATCACATTGAGGGTCACCTTCTCTCTCAGCAATTATCACTTTACTCGTATAACTATATTCATATTCTAAATATTTTTCTGTTATACATCTTAGAAAGAATAACTGTCCTTCACAACCTATTCTCTTCCTAAAATATCCTTCTTCCATTCATCTAGTTCATTTCTCTCATTGATCTCTGTAGACAATTATACTACCATATATCTCCCCCATTACACCAAGAAGACATATACCTTCAAGGCTGCCACAGACCTCTCCTTCCCTTTTCCCTTTTTATAAAGGGTCCATTATACTTGACATCCAGTCCTGTAGCGCCCTATCATCATCCCAAACCAATATAAACACTGTCCAGTTCACTTCAGTCACTGTTTCTCGTCCATATTACATTTCGCCATACCCTGCCCCAAGTATTGATGTTTCCCCATTTTGACTTTTCTCAGCGCCTCATACACATTTTTCCTACTAATTCCTTCCTCCCTTCTTGCCTCCTTCCTTCTCCCAGCTGTATCCCAACAGTATCTACTAGCACTTGTTTAGTTTTCAGTAATCAACGGCACATTAATGGTATCTCCATCTGGTCAGTTGCTTTCTTCTCCACCAGCATTCTTCCATTTTTTTTTTTTCTAGCAACCCTCTGTTACCTCGTCTATTAATCTCATACTATACCGATTTTCTTCACAGAGAGTTTCTTACGTTCCCATAAATTTGTACCCAGTTTTCTTCTTAGCTCCTCATCTCACTCTTTCTTACTCTCTCCCACTAATCTCATCACCTCTCTCCTCTTTTCAGTATACAGCTGTCTCGTCTGTCTCTCAGCACTGTCGGTCTCTCTTCCTCCCATCTAGTCTCTGTGACGGTTTCACTTTTTTACTCCATGGCACTTTTCCTTTCACCTCCTTATCTCCTCTTTTAACTCCACGCACCACGCTGTCTGCTGCACAGAATTCTTCTGTAAACACCATGTTCACATTTTCTGCCTCCTTCATCTGGTTCAAGTTACATCTGCCCACTTTTCTCCACATCTTTCTTGTATCCCACGCTATTTTCTCCCCATGCCATCTTCATACTCACTCTGCGGCAACTGCCTCATGTCTTCATCTATCTCCTTTCACCCATTGTTCTTGCACCCCTATCCTTGAAACTATCATATTATTATCAGTCAAGCCACTCCCCAGTTCCCTGTAAGCTATAATGTCAAGCAAGGATCTCTTTCGTTCATCCAAACACACATAATCAATCAATGCCCTTCATTTAACCAACTTTACTTTCATCCTTATCACGCGATGTGTATAACTGTGGATCAGTTTGTGCCTGGAAAAGGTATTGGCAATTACCAAGTTCTTCTGTTCCAAACATCCATAAGGGCACTACCATTCCCATCCACTTAAATGGAATCTTTCATATGCGTCGTACAGGTGACAGTGCTCACTATGATGTGTACGTCAAATAATGTTACTGTCAGGGAAGATTTTTGGAAAACGTTAATTTTTATCTGTCTGTTTGTGCCGGGTAGATGATCAGCCAACGTCCCTGATGGTATTATATGACAGAAAACATTCCAATCTCCTCTCAGATTTTTGAACCCATGTATACAATGCAAAACCAATACTCTATTTGGTACAGTTGATCACTAGACCACCATGTGAGTTTAAAGCAAGTGAAATAAGAACAAATGGAAGCGTCGGAAAGTGTGTGTGTGTGTGTGTGTGTGTGTGTGTGTGTGTGTGTGTGTGTGTGTGTGTGTGTGTGTGTGTGTGTGTGTGTTCAACAGTTTTCTTAGCTTGCACACAATGACTATTATCCTTTCATTATACACCGGTACTGAAGAAATCACTCTCAGTTACCACAGTCAAAGGCCCCTGCCGGCGTTTCGCTTTCCGATATCTTGGTTGACAGCTCCTTTAATTTCAGTCTAATATATTCACGGATTTCGCTTCCCTACTCACTTCTTTCCCTCCATTTCCTTTCTGCTCCATCTTCAGGCCAATGCTTCAGTCACAGTTCTACAAGTAATGAGTTCACCATCACCGTCAGAAGTAACAAAGATACTACTACTGTAAAATCACTGGCTCTGCATCCGTTGCACTGCTGCCACATCCAACCACTACCGCCTCCACCTTTTTTATCACTAAATCCATCTCAGCACTACCATTTCCACCACATGCTACCATAACTGCCATCACACAACATCCACCACCAAAACCACCAGGTACAAACAACCACCACTACCACAACACACAACCATTACCACAACTACCGCTTACAACCACCACTACTACCACCATTGCATGAAACTACCGCTACTGCAACTCACAACCACCTCAACTACCACCATTACACGAAATCACCACCAAACCACCATTACAAGAAAACTACAAAGCCACCACTAAGCACAGTCACCACTACAACCACATACAATCACAACCATTACCACCATCATTACCACCACACACACAATCACTATTACAACTCCGTAAAACTACCACCACTACCATCACACAAAATCATCCCCACTACCACCACACCATACACAAGCACCACCGCTAGAAATATTACTGTCATCACAAACAACTCTCATCACCACTACACACTACCACCGCAACTACGCACTACCACCACTGTCACTAACACCACACACAGCCACTACATACAACCACCCCCAGTACCACCACAAATAGCCACCACTACCAGCAGTACTTCCACAAACATCCACCGCCATAACTACTATCACCACACACATCCACCGCCACCACTACCATTATTCCAACAACCACCAACGCCGCGACCACTTCCCATCCTGCCATTGCCCATGACACCACACGGCCACCACCACCACCACCACCTCTCATCCCATCACACACAGCAGCCATCACCACCAACCCCACTCATCCCATCATAGCCGCCATCACCACCAACCCCACTCATCCCATCACACACAGCCGCCATCACC
>NC_137061.1:14280527-14355527 GCF_032717465.1 Coenobita brevimanus | reverse complement strand
GATGTATATTCCAGTTTCCACTCAATTACCTCCGGCGTGCCAACCCTGTTCCTGGTTCATATTAATGATCTCTTATTTGTCACCCATAATCCCATCCATTCATAAGCAGATGACTCAACACTTCATAGTTCATTTACAAAGTCTAACTCTCAACTCAGTACAGCCATCTCCATAAATCAAGATTTATCTAGGATCAATGAATGGGGACAAAACAACATTGTCTCATTTAATGCTAGTAAAACCAAATATATACAATATACTAATAGACAGATATTGCCAGATTCGTATATTACCTTCAGTGCTACTAATATTCCCATCTCCAAAAGTATTGAAATTCTCGGTGTCTCACTTAACAATGCCCTCAGCTGGACCTCTCATGTCAGAACACTTGCTAGAACTGCCTCAAAGAAACTTGGATTTTTGTACAGAGTCCGTAACTTCTTCACTGACGAGCAGTTAGCTATAATTTATAAGTCATGTGTACTCTCAGCTTGAATATTGCGCACCCTTGTGGAGTGGATGTGGAAAGGTTGCATTAAAACAACTAGACAAAATTCAGAGCAAAGCTGGTGGGATTATCAATAACCTTGCTATTATAAATAAACTACCTCCCCTACAAGTAAGAAGGGATGTTGCCTCCCTTGCAATATTTTACAGGTATTTCTATGGCAAATGCTCAGACGAAGTTGCGTCCAAGATGCCACCTCTCCATGCCTTCCCTCGTGCTACATGGGCATCTGGCAGCACTCATGACTGGAACGTCACTCAGCCATACTGCAGAACTTCTGCCTATCAGAATTCTTTCATTCCCCGAACTGCATCTCTCTGGAACTCGTTTCCCCAGAGTTGCTTCCCTCCAAACTTCAACCTACAGCGGTTCAAGTCCAACTGTTACAGATATTTTATGAACAGAGGACACCAGTAATCTGGTGTATGGCTTATTTTTTTTACTCATTTGTTTTTCCTTCCTCTGTTCTGTTATTTAAAATTATATATATATATATATATATATATATATATATATATATATATATATATATATATATATATGTATATATATATATATATATATATATATATATATGGAGCCTCTGTGGTACAGTGGTAAAGTGTGTGTTTTCGTACACTGAAGAACGAGGGTTCGCTCCCCGCCAGGGTAATAAACTTTGGGAGCGTCCTTCAGGCCACGTACTGCTTTGGCGGACACAAGGGGTGCTGTGGTTGAACCAGTGTCACAAACTATAAAGTATGCTTGCACCCAGTCTGCTTGAGCGGGCCCATTACACTTGATTCACAGACTACTCACACATCCAAAGCCACTCCAACACTACAATTACACTTACAAGCACTTCTCACCCTACATACAATCTCTACTAGGCAGCCTAAGCCACTAGGTGGAGATACATTGACTGTATCGTCCCCATTTCGGTAGGGATAGGCCAGTCCTGCAGTGGCCACTCAAACGGCTGATGAGATGATATATATATATATATATATATATATATATATATATATATATATATATATATATATATATATATATATATATATAGATATTGACTGATTGATTGTATATGGGGTACAAGGGTTTGAAAATGAATGCGAATGATACAAAAGTAATGATACCTAGTGCTGGTGGCGGTAGGCTACTGTCAAAGCAGAAGGTGTGCGGCCATGTGCAGTTTATCACAAGGGTGTGGGAAGTAACTCCATCTTGTGAACAATTTTTTTGTCAAGTGAGTGTATAAGAGATTTAAGCAGTATTTGAGGTAGGCTGCGGAATAATGCTGATTTCATGTGTGCGGTGTGTCGGGGAGAGGATTTAGAGATTGTCAGGCTTGAAAGGACTGTTCTTGCTGGAGAGTCGCTTGAATGTGTGTGGAGTTTAGTTAGGGACATGTTATGTGTTGGAGTTAGGGCTGTGACTAGGGTAAGGAGTAGTTGGTGGAAGTTCAGGGAGCTGTTGCCACTCCTAACACTGAGAGGGCTCTCTCTCTGTGCTGAGATCTTTGTATGCCCCATGTTTTAGGAATGTAACGCTGTATGGTAGTGAAACCTGGACAGTAATGAACGAAGACATTCGTAGGCTCAAACGTACAGAAAGGACAATGATTAGATGAATGTGTGCTGCATCCTTGAATACGATGTCTCGGGGGGGCGGGAGGGGCTAAGATTGCGAGTGAAGAACCGTGAGAAAGAATGGGACCTGAATGTTTTGGTGTGGTGCTAATTAAACAGTCTGCCAGTAATAGTGTTGGCTGTAAGGATGAAAATGATATATTCATGGTGAGCTGTCTGGTGGTTCACTATTACATACAGTATAAAAGAATTTGAGACTGTACTAAAAAAAAAAAAAAAAAAAAAGTGTGACAGTAGCACGAATGAAGTAAAGTACAAACACTAACCTGACAGCGCAGTTTAGAGGTATCACCCCTGGGGACTCTGCACTCCTGCGTCTTCCCTGACCATCCACTCTCGTACGGCAGACAGTTTTCCGGCACCACCCTGACAGAATATACCACACACTTCATCAGCTTTATCATCACCAGCTTTACCATTATGACCATCAGTTATTCTAATTTTCTTTAACTCATTGTTATAATCTTTACTTAGGCGTGTTATTATTGTAACTTATGTTGTTCTTTTGGGTTCAAGGACACTAGCGAACACATTTATGCAAATGTGCACAATCGTGAGCCATGGCATCTGCCCACCCTCTTATCCTTCCCTCACGTGGAGGGAAATTGTAGACAGGGTTTCACAGAGAAAGGTGACTGTTTTCCAGTGTTAACATGATCGTTCGAAACCTGATTGTTACACATAAAAAGAGAAATATTGGCCAGCTCAAGCTGCCCTTCTTGTTAGTCGCGTTTTCTTGCTTGGTTTCTTTTTTAATTGTGGCAGGCACTTCTACCCTTCACAATTAACCGATTCCGACCAAATTTGAACACAATGACCAGCCTATGACCTAACTGTGTCCTCAAGGTTTTGGTTGCTAGGTCAGTACTTGTTGCCTAGCAACTGCCGAAAAACAGCCTTTTTCTTACTTTTCACGTTTTGAGCTGTAGAACTATTACTAATGGGTAATCTTGAGGTCATTCCCTATCAGAGGTGTGCCATCCATTTTCCTCTCTCTCCTCTAGTTTTCGAGTAGCAACCCTACAAAGATTGGCCTCAGCATCCCTAGCAACCAGTACCGGTTTTCAAAAATGCCCTTGTAGTTCCCCAGTGGCTCAATGGAACTGAATGAAACTTAGTATACTTTATACATTGACCAGTACTAAAACTTTCTCTTATACCACTATGTGCTAAATTGGCCACGTCAGGGGTCAAAGGTCATCAAATCTGAAAACGGTGAAAATTGCTAAAATCACCACTATGTTCAAGCGAGATGCTAAGGCCCTGAAGATTATTAAGCCAGGGTCATGATTCTTGTAAGGAATGTTGCACAGGAGTACCTCCATAGAAAAATGACATTTATTGTCGAAACTCACTTCCAGTCGTAGGCAATGCCATCTACAAGTTGTACCTATGGGGGGCCACTCCGTGAATTTCAATTTCCGTGGTTCCACTGTGGGTGGATGGAATTGAATGAAACTTTGCATGCTTATAGGCGTTAATGAGTACTACAAGTGTGCTCTGTACATGCATGACCTATAACTGCCAAGTCAGGGGTCAAAGGTCATCAAGTCCAGAAAATGAAATGCACTAAAATTAGGATCTTGTTTACATAAGATGCTAAAGCTCCTAAAATTATTAAGCCAGGGCCATGATTCTTGGGTGGAATGTTGCACTGGAGTATTTCAATATAGAAATGACTTTTAGTGTCGTAACTCACTTCCGGTAATGTTTTATGTTGTTTTCTTGGAAGGAACGGTTTGCAGGCTCCTGGCCTTTGATACCTTCTTCCTTGCACATAAAGAAAAAAAAAATGCTTCTCTCAAATAACTCATTTCCACTGCTCACGGTCTTGACTTGTGTCCTTCCAACAAGGTCCAAGCTTCACGTCCATATGTTATAGTTGGTATCACAGTACTGTCATGCAGCGACTTTTTTTACTTCCAAGTTCACTTCTCTATTTCTTATCACTGCTTTCAAAGAACCAGGAACCTTTCTTTCTTTCTTTCTTGTTGTATCCTTTCAAGCACTTCACAATAGATATTCCTGGGACAGTCCAAAAGGGGACCGAAGATTGCTTTCTCATGGATCATATTGTTATGCCAGTAGGATTAGGTTAGTGTTTTATATCTGGAGATGTGGGAAACACGCTAGAAAATAAATGTTGTGCCGTTGGATTGGGCTAATGTTTATATCTAGAGGTGTGAGGGAAATCCTGTAGATTTTGGCATGACTATTTTGCTTACTTTATCTCTTTTCTTAGGAATTAGGTCTTGCCATTATTGTTAATGTGTGTTGTTAATTGCTGTGCATTAGTGTACAAGACACTGTGCGTCTTCTCCTAGGTTCAAGAATCTTCTGGGCCGCACCAGTATGGGGAGCCAGAAGGGGGGACTATTTAAAGAGAACCATCCCGTATCTGACCGGCGGCATATGACCCTGGCAGTTGCTCCATCAGATTTTAATTATGTTCAATCAATCAATCCCGTATCTGAGACGGGTCAGATTTAGTCAGTGAGTCAGTGAGTAACAGACGGAGTTTTTGCACATGGCATCCAGTCAGTGGCATTTAGTTTTGTGCAAGGCAGCCAGTCAGATGGTAGTGACGGACAGTCATCCAATAGCCAGTGAGTCAGTCTGTGAGTCATTGTGGATGAACAGTGGTAGGGAAAGTCTGTGACAGTGAGTCAAACAGTGAAAACTAAACAGCGAAGGATGGAGTAGTCAGCCAGAAGTCAGTCAGTCAGTAAGTGAACAGTGAGCAGGAAGTAGCGAGTGAAGGACAGAGGTAATGTGAGAAAGATAAGTCACAATGTTTTGTAACTGTACCTCAGCTGTGTCTTGAAGGAATAAAACCCAAAAGTGTTCAGCCACCTTTGATTAACCACCTGGCCTCTCTATACACAGTTCTTGACGTCTCAACGAACCTCTGTGTGTAACAGTTGGCGTCAGGAGACGGATTACATCTTGACAGATGGGGACACGTGGATGGGCAGCCAAAACGGCGGATGTGTCCCTGGCAGATACACTCGCAGTGCTCAGAGCACATCAAGAAGCACAGCATGAACAATATAATAAACTCGCAGTGTTGAGGGAAAATCGAGAAGAACAAAAGAAGTATCCAGAGGAACCAAAAAAAAGCCCAATCACGACATCATGTAACACTAGAGGAACTGCTAAATGGGCACAGACATGAGTCTCGACTGGTATGAGAGGAACTACAGGATGGGACCAAGAAACTGAAGCACCAACAAGCAGTAGTATACAATGAGGTGAGAGAATAAATGACCAGGTATAAGAAGTGAGGTAAATGGCTTCCTGTATAATAGAGGATGAAGCGTGAAGCAAAATATGGAAAGTGAGTAATGCGCTCAAAGTCCTTGAACAATGGATAAGAATCATCACCAAACACACCCCTTAGATGCCAATGACAAGTGCGTGGAGGGTGAGATTGGGGGAGTAGCATGCCCAGTGATCTTTGCCGCAGGATGAGAGAGGACATTAGCGCAGTTAGATGTGGTCGGTCATCAGCAGTTTCCAGAGACTTTGAGCTGCTGTGTGGAGCCACAGGGTGCTGCACTGGGCTTGGGGGACAGGTGGGTGTCAGGATGCAGCAAGAAAGTTAGGAAAAGACCCTGACAATATGTGTTGCAGACATCAGGGACCCCTGCATCTTGGGTCTGGACTGCCTGGTGTTCCGCCACTGCCTGCCTGACTTCCATTCGATGCAAATGCGTTTAGGAGAATCGAGTGTTCTACCAAGGGCCATGGAACTTGGAAGTCTACTTGTGACGGCCAGACAGACTGGAGTTATCCTCTTTGAGTCAGAGATGCTGCTGCCCTGCAAGGTCACTGGCTCACTGCACACTGCCATGGAGCACTGATTGATGGAGCACATGAGCCATGGCATGATGGAAGTGGGAGTGATGGTAGGCCCTTAGTTGATCCTATGGCAGAAGTACCCATTGTCATAGCCAACCTGTCACTTCGTCCTAGTAAGATACATTGGGGCACAGCTGCGGGATTGTGCCAGTAAGTCAATCAGAAGCCACCAAGCAGTGCATGAAAGAGGAGTAAAGCCCAAGGAAGAAGTACCTGACCACTTTGCCAGGAGTGCCCAGTGTCTGGAGAAGCCACGAATGGAGCAGCTGAGGGAACTTTTGGTGAAGTGTTTTGAGGTATTTTCCAAAAGGGTTATTATGAACCTGGAAAGTACACTTGGAGTGGGGTTTATTTCCTGCTGGACTTTGGAGATGAAAGGAGGGCACAGAAGAATGATGGAGTTTACAATACTGGCATCCAGATCTTCATGCCCTGGGACCTAGACGGCAGAGATGGCAGAGACGACCCACTAGTCCGGAAGTTTATACTGTATATACTTGTATATAAGTGGTATTAGGTGGCTCTGTCGGGGATGACAGTTTTGGGGGAGGGACAGTATTGTGCTGGTAAGATTTAGTGTTTTGTACCTAGAGATGTGGGGAACATTCTTTAAATTAAGTGCTGTGCCACAAGATTGGGTTAATGTTTATATATGGAGATGTGTGGAACATTCTGGATATTTTGGCATGACTGTTTTGTTTACTTTCTCTTACCTTAGGAATTAGTTCTTGTCACGATTGTTATTATGTGCTATTATGTACCTTTGGAGCTCGAGGAGACTTGGGATGTTCCTCGTGATCTATGGTAGAGTCTTTCCCACAGAAAGAAATCAATTAATCTTCTGTGGCAGGGTCAGTGGACCAGAATAAATATTCCAATTTACAAGCCATATCCTGGCGACTAGGATTCTGCATATCTTACCAGTCTCCTGGAAGAAAGACAACTGGCACACTTGAGACTGAATTGCACTTTTATGACACATATGTTGCCATACAATGAAAGACGGTCTCCACCGCACTGTGACATTATGTGGTACGGTATCAGTCAGTCACATCATCAAATGTTGTCGGTGATTTAGTCGTGTATACGCTTCACTTACGAATTATTGCGACAAAATAGACGTCCCCTCGACCCTATCCATTATCTTGAGTGATGGGGATCTTGTTATGACTGATAAACTGATGGCCTTCTTGAAGGGAGACCAGATTGTATTGAGTGTAAATATGTATATACTATATAATTTAGTTAGAACTGGCAGTTGACGTATTTGAAATAGTTATATCTTTTGCCTGTTCCACTAATATTGATGTCCCCTACACGAGTAATAAACTACGTACCTCGCCTGACAGTCACCACTTGACCAGTGCAAGTGTGCGTATAGAGAGGTATTGGATACTTTCAGTCGATGGTGTTCTGAATCCTCTTGTATATGTTTTCTGAATTAGGATCAACAGTTGACGTATATGATATAATTCATGACTCCTCTGGTTCTCTTTCGTATATTTATGTCCCTTATATAAATACATGTACCTCGACTGACAGTCAGCAGGTGACGAATGCAGTGTGTAATGTAGAAAGGTGTTACGTATTTGCAACCGATGGTGTTCTTTTGGTCGATGTATTTTATCTATTAGCGTCAGACTGTTGTGAATGGTTAGTTAGTCCATTTAGGTCTTAGTGTAGGATAGCGATTTGTTTGTTTGGCTTATAGATGTTAGGATCTTCACATAGGTTTATTATGTGTTCTTGGACACATTATTGTATCCAATTGTTTTCTCAATTATCTCTGAAATACCCGTGCGGCAGGGTGAGTCGGACACCACCACCCCAGGAGGAGTGTACGGGGGAGCAATACCTACCCACCCCACTAGGAGATGACAGGGAGGCTGGCTCACATGTCACAGCTTCCAGGCGCAAACTCTTATATCCCTCGCGCCCCGACTCCCTCTTCCCTGCAACCAGACCACCCGGCAGTATGCAGGAAAGAGACACTACACTCCGGCAGAGGGAACGCTCGCCAGAATCGGGGTGGGACTTGTAAAGACAAGCTCCCAAGCAGACCCTTGGATGCCGAGTCCCCTGGACCGGTCTCCTGTTTGACAGAGGACTCAGAAGGAGCCTCAGGGGCTGCTATCCCCCACCATGAGCAGCGGACGAGTCATAGCCGTCCATTAGTGCTGTCTCCAGGACAGGAGTCCCAAACCCAAAGGCAGGAGAGCAGCCTCTGTCAGAGCTGTGGCAAGAGCCAGGCGTATCCATCAGGCACCTTCTCCCCGCCTTTGGGACAAGGGCCGGAAAGTAGCCTTCGTCAGAGCTGTGGCAATAGCTGGGCGTATCCATTGGGCGCCATCTCCCTACCTCCAGACCAAGGGCTGGAGAGCAGCCTCCGTCGGAGCTGTGGCAATAGCCGGAGTATCCACTGGGTGCTTACTCCCCACTGTCAGGGCCTGTGGAGTCTGAAGAGTCGGTCCCCCAGTCCATCTCCAAGCTCTGGTAGAGACAGGCACCTCCTGCCCCGACCATCCCTCCGATGGCAAAGTGAGATGTCCCTCTGCCTGTCCCTCTTCGCCAGAGGACGACTCCTGTCTCGTTTCAGGGACTCACCAGAGGCTACGCCACCAGAGGCCGTAGCAGACGTGAGTCCCCGAGAGCTGGTGTCCTGTCCCTGCAGTTGACGGACTTCCCCAGGACGAGAGGCCGCAGCTCACCCCTGACGTCCTCCTCCTGATGGCGAGACCACAGCCCCACTCAGACGGCCGCCCCAACAGGACGCCCCGGGAGCTCACCCCGGGCGCTGCCCTCTCCGTGCCTGACCCCAGCCCTGGGCCTCCCTAGGTCCTCCCCCAGGACCCCGACTACGACAAAGGGCCGGCGCCGAGCAACGCACCTCCTGGCCCTCTTCAGCCCCAGCCCCAAGAGCCCGCCCTCCTGCCGGGCCACAGCGGATAGGGAGCAGCCCCACATACCACCCACTTACTCCCCGAGGACTTGTGGTGACCCTGTGGAACACCCGCTCCTGTACTACTCACCAGGCGCCCCACCTCCCACCCTGGGCCAACACCTGAAGCTCCTGGCATAGGCCTTCCTGCCCCTTGGGCTTGTCCTCCACTCCACCAGAACTGTGAGTAGATTCCTGTTTGTGACCCTCCCAAATCCCTCCCCAGTGTGTCGGCCCTCAAGAAGGTCCTCTCCCTGTCCCCGAACCCTAGAGATACTCTCCCAACCCTCCCCAGTGTGACTCACCTCCAGTATACCACAGTGAACTCTATTATTCGTGTGGAGTGCCCGATGCCCATATACGAGACAGTTTTCCTACAGTGACCGCCCTCCCCAGCATTACTCGCTCCCTCACGGAACCGCAATCCCCAGTGTGATCCTCCCCAGTGCCCGTGCCCCTCCCCCGTTACGCTCTCCTCAGTGTACTCACCCTCCCCATACCCCCCCCCTCCCATAACGGTCAGTGCAAGGTAGCGTGTTCCTCCGTCCCCTGTACCGCGTGTGTAGAATAAGGTCAGCTAGGACACTGCCCAGGCCATTCGGGTTTATTATATTATCTAGGAGCTTGCACCTGTCACGCGGACACCTAGATTTCGGGATCAGGATATATAATCGTCCCAGGCGTTACACATCTGTCGTGCCTAGCGCCAGATATTATATAGCCTCTCCCCTAGAAAGTGTGTAAAGACTAAGACTAGCTAGGGTCTCGTAATTGTCACGCGGATGCATTGTATTAGCTAGGATCTCGTAACTGTCACGCGGATACCTAGGGTTAAGGACCGGAGATACACTGTCATAAGCATCAGAGAGAGGATACACTGTGTGTTGCCTGACATTCCTGTGACGCTTTGCTTGTAACACTGTGTATCAGGAAGGTGTAATTCCGTGTAAAGTGTAAAGACTTGCTGAACTAGGTAGAGAGTAATTATTGTATCTGTTATTTCGAGCCATTGCAGTTCCTTTGTTTTGATCATAGAACCTTGTGTGTACTTGTCTTGTGATAATATGTAAGTGTGCTTTTGACCTGTGGTGTTTGTATTTTCCTTCCTTGTCGACACTGACCCGGTCGGGAATAAAAAACCCAAACCCCACCGTGTCTGGAACCGAGGAGTCGGGACCCAGAACACGCTGCATAACGATCTCATATTAAGACATATGAAAATTCATATATATAAAATAATTAATGATATGGTTGAAACTGAATACAAAAAAGACAAAAATAAGTACATAGAATAAAAAAAAAAAAAAGGAATTAAAACTATGACTTAATGACCTTGGCTTCTGGCCAATGATCGATTGAATTATAGCAGTAGTATAAGTATTAGTAGCAATAGTGGTAATAGTAGTAGTAGTAGTAGTAGTTTCAGTAGTAGTAGTAGTAGTAGTAGTAGTAGTAGGTCCATCTGAAATGTGAACCCAGTGAACTCCAAGCTAAAGTTGCCTTACTCCTGCGGTCCACTATCCTCTTTCATGGGACAGAGAGGAGGTTGCAGAACGTTTGCATAATTAGTACTGGTCACCTCATGATGCCGTCGTATTCTAACCGCCACTGATGTTCTATTAACATATTTTATGTATGGTGCTCACTGTACCACATGCATTTTTTGTTATCTACAAGTATATATGAATGCTAGGCGCACCACAGCTACACTCTCTTCGCTCCAACTCGGCGCAAACTTACCATCTCCTCATCCCAAACGCCGAGTTGCAGCAATGGACCAGGAACACAATATGATGATAGTCACGAAGAGTGCTACAGAAAGGAAGCAGATGTGCAGCACTGTCCTCTTCCACCAATGAGCCATGCGGGACAAATGACAAATCTAGGCCAATTTAAGGTAAAAGAACTGCCTTTACCAATTCTCATTCCAGTGTAATTTTAACACATCGACCATAACACTTGAGAAATTTACTCATGTTCATAAAGCATTTCTTATTCAAATTTAGTTCAAGAGAAACCTCCTGAAGTTTAGCATGTCTCGTAGGGCATCCTGCATACCACCAAGGAAGAGGTGCTCGGAAACCAAAACCGGCGGGAATGTTAACTTACCCGACCCTCCTGAAGTAGTTCCACACCTTGTCAATCTGTTCCCCAGCTGTGCAAGAGTTGTCGTTTCCCGCACAACCCACCAACTGCTCCATGGACAGTCGCCTCGCTCCCCGCGTCATGATCCCCAGCCTGTAAGGATGCCAGAAGTCACAACAGAAACACATACAAGGAGTACTCACTGTACGTCAGGGGTGTATTTAAAATGTCACAACGGTTTCCCTACAGGAGAAGGCGCCCACAGATTTTGATCTTCATATTTTTAATAATTATAAGGGTGGGATGTGGCCGTCCTGTATAACTGATTCAAGTCGATGAGCTGGCATACATTTAATATTATTCTTGCTGTTTACATGCAACTTTATTCAGCTCGGGGGAGACGTTATGTAGTGATGGGGTTAAGAGACTTTGTCTTACTCCTCAGTCCAAATAGTCTCTCCTAAGATGCATAATATGATTTCGTGGCAGCAATGATGAAATATGCGTCAGCGTACAGAAAAGATTAATATAGAGAGAGACTTTACAAATATGCAAGAGTGTTAACTGGTCATAGGCTGATAGGAAAGAGGTGCCGGGTGGCCTTTGTAACCCTCTCAGGCTAACATGTAATAGGCGTCCACACTGAAAGTGTGGAATGTATTCGAGCGAGCAAGCGAGTGAGCCAGGCAGTGCTGAATATTGTCTTGTGGTTCATCATCATCCTCTGATTTCCTGACCTAAAAATGCTAAAAAAAAAAAAAAAAAAAAAAAAATAGATTACACACAAAAAAAAATTCCCTCAAACTTTCTAAAACTAATACTCCTCTTGTATTAATTTTAGGCCTAGGGCTTGGGACCTAGCAGGTTAATAATAACTTTGCTTTTCGCTCACTCACAAAAATTGCTTTCACCAAATCTTTCGGTGCGCTCCGTTCCGAATCAGAAATCAGAAGTTCAGTTTCTTTCGTCGATCATGGTATTATACAAGTTTGACTAGGATTCAGTCAAAATTCCCCCCCCCCCAAAAAAAAAAAGCCAAACAGAAGGTATTATTTGTTTTGAAAAGGCAGAACCTGGATGCACTCAACAATCGTTGTAAAATACTGCTGCGCTGCTCACGCAACCTTAGACCGATGCTTCTTGCGCAGCTGGCTGTCACGCTAATCTGCCTAATAAAAAATAGTGTTCTCGATTTACGGAAAAACTGTTGGGAATTATGGGTTGTCTATGAAATGAAAATAATTGAGGATTTTTATGCGATTTCCAAATTGGTGTTTATCTTTCATGTAACTTCAAAATTGGCTGAGATATCCAAAAAAGTTCATTATTGTACTACAGAGTTCCCCCCCACCCCCTACCCTTGCCCCCATTTCGTGCTGATGCGCTAAATCTCGCTCGGGTACATAAGCTGGGGGTCCAAACTGTGACTAAACTTGGTGATCTCGCTCGCTTCGCTCGCTCCAACAATTATAGCTCATCCTGAGCTGAATACGGTCATCTGGACTCAGTGGGAATGGAATACAACAGAAATCCTCATCATGAAAGGGTTCATGGTAACAGTGATTCATCACCCCGCAATATTCTTGAGGTTTCATTCACTCGGGATTAATCATGCAAAAATTACGTTACATTCCTAGCAAAATCCTTTCCGATTCCGTATTTTCTTTCTCATTGTGCAGTTGATGACTCTGTACAGGGGTTCTGGTGGTCCCTGTGAGGAATTATGCTCTAATATGTGTGGGGAGAAGGGGGGGGGAGGGGGCTCAACACATACACCTCTTGAAAACAGGGTGGACGCACAGGCTATTCGTCTCCTCACTTCTCCTCATGCTGACTCTCTTCAGCTTCTCTCATCTTGCCGCATTACAGCATCGCTTTCCCTCTGCTCTTGTGAATTTTCTGTTCATATCCCATCCCACTACGGTGGGCACGCAACAGCAGTACAGAAACGAATTCTCACCCCTTTTCTTCGCAGTTAACTCATCCAACTGCTAACTAATCCTCTCAGTCTTTCGTGTAACTTGTCAATCTGGGATACTGTCCTCCTCAAACTGTGTATGCCCCTGCCTACAGCCATATGTAATTTAATCGCATTGTGTCCATGTATTTCATACTGAACGAATATTGATTTTGAATCTGTTCTATGCAGTTCTACTTTTCTTGGGAAGAACAGCCTTTTCCACAGGTTTATTTATTTATTTATTTTTTTATTTTTCAGAGGGTGAAGGCAGTTACTGAAATATCTACGATAAAGCCTTTGCGATTTGCTGTTGGATTACAATTTGAAAAGCGTCTCAACCATAGGATGGTCAGCGAACAAGAGTACTATCCTCATTCTCAGGTTTTGGAACGTGAATGAAAGTTGTTAAGCCCTCTTACAACTTATCTTTCCCTCCACCTCATCTTTCCTTTCACCTCATCTTTTCCTCCATCTCACCTTTCCCTTCACTTCACACTCCCCTCCACCTCACTTACCCCTCACCACACCTTTCTCTCCACGTCATCTTTCCCTCCATTTTACGTATTCCTCCACCTCACCTTTCTCTCCACCTCACCTTTCCCTCCACCTCACCTTTCCCTCCACCTCACCTTTCCCTCCACCTCACCTTTCTCTCCACCTCACCTTTCCCTCCATCTCACCTTTCCCTCCACCTCATGTTTCTCTGCACCTCACCTTTCCGTCCACCTCACCTGTCTCTCCACGCCACCTTTCTCTCCACCTCATCTCTCCCTCCATCTCACAATTCCCTCCACCTCCGTTTTCCCTCCATCTCACCTTTCTCTCCATCTCACCAGTCTCTCCATACTTAGAACCATCATTTATGATTAAATCCTCTGCAACTAACTTACAACTGTTTATTCTGCCGCCTCTTCTTGTATCTGTGTATATCCTGCACTTCCTGCTATCCTAACTTAGTGTTAGGTTTATTTTCGTGATAATAGAGACATTTTTAGTCTTATTCTCTGTGACGCCTGGTTCCATTGCTCTGATTGAACAGCTCGCCAAGTAATGTATGCCACGTGTTCGTTGAAAGGATACGTACGAGCTGTTATTTGCAGTTTCTCAAGATATAGATAATGAACTTTGGTTCTTTTTAGTTATTCATTAATTGCAATCACCAGTAACAGCAGTTTATGCCTTGAAGTATATGGAATAGTTCGTGATTCTTCTGCTTCTCTTTCAAATACTGATGTCTCCTATATTAATCCATGTGCCTCAACTGACAGTCAGCAGGTGATGAGTGCAGTGTGTAATGTGAAAAGACATTCCATACCTACAGTCAGTATGTTCTGTTGGTCGATATATTTTTACCATTAGCGTATGCTACTAGGTAGGTTAAGCTATTAGTATCTTTAGGCTTATGTGTAGGGTAGTGATCTGATTGAAAACAAGCTTCATCCATCAGATATTGTTTCAGGTTCAAAATGACAGAATTAATAATAGCTGGGCATTCACACTTGGAAGGTACACAGTCTAGCTCTGTGACACCCCCTCTTTTTTTCTACTGATCTGCCTTGTTTTTACCAAATTTCATCTTCCTCCTTTGCTGCCACAGTCGGACCTTGTATCCTTCAGTCAGAGGAAAGGAGAGATGTGATGGCTTTGGAACATGAAGGAAAATAATACTGTGAAACTGCAAGAAAAACTGGAGGTATAGAAGAGGCCGTTCAACGAGTGAAGGTGGCCATTAAAGTGCATTATGTAGATTTTTCGAAACTGCTTGGCTCCATGCTAGATCCAATAATAACGATATTGACCACCACGGATACAATGACCAATACTATTGCTCAATTACAATAATCCATGGGTCTATAAATAGTATATTGCATGTACTGGTTGGTGAAATGAGCAGCGGACGATGTTTGCCGAGCTATCTCGACGATTTGTTTTGCTTTAGCTGTATTACCCACCCACCATCAAATACCTGGGTTTATAATATCTAATATTTGCCAGGTGCCATCCTCGCTGGCCATGGACTACCTAAATGTCATATCCGGTAATTAACGCCAACATGCTGCCTTGCCACCTGCACTTACTGCAACAGCATGTACTGTACACCTGGTCTTTGGCGCATAAATCACTAATATTAATTCTCCTTTGTCACCCGCACTCCAAAATAGTCTAAATAACACCAAGGGTGTCATCATGTTAAGATTTAACTACAAAATGCCACCCCTAGGCTGAATAAAAGAGTCTGATAGTATTCATTCCAAGATTATTTCGATTTTAACAATCGTGATATATACTGTATATGTTTTTTTTTTTTTTTTTTCATTTTCAGGTAAGCATAGAAAACGTTTAATCTGAACAAAGTCACCTAGTCGCAGATACTGATTGTGGTGTTTTTATATTCAGACAGAAAACAAAACAAGTTCATACAATACTGAGTTGCTCAAGCTTTTGTGCTTGTTATTTTTGCTCCTACCCATTTTGCCTTGGTTACTTTTTCTTGTTACACACTACTCTGTTCTTGTTATGTTCTTGTTGCTGCCTGCCCTGTTCTTTTTATGTTCTTGCTGCTATCTGCCTTATTCTTATTACGTTCTTATTGCTACCTGCCTTGCTCTTGTTATGTTCTTGTTGCTACCTGCCTTGTTCTTATATTCTTGTTGATACCTGCCTTGTTCTTGCTATGTTCTTGTTCCTACCCGCCCTGTCCTTGCCCTGTTCTTGTCCTCACCTGTCCTGAAACACCGCCAGTGATGAGAAGGCCCAGGAGGCGGCACACCAGCCTTGGTCGTAAATTCCAGAGATAAGATTCTTCCATTCTGGCTTCTTGCGGGCGTCGAACTCACGTGGCATAAGGGAGGCGTAGGGTTGGAGGTGGATCGGATGCATCACGAACGACTGGTGCAATGGAAGACCAGTTACACTTCATTACTGCTAGCGAACACCTTATTTAACTAATTTTCTTCACAGACACACGCCTACCCAAGGCACACACACACACACACACACACACACACACACACACACACACACACACACACACACACACACACACACACACACACACACACACACACACACACACACACACACACACACACACACACACACACACACACACACACACACACACACACACACACACACACACACACACACAAGGACGCACGCACTCACGCACGTGCGCGCATTCTTAATGTGAATAACAATATGTGCAAGTATGGTTTTATTGAGAGAATTATTATAGATCAGACGGTAAAAAATGTACATTATATTCATGTGAGTTTGAAGTTTGAACGAGGTGAGGTAGGTCAAGAAAGTGGGTAGATATAGTAAATGATAGATATAGCAAATAGTCTGAGAAGGTGAGGTGGGTCGGGGACTGTTCAAGATGATGGAAATGAAATATTAATTGTGGTCAAGAAAACAAAAATCTACATTTACAAAGTAAATTTTTTCCACATCCAGACGATTTTGCCTATCTCAAGATGACCTCTCGCACTGAAAGGGTTAACATATTCTACATTAAACCCTTCCAGCTCGAAAATTCTCTCCTATGGATAATATAATCGTCTGGTGTGAGCAAGAATATGATACAAAAACATCATCGCAATGAAAGGCTTAATTTGACGTTAGGTGATTATGACAAGCAGCAATATATATATCTATATATCTGTATATCTGTCTATCTGTCTATCTATCTATCTACCTACCTATCGATCTATCTATCTATCTATCTATATAGTAAAAGTCCCTAATCCGAATGGCAGTGGACCAAGAATCATTCGGATTATCAGATTTTTCGGATTTTTGAGTAGGACCCCTAAGACACTTAATTTCAAGTTGAAACTGAAATTTTACCGAATGGATCACTTTCATTCATTCATAATACAATATGGCACATAGTAACAAATATTACACAATTTTTTTACTTAGCATGTATTATTGAAAACACGAACTGTAATTGATAAATTAATAGATGTTATGAGTTGTTTAACTCACCAGTAATGTGTACGGTAGTGATGAAAACAGCAGTTGTAGGCAGGTAAATCCAATTAGAGAAAGTCCAGGTTAATAGTATCGTCACCCTCGTAAAGAAACTGCCTAAGCCATTTTTCGGCAATTTCTGAATTTTTGCCTAAATCAATTCTTCATCACGTGGCGCACCTATTGGTATAGCTGCCTTTGTCAGGTCTAGGATGTGAGCGGTCTAAAATGTGCCTCAGGTTTCTACCTAAGTCATTGAAAGTTAAGAAAATGAGACTTTTTTTTTTTTTTTTTTTTTTTTTTGATTTCCCGAAAAGTAGAAAAAATGACTTAGGGAGTTTCTTTATGAGGGTGACCATATGCACGTATTATAAAAGCACAAAACTATCTACCTATCTATCTATTGCCAGACGCCTCAATCCCGAACAGGGTGGCCACAAACAAGTCGCCTCCACGTCGCCCTGTCCTCCGCCATTTCACTGCCCTGCTCCCAACTCACACCCCCCTCTCTCATATAACTCTCCACCCCATCCCTCCATCTCATCCTCGGCCTCCCCCTCCCTCTCCCCCCGTCCACCTCACTCACATACACTCTCCTCGTCAGTCTCTCACCCTCCATCCTCTCCACATGGCCAAACCACCCCAGTGTGTTCCTCATAACGTTTCCTATCACATCCACATCCACAGCACAACGCTCCTTTATATCCTCATTTGTCAGCCTGTCTCTCCATGTGACTCCACAGGCTCCTCTTAAATAACTCATTTCCACTGCTCTCACTCTTGACTTGTGTCCTTCCAACAATGTCCAAGCTTCACTTCCATACGTTTACGTTAGCTTTGGCATCACAATACTGTCATGTAGTAACTTTTTCACTTCCATGCTCACTTCCCTGTTTCTTATCACTGCTTTCAAGGAACCAGCAACCTTTCTTCCTTGTTGTACCCTTTCAAGCATTTCACCCTCCAAACTTCTGTCTTTACTCATCACACTACCCAAGTACTTAAACGTACTCACATTTTCCATTTCCTCACCATCCAACCTCACTGTGCATTCATTGACTTCACCTCTCTCAAAGACCATCACTTTACTCTTCCCTACTTTCACCTTTAGATTCCGATTCTTACACACTCTCCCAAACTCATCCACCAAGCCTTGCAGCTCCCCTTCGTCTACTCAACAACACAGTATCATCTGCAAACAACAGTACAGGGAGTTTCCAAACACTATCCTCTCTCACCAGGGCCACTCCAACATCCACTGCCCTACCTTGTACCTCTTTTATTACCCCATCCATGTACTGATTGAACAACCATGGAGACATGACACATCCCTGTTTCAACCCAACCTTCAAAGAAAAAAATTCACTCAGTTCACCATCTACACGCACTGCAGCCTTAGCAGAAGAAGCAGGTAGTCCTGAGCCGATGCTCGAGGACGATGAGTGAAAGTGACAAAGTGAAATAAACTGTACCGTAGGTTTAAGGAATTTTCCACATTAATACATATTAAGCACAAAACTTAATATGTATTACCGTGGAAAATTCCTTACACCTACGGTACAGTATATTTCACTTTGTCACTTTCACTCATCGTCCTCGAGCATCGGCTCAGGACTACCTGCTTCTTCTAGGGTTCCTTGAGGTGCCTCTTTGGAGTGTGGGTAGCTGGTCCTGGGTCGTCATCAGTGGATTTACCTGCCTGGTTGTTTATGCACTTCAGCCACTCACGGATATCAGCCTGCCTGACAGCCTGCGCACGTTTCTTGTAGAACTCTTTTCGCAAGATAAGGAAATCTATCACCTCAGCCCCATTGTAATGATTATTTTGTTCAATGAAATGCACCAGTTTATCAAAGTATACAGAAGCTTCCTTCCATGAAACTTCCATGACCATACCGCTCGGCACTTTGGCGCATTTGGCGCCCAGTTTGAATGTTTTACTTTTGATTGATTGATTGATTGATTTTTTTTTACTTTTGGAGTTTTTGTCAGCCTTCTTCAAAAATTCAGATTATTGGTATTTTCGGATTATCAGTGTTCGGATTATTGGACTTTTACTATATATATATATATATATATATATATATATAGATAGATAGATAGATAGATAGATAGATAGATAGATAGATAGATATATATATATATATATATAGATAGATAGATAGATAGATAGATAGATAGATAGATAGATAGATATAGATAGATAGATAGATAGATAGATAGATAGAGACATTTGTGCTGGGAGGGGGTTGGTGATAGCCAATGCCCTCTTCAGGCATAAAATGATCCACAGGTATACATGGCGAGTGATGAGAAGGGTGGGTGGTGAACTGAATGAAAGGAAGGCAATGATTGATTATGTGTGTGTGGATGAAAGGATGCGAAGATGTGTAAAGGATGCAAGAGTGTATAGAGGTTGGAGAAGTGGACTTTCTGACCACTACTTGGTGGTGGCCAGAATTAGAATGCAAGTAAGATGGAGGAATAGAAGAAGGGAAAGACGAGAGGAAGGAGTAGTTGCAAGGAGAGTGGAAAGGTTACAAGAGGGATAAGAAAAAGGCAGAGTATAAGAGAGAAGTGGAGGAATGATTGGGCAAATATGAATTGGAGCAGATGGGAGACGTGGAAGGTGTGTGTAAGATATTTACAGAAGAAATATGTGCAGCATGTAATGTGGTGTGTGGAAGGAAGAGAAGACGGAGGGGGGTGCAAGGAACAGCGTGGTGGACTGAAGAGGTGAAACAGGCTGTGGCACAAAAGAAGAAAGCATACAATGAATGGATGAGAAATAGGGGCGTGGAAGAAGTTCAGAGGCGGAAGAGAGAGTTATATGTTGAAAGAAAGAGAGAGGTGAAAAGATTAGTAAGAGAGAGTAAGAAGAGAGTGGATGAGGAATTTGGAAGGAATTTGAGTGTAAAGTGGAGGGACTGTAAGAAATTGTTCTAGAGAGAGGTAAAAAGAGTAAGACAGGGTGGAAGTGAAGTTAGCAGGGGAGTGAAAGCTAAAAATGGTAGATTACTAGTCGAGAAGGGAGAAAAAGTGAGCAGATGGAGAGAACACTTTAAGGAATTGTTGAACGTAGAGGATGGAAGCAATGCGAGTATAAGTGGCTGGGGAATGGCTGGGAGAAGGAGGGAGGTGAGAAGACAGGAAGAAATCAGTGAATGTACAGCGAGGTTGGATGGTGAGGAATTGGAAAATGTGGGTACGTTTAAGTACTTGGGTAGTGTGATGAGTAAGGATGGAGGTTTGGAGGGTGAAGTGCTTGAAAGGGTACAGCAGGGAAGAAAGGTTGCTGGTTCCTTGAAAGCAGTGATAAGAAGCAAGGAAGTGAGCATGGAAGTGAAAAAGTTACTACATGACAGTATTGCGATACCAACTCTAACGTATGGAAGTGAAGCTTGGACGTTGCTGGAAGGACACAAGTCAAGAGTGAGAGCACTGGAAATGAGTTATTTAAGAGGAGCCTGTGGAGTCACATGGAGAGATAGGCTGACAAATGAGGGTATAAAGGAGCGTTGTGGTGTGGATGTGGATGTGATAGAAAGCGTTAGGAGGAATACACTGAGGTGGCATGTGGAGAGGATGGAGGGAGAGAGTGTATCTGAGTGAAGTGCAGGGGGGAAGAGGGAGGGGGAGGCAGAGGATGAGATGGAGGGATGGGGTGGAGAGGTATATGAGAGAGGGGGGTGTGAGTTGGGAGCGGGGCAGTGAAATGGCGGGGGACAGGGCGACGTGGAGGCGATTTGTTTGTGGCCACCCCGAACGGGATTGAGGCGTCTGGCAATAGATAGATAGATAGATAGACATTCCAGTCATGAGCGCTACCAGATGCTCGTGTAGCACGAGGGAAGGCATGGAGAGGTGGCACAATGGATACGACTTCGTCCGAGGATTTACCATAAAAATATCTGTAAAATAATGCATGGCAGGCGACATTCCTTCTTACTTGTAGGGGAGGTAGTTTATTTATAATGACAGGGTTATTAATAATTCCAACAGCTTAGCTCTGAAAATTTTCTAGTTGTTTTAGTGCAACCTCCCTACATCCACCCAACAAGGGTGAGCAGTGTTCAAGCTGGGAGTGCACATGACCCTTATACATTATAGCTAACTGCTCTTCAGTAAAGAAGTTATGGATTCTGTACAATAATCCGAGTTTCTTTGAGGCAGTCTTAGCAAGTGATCTGACATGATTGGTCCAGCTGAGGGAGACACCAAGACTTTCAATACTTTTGGAGATGGGAATATTAGTAGCACTGAAGGTAATATGCGAATCTGACAATATCTGTCTGTTGGTAAATTGCATGTATTTGGTTTTACTAGCGTTAAATGAGACATGGTTATTTTGTCCCCATTCATCGATCGTAGATAAGTCTTGATTTATGGAGATGGCTGTGCTGAGCTGAAAGTCGGAGATATTAGACTTAGTAAATGGGTGTTTGAGTGTGAATGAACTGTGAAGTGTTGAGTCATCTGCATGTGAATGGATAGGATTGAGGGTGACAGATAAGAGATCATTAATATGGACCAGGAACAGGGTTGGCACCAGAACTGATCCCTGTGGCATGCCAGCGTTAAATGACTGGAAATGGATATGTGCATCATCTACTCTTATTTTTCTGTCGCTGAGATATAAGGAAAGCAGAGGAACAAAAGACGTTAGTCCATAGTGACAGCGTTTGGACAGCAGGGAACGGTGCCACACTCTGCCGAAAGCTTTAGAAATTTCAAGGGCTACTGCATGAGTTTTTCCATGTTGGTCAATTGATTGATGGATGGCGTGAGTCAGGAGAATGAGTATGACAGTGGTGGATCTTTCTCAGCGAAAACCATTCAAGATGTTTAACTATGTGCTTATTAATTAAAATTTCAAGTACATTACCAAAACAAGATGTAGTAGCTATTGGTCTGTAATCAGAGGGGTCAGAGGAACTTCCTTTCTTTGGAATTGGGTGGATATTGGCTTCTTTCCATGAATTAGGAAATGACGAAATACTTATGATAGTCTGAATAATTTAGCTAGAATAGAGGCAAATTCTGGGGAACACTTTTTCAAAACAATTGGAGGAATTCCATCTGGGCCTGGAGCTTTGTTGGCTGATAACTTGCCTAGGATGGATTTTACGTATCTTGTCTGTATTTTAAGCGGAACAATTTCGGGAGCTGAAAGAAATGAAATTTAATCACGCTTAATTTTTAGCACATACGAGCATTATGTAAACATGAGCTATGGTCATTTCAAATGTGATAAACTATTAAGAGAATTAATTGCAAAACAGTAACCCCCCCCCCTTCGACAAACATGTCTTGCTATGGTTAGGATACAAGTTCAGTTGAGGTGGAGTTGAGGCGACGGTCATTGTATGTCATGTCAAGTTACACTACATGCCCTTTGTTTTGTGCCCCCAAACCCTGCTGCAAGTGTGTATATATATATATATATATATATATATATATATATATATATATATATATATATATATATATATATATATATATATATATATATAAGGCTTCTTGCTAACTTATTTACTCAGTGTATACAGATGAAGAAAATTACCAAAACATGGTGTAATGCAATAGTTATTTTGCTTTACAAAAAAGGCAACTCAGAACATCTTAGCAAGTGTCGACCCATTAGCATACTAAGCATACTACCAGTTATTTACAAACTCCACTATTTACGAACTCCTCACTAATTTCCTTAGGAACAGGCTAACAACAAAGTTGAAAGAAAACCAACCTCGTGAACAGGCAGGATTCCGTAGTGGGTATAAGACTACTGACCATCTACACACAATGAATCAGCTAATTGGGAAAACTACAGAATATAATAAACCACTGGGTTTAGGTTTTGTTGGTTACGAAAAGGTTTTTGATTCAGTGGAGCACATAGCAATTATAATTCATTGCGAGAACATGGAGTAAACGAGAACTATGTAAAACTGCTCGGAAACATACAGTTATAAAGAGGGAACTACTGCAGTTAATTACATAAAGACTCGGACAAAATTAAGATTCAGAAAGGCATGCGTCAGGGATATACAATTTTAGCAGATTATTTACAGGAAGCCTAGAAAGTATCTTCAGAAAGGTAGACTGGGAGAACAAATGAGTAAATATTGATTGGGAAAAGCTAAACCATTTAAGATTTGCAGATTATTATTGTTCTGATCTCAGAAACAGCAGAGACTTTGCAAGAAATGTTAAATGGCCTAAATAGAGAAAGCCTGAACGTAGTACTAAAGATGAACCGGAGTAAAACTAAAGTAATGTTAATCCAAATACACCAAAGAGTCTCATCAGAATAAGTGGAGAAAATCTTGAAGAAATCGAGGAGTACAATTACTTGGGGCAAATACTAAACTAACTAAAGACCATGATAGCGAAATAAAAAGACGTGTTACAGTTGGATGGAAAGCATTCGCTAAACATAGAGACATCATGAATAGTTTGCCAGAATGTAATGAAACCAAAAGTACATTATGAATGTATAATCCCAGCTATGAAATACGGTTGTGGAGCCTGGAAACTGACAAAATCGATGAAAAAATGAACTTGTTTGTTCTCAAAGTGCAGTGGAAAGTTCAGCCTTGGGAATATCTTTAAGCGACATGAAAAGATCAACTTGGGTGAGAGAGCAGACTAAACTCAATGACATTAATGAAGTTATAAAAGAACAGAAATGGAGGTGGACAGGTCATGTAGCAAGAATAAGGGATAACCTCTGGAACAAGAGACTGACTGACTGGACTCCAAGAGATTGTAAGCGTAGTAGAAAAAGGACAGGAGGTGGAGAGATGAGATGGAGAAGTTTGCAGGTAAAACGTGGTAGAGATTGGCTTGGTCAGGGAATTAGTGGAGAAGTTTGGGGGGAGGCCCTTCTTCATCAGTGGACTTGGAATGGCTGATAAATATATATATATATATATATATATATATATATATATATAGATAGATAGATAGATAGATAGATAGATAGATAGATAGATATATATATATATATATAGATAGATAGATAGATAGATAGATAGATAGATAGATATGCTCCCAGCCAGGGTAATAAACTTTGGGAACGTTCTTCTGGCCACGTACTGCTTTGGCGAACACAAGAGGTGCTGTGATTGAACCAGTGTCGCATACTGTAAAGTATGCTTGCGCCCAGTCGGCTTGTGCGGGTCGATTACATTTGGTTCACAGACTACACACACATCCAAAGCCACTGCAACACTACAGTTACACGAATAAGCACTTCTCACCCTACATACAATCTGTACCAGACAGCCTAAGCCACTTGGTAGAGATACATTGGCTGTATCGTCCCCACTTCGGTCGGGATAGGCTGGTCCTGCAGTGGACACTCAAACGGCTGATGAGATGAGAGATGAGATGATATATATATATATATATATATATATATATATATATATATATATATATATATAAATATATATATATATATATATATATAATTTCTCAGTATGTGAATGTATATGAATAGAACAATATGACGCAGCATATGGTAATTATTTTGACCTAGGGACGAGGAAAGGATTAATTGATTGATCGCTTAAGATCAGAAAGGTGAGGGGAGCCTTCTCTGCTATCCTTGATCATTTCTACAAGTCAGAACGTGAATTTCCCCCTTTGTTCCGTGTGCCCCTCCCTGCTGAAGGTTTCTTATAAGCCCTCCACCCGCTGTCTGAAGATAATTATACGACAGTACTAACTATCTCCATTTTCATTTCTCCTGTGGTCAATTTGCATAACACACACACACACACACACATATATATATATATATATATATATATATATATATATATATATATATATATATATATATATATATATATATATATATATAAAATAGCCTATATATACCTAGGCTGCTTCTCCCAAGGAATAGGAGGTAGCCGAGACAGGACGACACACTCCCAATTTACTCATCCACTCAAAAACATTCATTCGCATCTTAGCCCCAAAGGGGATAATGGACAGATCCTCACCGCACCACACCGCACGAGGGTCAACTGCGCAGTGCAATCAGTGGCATTCGCAGCAGGGCCCGACAGCAGAGCTGGTTTACCCCTGTCACATCATAATAGACCCATCCCCTTACCCACATCTGACCAATAAATAGCTTTGCTTGTGTGGCTCTGCATTGCAGTCGATCAAGATAGCGAAAAGGGTCTCCGTGCAGAGGGCCTTAGAGATGATTTTCGAAGAGATAGAAGCTTGGGAAGATAAAGAATAGGAAGATATTTTCAATTTGAAGATCACATTTCTGTCAATTCAGAGTCTGAGAGTGAGTTTGAAGAAGAGGATGAAATTGACCTTGAGCCAGCTCCAAAATGAGCCCGTAGCAGCTTCAGGCCCCCCGCAGCAGTCAGCCACAGGACCAGCTCGTCAACATCCAGCCACAGGACCAGCTTGTCAGCAGCCAGCCACAGGCCCAGCTCGTCAGCAGCCAGCCAGAGGATCAGCCCATCAGCAGCCCACTGCAGGACCAGCCAGAGGACCAGCCAGTCAGCGGACAGCCCACCAGCAGCAAGCAAGTGGAGAAATATGGATGTCAAAGAATTGTGAAACTGAATGGTATCTTTGCCCAAAGAGAGAGCCACCCCGCAGGGCTGCCAGTTTGATAAAGATGCATCCAGGGCCAACACGGATGGTAGTTACTCACGTGCAGGATATCGTGTCTTCTTTTGAACTTTTCATCCTGGATGACATCCAGAAACTCATTCTGGATTTCACTAAAATAGAGGCAAGGCGTGTTTTTGGAGAGGGGTGGAAGGAGATGGACCAAACCCAATTACGAGCATACTTTGGGTTTCTTATCCTTGCTGGAGTTTTCAGATCTAAAGGGGAATCCACAGAATCCCTGTGGGATTCAGAGACTGGTAGAGAACTTTTCCGTGCCACAATGTCTCTGGAAAATTTTCACATTATTTCCAGGATTATCCGCTTTGATAACCGCGAAATGACAAACTAGCTCGATGGCAGAGAGACAAGCTAGCTGCCATCAACACAGTGTGGGACAAGTGAGTGCACTGCCTCCCCTTGTTTTACTACCCTGGCCCTAATGTCACTGTTGATGTGCAGCTGGTGCCATTTAGGGGCCGCTGCCCCTTCAGGCAGTACATACCATCAAATCCCACAATATACGGAATAAAGATCTGGGCTGCCTGGGATGCTGCATCATCATATGCATGGAACTGGCAAGTGTATACAAGGAGGCCAGATGGAGGAGCCCCTGAGAAGAACCAAGGGATGAAAGTTGTCCTGACATGACACAAGGACTCAATGGACACAACATCACATGCAATAACTTTTTTACCTCACGCAAGCTGGGAGAGGAGCTCCTAAGCATATTATTATTAACCATATATCTATCTATCTATTGCCAGACGCCTCAATCCCGTTTGGGGTGGCCACAAACAAATCGCCTCCAAGTCGCCCTGTCCCCCGCCATTTCACTGCCCTGCTCCCAACTCACACCCCCCTCTCTCATATACCTCTCCACCCCATCCCTCCCTCTCATCCTCGGCATCCCCCTCCCTCTTCCCCCCTCCACCTCACTCACATACACTCTCTTCGTCAGTCTTTCACCCTCCATCCTCTCCACATGGCCAAACCACCTCAGTGTGTTCCTCATAACGCTTCCTATCACATCCACATCAACACCACAACGCTCCTTTATATCCTCATTCGTCAGCCTGTCTCTCCATGTGACTCCACAGGCTCCTCTTAAATAACTCATTTCCACTGCTCTCACTCTTGACTTGTGTCCTTCCAACAACGTCCAAGCTTCACTTCCGTACGTTAGAGTTGGTATCACAATATCACAATACTGTCATGTAGTAACTTTTTCACTTCCATGCTCACTTCCCTGTTTCTTATCACTGCTTTCAAAGAACCAGCAACCTTTCTTCCCTGCTGTACCCTTTCAAGCACTTCACCCTCCAAACCTCCATCCTTACTCATCACACTACCCAAATACTTAAACGTACTCACATTTTCCAATTCCTCACCATCCAACCTCGCTGTACATTCACTGACTTCACCTCTCTCAAAGACCATCACTTTACTCTTCCCTACATTCACCTTTAGATTCCGTTTCTTACACACTCTCCCAAACTCATCCACCAAGCCTTGCAGCTCCCCTTCGTCTTCACTCAACAACACAGTATCATCTGCAAACAACAGTACAGGGAGTTTCCAAACACTATCCTCTCTCACCAGGGCCACTCCAACATCCACTACCTTACCTTGTACCTCTTTTATTACCCCATCCATGTACAGATTGAACAACCATGGAGACATGACACATCCCTGTTTCAACCCAACTTTCAAAGAGAAATATTCGCTTAGTTCACCATCCACACGCACTGCTGTCTTTATTGTCTGCATTTGGGATAAAGTAAACATCTGGTATTTTTACAGAAATTGTTATGGCTGTATTGATTTAAAAACCCAACAATGCGATGGGTCCACCAGACCCGCAAACATTGGCTGCGTAACAAAAACATGAACACCACACAAGGGTTAAACTCATTTCACGAATTCCCTAAGGATTACATGAAATCACTAGTTACACACAAACTCCCTGTAATATATATGGAGAGAGAGAGAGAGAGAGAGAGAGAGAGATTAGATAGTTCGATAGATAGACTGATATAGCATGAACACCAGAAATATGGAGTACTTGGTGTCATATGCAGAAACTAAGAAGGTAGCGCTGTTGGAACGCCTCCTACGCTGACGATAGTACGTGCGATGCCGGCTTTTGGCATGCTTACAGGTAGCTCCTAAGCTGACGAGAATGCTTGTGGTCCTGAGCCTTGGGCATGCTCAGCTCCAGGCAATCACTAACTACACGTATGCTCGCACTGACAGAGTAGAACTACGATCTACCCCTTAGTCTGTTGTCGTAATTCAGTGGCTGTGTCTGAAGATGGTAAAGAGAATGACACAGGTTTAATTTCGGGCAACACAGCCGTTTTATGAACGACATGTATGACTTGGGGAAGGTCACACCCAGTCCCAAAAATACTGCTGACATCTGACCAGGCAGCTGTGTGACATGGTTACGCTATGACTGATAAATGTGATATGGGGAAACACATTTCCCTTCTCTCAGAATCCTTTTGGTTATATTCTGGAGGGGTGATGTTTGAGTGTATGTATACACTATATGTTTTTTGCATACACATATA
Source organism: Coenobita brevimanus (assembly GCF_032717465.1). Classification (NCBI taxonomy): domain Eukaryota; kingdom Metazoa; phylum Arthropoda; class Malacostraca; order Decapoda; family Coenobitidae; genus Coenobita; species Coenobita brevimanus. The sequence continues at coordinate 14,327,344 of NC_137061.1, read as the reverse complement.
TACTGTGTATCCCATATGTTACATTGGCAAATAAAAACTGAACACTGGAGAAGAGAGAAACAAGACAAAGAGAGAGAAGTGACATACCGGAGACTGTGCCCCAGTCCTGAGGAGAAGGCTGTCTCTAAGTGTTCTTCCCCAGAACTTGGTGTAGTTTGATGCTCTCCAGGTGGAATGTGTGGGACTCAGGTTAACTTGCCTTATAAGTTCTTCCTCCAACAGGCACTCATCCTCGTTGCACACCAGTTCTGTACCATCACATGTGCTGCAGAGGACGAACAAGTTGATTTACACACACACACACACACACACACACACACACACACACACACACACACACACACACACACACACACACACACACACACACACACACACTATGATAGTAGATAGATACTTAAAGCTTGCCTTCTGCTTCAGAAGACGACGGCTACTTATACTCACTAAGATGGTGTGTCACTCAGTACTGGTGCTAATGTGTAAGACTGTGCAGACCAATTCTTGATCCGCAAACTCTGCCACACAGTCGGCATGTCAAGTCTGGGTTTGCTGGGAGAACTCTGTTTGGTTGTGCCTCAGTTGTCTATGCTCTTCTCAGGCCAGGTTCCGAGCTTCTTCGAGATGAATGGTTCCTTTACTGTAGAGGGCTCGCTAATATTTTCTGCCAGACACTTGTTTCAATATCTTTTAGTATGTTACTGCATTTCTCCAGAGTTGTCGTTATATGATTTTTATATCCACTTCTGTCCCCCTGGGCTGCGATGTGCTGCAGGGAACTGGCCCTACAAATTCTAGCAGGGAAGACCGTACTCAAGCATGCGTAACACGTGTCCGACCCTAAGCTGTTCTATAACCACCATGGTTTCTATGTTGGCTGACTTTCCCATCTGGAGAATCACTGTGTAGGGGACTTTATCCTCCAATGTGAATCCAAGGATACGCTGTAAGTATCGGATGCGAAAAGACTCAAGGTGTTTGATGTGACTCTGGTACGTGGTTCAGGATTCAGCACCGTATAAGAGGGTAGTGAGGCATACAGCTGTATATACTGATACCTTCGTCTCGATTCACAGGTTGATGTTCTCAAAAACTCTGAATCTGAGACGCCCCAAAGAGGATGAAGCGTGGTTGATTCATGCAAGGACTTCTGCATCAATGCTGTTTTTCTGTGAACACACTTCCAAGGCAGGGAAAATTCTCCACTTGTTTTACATATTCGCCATTCATCTGAAATGCAAGAGGCTCTGCTGCATTGTTTTTCTGAGATAATATACCGATTTTATTGACATTTATTCGGTGCCCAATAGCATGGTATATTCTGGAAATGATGGTGAGATACTGTTGTAGGGCATCTGGGGTATGTGCAAGGACAGCACAGTCATCAGGGTACTGGGAAATGAGCCGTTTCATTCTTTTATTATGCTTGAAGACGTCTGAGATTAATGAAGTTACCATCTAGACAGACATGGATTTTTATTCTACCATCAAGGTTCATTTGTTTGTGACTTAATAGTGTGACTGCACTGAGATAGATGTTGAAAATGACAGGAGCCAGGACACATTCTTGTTTTATGTTCATGTCCACATTGAATGGTTCGGATTTGCTCCCACCTATGGACACACAAGCATTCATGTTGTCATGCAGGCGCTTTAGGATGGTAATAAATTTGTAACTCCAAACTTTGACAGAGCATTCCATAAAATTCTCCGTTGATAATGTCAAATGCTTTAACAAGATTGATGACTGCAATAAATTAGTCACGGTTCTGTTCATGGAATTTCCATTGTATCTGTCAGGCAACAAAGATCGTATCACAGATACTTAGTTCCTCTCGAAATGCACACTGTTTCGGGAAGTATTGGCTCAGTCATATATTTTGTCAGTCTGGAAAACTTTATCTTGGCTGGTTTTTTGCTAGCATTCACAAGGAAGGAGATACCTCTACTGTTGTCACGATTTGAGCAGTCCCTTTTCTTCTTGTTTATGGTTACAATATCAGAAGTAATCCATTCAGGTGAAATTTGTTCTTGGTTCCAGATAGTCAGTATGAGATTATGGAGGCGCTGGTGAAGTAACGGGACATCCTCTTTAATTAGTTCAGATGGCATGCCATCAGGGTCAGGGCATTTGTTATTTTTGGGAGATCAGATGGCCTGAACAGTTTCTGCAGTTGTAGAGGGGGCATCGAGAACTGCCGCTTGAGGAGCATTGTGATTATTATCAAGAATATTGTGCTCCACCGGGTTTCTTCGACTCAGCAAGGTATTGAAGAGTTGCGACCATCTCTCTAAGATTGCTTGCGTAAATTAAAGGAGCTCTCCTTTGGCTGATCGAACTGAGTTTATGTTGTATTTGGTTGGCCCATAGATGGCTTTAACGAACTTGTAGAGCCCACGTTGGTCGTTAATATCAGCCAGTCTTTTCAACTTTTTTGCTTGCTCAGTCCAGCATTTGTTCTCCATGTCGTGCAGTTTTCTCTGGGTTTCGCTTCTGAGATTCTGGAATGCAGTTTTTAGAGTAAAGGAGCTAGGATGAGCAAACCAGCTGTTATGTACTATTGTCTTCATCGCAAGAAAGTCATGTATGCCCTCACCATTTTCACCAAACAAGTCTTTGTGGGGACAAGTGGAAAAGCCTGGGGTTTCCTCGCAGTGCTTTGGAGCAGTGTCTTAATGTTCAGCCACTCTGCGTCTAGGTTTATTGCATTGTTGTTTGGATCAAGCGGTCAGCATTAATTGGGCTTGTTCAAAATAGTGCTGCGGAAGGTGTTGCAAGTTGCCACAGCCTTTAAACTACTACAATTTAGTTTCTTCATGGATGGTCTGCGGCGCATTTTGTAAGCATATGACTACAGTAGTTGCAATTTGGTAACAGTAAGGTTATGGTTTGTTGAGCACTCAGCACCTCCTGTAACTTGGGTTAGAAGAACTTCTCTTCGATCTTGCTGCCTTACAACGACGTAGTCAATTAGATGCCAATGTCTAGATCATGGCTGCATCCATGTAGTCTTGTGTTTATACTGAAGTTGAAAAATAGATTGTGTTCCGAGCAAAAGGAAAGCAGTCCAAGGCCACTGTTCATGCTGTCGACACCATGGGGGCCTATAAAGTCATGATTGGTAATTATCTTTTCTCAATCTGGCATTAAAAAAATAACCAAGCAGGATCAGTTTGTCATTATATGGTACTGAGCGAATCGTAGCATCCAAACAGTCATAAAAAGGATCTTTGACGATGTTCTCAGAATCATGAGTTGGGGCATAGGCACTGATGCGTATCGCATATTGTCCTTCAGAGAGTGGTATGCGTGAAGACATCAGCCTTTCTTATAATTATACCCACAGGTGTTTCTTGGATATTCTACAGTACTGTAGGTTGCATCGGACTGCAAAGCCAATACTATGGTTTCTTCTTAAATCGTCTGGGTATCCCCTCCAGAAATAGGCATACCTTTCTCCTGCTTCCATTAGGTTGCCGACACCTGAGAGACGAGGCTCAGACAAGGCAAAATGTCAGTTTTATATCACTTCAGATCATGGGTAAGATGGGGAGTTGTACGGCGTGGTCATATGTCGTGGTCAGTATCAAGCAAGGTTAGTACGAGTATATTCCAGCTGGCAAGAGTCAGAGGGATTCTTTTGATTCTTCGATTGACGTGTAGGATGCCTTGACAGGAGCGATTATCTGACCACACAGTATAGATAGACAGAAGTATAGAAAGATACACACACACACACACACACACACACACACACACACACACACACACACACACACACACACTATATATATATATATATATATATATATATATATATATATATATATATATATATATATATATATAAATATATGTGTGTGTGTGTGTGTGTGTGTGTGTGTGTGTGTGTGTGTGTGTGTTTTATAAACACTAATGCCATATCACTGGGTCTTAAACTAAAACCTCATACCTCATACCTCAGTAAAAACCTCACATTGCAGTAACGTAAACAGGAACACAAATAAATCCAACTAACATGAGAAAGTATCTAAGGATATATGGAAAGAATTGTACGTATTATCTAAACGACAGATGTACATTCATTAATAGGGAAAAGAATTGGCTGCAAATGGTATTGCACTGCGTGTTGTGTTGTATGATGGGACTCTGTTACGTGAAGTTTCGTCAGTATGGGCCACATGGACACAGCTGCTCCTCTAGTGAGAGTCAATCCCAACCTCGCCTGTGCCATACACAGAAACACAGCATACCTGCTTACAAGTACATACACACATATCGTAATAATAATATAGCACAAGTAATGTACTGGTGCAGGACTTACCACTGGTTGCAGTTGAACTTGTGTGTACCCAGGTGTGGCACCTTCACTCCTTCCCTCTCACACCCTGTGAATATTATTAATAATAATAGCAATAATAATAATGATGATATAAACAATAATAATAATAATAATAATAATAATAATAATAATAAAAATAATAATAACAATAATAAAGATCAAGATGTGATGACAAAATAATTTTAATTGCAGTTCTAATGATGGTGATAATGATGATAATACCTAGTAATTAAAAAAGTAGTAGTAGTAGTAGTAGTAGTAGTAGTAGTAGTAATAGTAGTAGTAGTGTCACAAACAACGAGGAAGCAGAACAGCCTCACAGGTTTATGTGAGAAGGTCGTCTCACATACTGGATGGGCAAACCCAGAGAAAATGCAGTAATCTGGGTGAACACCACGTATAATGAAACTGTTGGATGGTCGTCAAGTAACCATTTCGAGCCTCCCAGATGCAATGGTACAACTGACATGATCAAGGAAATCACTCGCCTAATAGTCAGTTACAATAATAACTCACCCATTGCCTCATTCTTTCTTAAGGTCTTTGCACTGATACCACATCTCTTCCTCAGTAAGACCCGCCCAAGAGCTAGCATTGCAGAAAATATTAAGGCCATCCAAAGGCGGGTGGAAACATGGAAAAGAGGTGAAATCGACAACCTACCTGAGGAAGCAAGGGCCTTCCTGATGAGAATAAACAACCGAGGCAGAAGAAACCAGAACACGAACAATATGGCAAGGATTTTTGGCACCAAGATGAGACAGGGGAAGGTCTCGATGGCGACAAGATCCCTGTCAGCTGAAGCACCAAACGGAGTACTTGACCTGACAGAAGAAATAGTGCAACAACTAAAAGAAAAACATCCGACTGCACGACAAGCAAGTGCCCAGTCAAAGCTTGACGGGAACTACACTCCTCCAGTCCCATCATATATGACAGGATAACTGGAGATACTGTGTGGCGGAAGGCAATGCACACACAGGAAGGGGCAGGACCGTCAGGACTGGATGCAAAATCTTGGTGTGTAATCCTCAGTAACATCAAGTTTGGGGAGGCAGCAACAAACCTGTGTAACACCATTGCTTCACTTGCGAAGAAGCTGGCTTCAAGTCAGTGCAATAACATCGAAGCACTGACGGCTTGCAGACTAATTCCCCTTGATAAGAATCCTGGATGTAGGCCCATCGGGGTGGGTGAAGTCTTAAGACGGATTATAGGAAAATGCATCATGAAGGTGGTGAAAGTTGATGTGAAGCAGGCAGTTGGCAACCTTCAGGTGTGTGCAGGGCAGCAGGCAGGAGGTGAGGCAGCAGTTCACTCCAGGAGGAAAATATATGAGGAAGAGGACTGTCAGGCAGTATCATTAGTTGATGTCACAAAAGCATTTAATTTCATCAACCGGGAGGCAGTGCTGTACAACATCAAAGTTAAGTGCCCAGCATTTACCCAGTATGTGGAAAACACCTACAAAGAACCAGCAGACTTCTACATTGTGGGTAAGATAGCTGCCCACGATGTCAGGGTAATCCAATCCACAGAAGAAACTACCAAGGGGGACCCCGTTGCCAATGCTGTGTACGCCCTGGCTATGACAGTGCTGCAACAACAGAGGCCACCAGTGTAAAACAGGTAGCCTATGCAGATGATCCCACGGGTGCTGGCAAGGTGGAGGATGTGAGGCAATAGTGAGACCTTGTAACATCTCACGGCCCTGAAATGGGTTACTCCCCATAATGCAAGTAAGTCCATCATGATCGTGAAACCAGCTTACTATCAAGATGCACAGGAGGCCTATAGAGGCACAAACATGATAGTGACTAAGGAAGGTCAGAGGCATCTAGGTGCTGTAACTGGAACTTAGGAATTCAAGGACCAATATGTGAGTGATAAGATAAAGACGTGGGTAGAAGAAATTCACGTATTATCCAGCCACGCAAAAACAGAACCCGGTGCAGCATACAGCGCATTTACCTACGGTGTAAAGCACAAGTGGATCTTCGTGATGAGGACCATACCAGACATCGAGCTGCTGCCTCAGCCACTGGAGGATGCTATCAGGGAGTCATTCCTCCCACGTCTAACCAATGGCCACATCCCCATACCAGAAGAGAGGGACCTTCTAGCACTACCATCTAGGATGGGAGGCCTTGGCATTATATATCCAGCAGCCGTGGCAAGTTACGAACACAGAAATTCACCCATGCTCACCGAATCCTTGTCACAGAAGATTTACTCCCAGGTTGAGACTAGTGAAATGACCACAAAAGACAGAAAGACATGAAGACACAGATAAGCAAGGAGCGAGAAGCAAGACAAAAGGACCAGCTGCAACACATAACCGAACATCTAACACCAGACCAGTGCAAAAGAGTGGAAATTGCACAGAAGGTTGGGGCATCGAACTGGTCTCTCAAGGCAAGAATTTATTGACGCCATAGCCTTGAGTTATGGGTGGCCAATATAGAACGTACCTCAAGACTGTGCCTGTGGCACTGCCTTTAATGATGGTTTGCAAGAAGGAAGGCTTTATTTGCATCCGACACGATGAAGTACGCTACCTCACTGCCAAAATGCTGCAGGAAATATGCCATGATGTCACGATTGAGCCAGTTCTGCTACCCCTGGATGGCGAGCACTTCACCCACAGAACAGCAAACACATCAAATGATGCAAGAGTGGATGTCAGTGCTCGAGGTTTCTGGACACGTGGGCAGAGGGCTTTCTTGGACATCAGGATATTCGATCCCATGGCAGCATGTCATCGTGAACTGTCTCTCGAAGCTGCACACAAAAGGAATGAACAAGAAAAAAAAAACAGAAACTATCAAGAAAGGATCCAACATGTGGACCTCGGTCGATTCACTCCCCTTTTGTTCACATCAGGTGGGATGGGTCCAGAGGCGGTGAGATTCTACTCGAGACTGGCAGAGGTTCTTTCTGAGACGAAACGTCAACCGCAGAGTTCTGTTATGGCCTGGATGAGATGTCGACTGTCATTCTCCCCCGTGAGGTCTGTACTGCTATATCTCAGGGGCACAAGATCATCAGCCCTCAGGCCTGTCACTAGAGCGGGTATGGATTAAGAAGCTACAGTGACTCCAATAGTTTAATGTCCTTATTTACACTGTAATATCAATAAATATAAAATAAAATAATAGTAGTAATAGTACGTGGTTGGTAACCACAGCCGTTGGAGTGCTTGGGGTCAACGGATTGTAATATGAGGGTTAGTGTTAACATTCACATTACAGTTCCAATTGATGAACTGTATTAGGAAGGTTGGTTTTGATTTTCACAGTATAATTCCCTAATGGATGGAGGTGATAAAAGAAAAAAATAGCAGTAGTAGTAGAAGTAGTAGTAGTAGTAGTACTGAAGAATGAACGAATGGCAGTCTGTTCACTGCAAACAATGGCCTGACAATGATCTCGAATCAGTGGTGTTGTAAACTAACTGGGTCAACAAACTGGCCCTCCTTACTCCAAGAAATCAGGAATATACTACGAGGCCTCACTGAGACAGGAACGAAGTATAGATACAATAGGACAGATGTCCAGTCATTACCCTGCTCTGAACTTCAAATCTTCGTTGTCTTCCATCACAGCATCCCATGGGCTACATTTGGCAGGGAAATCACAGGTTTCCCACACCAAGGACTTTTATTCAAGGTAGTGGTAAGTGTTTGTGCTCTTTTGCTCGCGCACTCTCTCCTCCTAGCTTCTTAGGGCTGCTCCACCAGTGTAGCATTTTTTTTTCCACTCTTCTGACGACCGGTTCTCATGCTTCTTCCCTACCAGTTAGGGTACAGCAGGTGTCTGTACCTTCGAACTGAGCTTACCTTTGTTTACTCACCCCCTGAGGATCCTCCCTCACTGATTGCTCTAAGGTGTGAACTGACAGACGCCTCCTACCAAGAGTGGGTTGAGGGGATAATCTCAGACTTTGGTGTTTTAACCTGAGTGTTTTACCCTTGTTTTTCTCTCTCTTCCCACTACCCCGGCTAGGATGATGTTATTCTGGCCGACGCCCCTGCTGCGTCTCTCCCCTTGAGAGGGAAGGTGTCCCAGACGGACTTTTGACGGATTCATAGACTGATCATCCCCAGACTGACTGTTCTCAGACTTAGACCCCTCTTGACGTTTATGTAAAAAATGCATTGCTTGTACCGTTACATGCTGTGGGTTCTACTCCACTGCCCTGTCTTAGTCTTTTTCTCATCAAGATGGGGACTGATGACTGTGCTGGTGAGGTGGAACAAGTTAGAAAACTTCCAAATGGAGATCTCTTGATTAAGACAGCCGCTTCTTCCTAGGCTAAGGATTTTTTGAAGCTGAGTAAGTTTCACTGTTGTGATGTCGGGCCGAGGATCCTGCATTCCATAAGTTCCTGCAAAGGTGTTATTACCTGTGGGGACCTCATGGTTATTGAAGAGGAGGAGATCATACGTGAACTTGCTCAGCAAGATGAAATAGTTGCCCATTTCATTACTTGATTCTCGGAAGGCTCTGCGACGATAATCTTGGCTTTGGAAATGTTTCTCTATCCACTGCTGTCAAAACTGATCATTATGAAATTTTTAACGTCAGACCCTACATCTCCAGCTTCCTTTTTTGTTCTAAATGTTAAATCTATGGATATCATAAAAAGTCTTGTTGGGCTACCAACTCAGTGTGCGACAAGTGCATGGTTGTGGATCATCCTGTAGACCAATGTACTGTACATCCAAGACTGAATGTTGCTTTCATTGTAAGGGAGCTCACTCCACTTCCTAGAGGGACTGTCCCAAATGGGATGAAGAGGAGGAGGATGTCTGCACAGTGAAGGCAACGGAGGGCATAATTTATCTTATGATGCTGGGAAGAAGGTGAGGGAGTTGCATGCAACTTCCAAGCCAAATGTTTCCTGTGCATCAGCGGTTGTGTCCCGTCCCGTGGTGTACACTGTGGAGACGCAAATTGGCCCAATACGTAATACTCATGCCATTCACTCAGCTCCCACATCTGTGACCCCTGTGAGACCCAGCTCTCTTTCTGATATCCCTGCTGCATCTTCTTATTCTAAAGCTGTTTCTTCCATTTCAACTAAGTAGAAACAAAAGCCTGACAAGTCTAATAAGGTAAATTTCATCCCCCTTCTCCCAAGGTCGCATCTTCATGTCTCATCTGCTTCTGTTCCAGATAGGGAGAGAAGAGGTAGCTCTTCCTCGTGGGAGTTCGGGAACTTCCTTATTCATGAAGAAATGGAGGTTGCTGCTAACAAGCACCAGGTTAGGTCCCGGGCTGTAGCTCGCCTGGGGACGGGCGACATAAAAATGCTAAGCACACTGTCTCCCATCGTAAGTCTTACTGTAAATCGTCGTATTCAGTGTGTTACAGTGGAACTGAAAGACCCTTGGGAATAGATTCCACAATATAGTGATCTTTCAATCTGTGCACAGGCAAGACATTATGTATTTACAGGAGATGTGAATGGAGGTTCACCCTGATCCTCCGCAGTTCAAATACTTCCAGTCATGTAGAAGATATGACGGTGGTGGGGTTGCCATCTACCCCCACAAATCACACCCACAAGCAGAATAGATTCTACATTCTATTTTGGAAGCTGTCACATGCAGAGTAAACTTAACATATATATGTCTATTTGCCATCTTTACTGACTACCACATGGCCCCATTGATAGTCATGCTTTGAGTTCACTTTTTGGCCACCTTCAGGGTAGCTTGGAGATCGATGGTCATGTGATGCAAATAGCTGACCTAATACCACAGTCTAATCACTGTCTTCTGAATGATGGTGGAGTGACTCGTGTAGATGACCGAACTGGTAATTTTTCGGCCATAGACTTATATTTGGCCTCCCCAGGTATTCATCAAGATTTCTTGTGGGACGCTTGTGACGATAACTTGCAAAGGAATCATTTACCCATCTTTCTTATACAAGCGACGATTTTTAGGACCCTCCACTTCCAAACTTTAACCTTAAGAAAGCAGATTGAGGGATCCTTCTCAGGCATCGCCGATTAAAATATTTCTGAGGAAATCATAGATGTAAAAGTTTCATCTGTCTATCTATCTGCCTACTGCCAGACGCCACAATCCCGTAAGAACTGACCACGAACAAATCGCTAATTCCATGTCGTCCTGTCCAAAGCCATTTCATTGCCCTGCTTCCAGCTCACACCTCCCCCCTCTCTTATATACCTCTCCACTCCCTCCCTTCATCTCATCCTCGGCCTCCCCCTCATTCTCTCCCCTCCACCTCACTCGCATACACTCTCCTTTGTAATCTCTCGCTCTCCATACTCTCCACATGGCCAAACCACCTCAGCGTATTTCTCCTAATGCTTCCTATCCCATCCACATCCACACCACAACGCTCCATCACTTCCTCATTTGTCAGTCTGTCCCTCCAAATAACTCCACATACTCCTCTCAAATAACTCATTTCAACTGCTCTCACTCATGACTTGTGTCCTTCCAGCAAGGTCCAAGCTTCACTTCCATACGTTAGAGTTGGTATCACAAAACAGTCATGCAGCAACTTTTTTATTTCCATGCTCACTTCCCTGTTCCTTATCACTACTTTCAAAGAACCAGCAACCATTCTTCCTTGTTGTATCCTTTCAAGCACTTCACCCTCTAAACTTTCATCCTTATTCATCACACTACCCAAGTACTTAAACGCACTCACGTTTTCCATTTCCTCCTCATCCAGCCTCACTGTACATTCATTGGCTTCATTTCTCTCGAAGACCATAACTTCCCTACATTCAGCTTTAGATTCCGTTTCTTAAACACTTTCTCAAGCTCATTCACCAAACCTTGCATTTCCCCTTCGTCTTCACTTAACAACACAGTATCATCTGCAAACAACAGCACAGGGACGTTTCCAGACACTGCCCTCTCTCATTAGGGTCACTCCATCATCCACTGCCTACCTTGTACTTATCAAAATACTGACTGAACAACCATGGGGACATGACACATCCCCGTTTCAATCCAGCATTCAGACAGAAAAAATCACTCAGTTCACTATCCACACGCACTGCAGCCTTAGCACCCTCATACATACTCTTCATGGCATTCAACAACTTCCCACTTTCCACATACTTTGTCTATCCTCCCTGTCATATGCTTTCTTCAAATCCTTTTCCTTCTCTAGAATCTTTTCCACTACAGACCTAAGAATGAATATCTGATCTACACAACCTCTTCCCCTCATAAAACCTCCCTATTCTTCTCCAATTAATTCCTCTGTTTTTTCCCGAACTCTGTCAATGAGTATCCTGTCATATACTTTTCCTGTTACACTAAGCAGACAAATGCCCCTATGATTACCACACATTTCTTTTTCCCTTTTCCCTTTGTAAGGGGGAATAACTATTCCTGACTTCCAATCCTCCGGGACTCTACCTTCCTCCCAGGCCAATCTGCACATCTTCCGTACCCATTCTACTACTATCTCTTCCCCATGCTTCAGCATTTCACCACACACTCCATCAATTCCTGTGGTTTGCCACATTTTGACTTTCTTCATTACTTCCACTACTTCCAGCTGATTGATTTCTTCCTTACTGCAAAATTTAACCAATTCCATCTTACTCGCGGCTGGGGCTGCTATTCCCAAGACTTCAACAATCCATGAGAAGCCTAGAGCTCATTGGTGGACACTGGATCGCCGACAAGCATTAATGACACGCAGTAGGAGATACAGGATTTTTTATAGTCAGAATTTAAAGAAAAATTTGAGGTAATTCTTTACCAAATGGGAGAGCCGATTCCACCCATATTATAACAAACTTATTATCTCAAGATGACTGATTTTGGTACATATACAGCACAATTAACTGCAGCATTTTGGCTGTAGGAAGTGGCTGGGAAAAGACAAAATATACCTATTTCTTTGGTATTTAAGGAAGCGGCCAGGTCGCCCACGTCATGTATTTATCAACAAGCTCTCCAACTGCCCGCGTTGTTTACACCAACCATCGCTCCAACTGGACGTGTCAGTGTATCAAACATACTCAAATATGAGCAAAAGAAAACACAAATAACAGACAAAGCTACGGAAAACTTAGCGATTTAACCAAACCTAACATAACCTAATCTAACTCCCTGACCTCCCTTAATTTTAACCTAACCCAAACCTTACTCTCACCGAAATTGGGATTGCCACGAAATATTACATCGATGATCCAGAACCCATCAGGGCAAAATTCTACTCAGTAAGAAATTGAACAAAAAAAAAAAAAAAACGAAAGCAGAGAGAAGTTATTATGCAGGAGGACAAAGAACAGCTGCAGCAAGAAGGAACTCGTGGAATGCTACTTCTTGCAGTTTGTTGCATCCTTGGTAGGCAAAATTTGCTTACCAAGGACACAGTAAACTGCATTAAATTTTAATGACCGTATTAAAGCAAGCAGTTGATGTAAACCACTGCAAATAACACACAATTCCACCAAAGTAATCGTACAATCATGGTCATAAATAATCACCTATCCTCCGGTACCCAGTGCCTTAGGTTGGTCTCTTTATGCGTGGCAAGTCACAGTGGTGTAGGAGGGGCTGAGAGAGAGGGGCCAGAGAGAGAAGGAAAGTTGGGTGGGGGGGCCTAGTGATGTGTGAGGGGAGGGAGGGGAGGTAGAGGAGGGAGAGAGAGATGAAAAGTTGGGTGGGGAGACTAGCGATGGTGTGAGGGGAGGGATGGAAGGTAGAGGAGGGAGAGAGAGATGAAAAGTTGGGTGGGGGGGACTAGCGGTGGTGTGAGGGGAAGGATGGAAGGTAGAGGAGGGAGAGAGAGATGAAATGTTGGGTGGGGGGGACTAGCGATGGTGTGAGGGGAGGGATGGAAGGTAGAGGAGGGAGTGAGAGATGAAAAGTTGGGTGGGGGGACTAGCGATGGTGTGAGGGGAGGGAGGGGAGGTAGAGGAGGGAGTGAGAGATGAAAAGTTGGGTGGGGGGACTAGCGATGGCGTGAGGGGAGGGATGGGATGTAGAGGAGAGAGAGAGAGAGAAAGAATGTTGGGTGGGGGGACTAGCGATGGTATGAGGGGAGGAAGGGGAGGTAGAGGAGGGAGAGAGAGATGGAGTGTTGGGTGGGGGGACTAGCGATGGTGTGAGGGGAGGGAGGGAAGGTAGAGGAGGGAGAATGAATACCAAGTGGTGATCACATAATTTATCTATTTTCTTTCCTTCAGGGCATGATATAAAGGAGTAAATATTTGGTAGATAATGCTGCATTACACCTTGTATACCGGCTTCAGATAACAAGCTTTAGATAGGTGCTGATATCTAGGGCTGGCTCGTGAGAGAAATACATTGACGTGACAAATTAAAATTTAGTGCAGAGCCAAATATTTGTATTTATCCTTGCATTTTGACTTGAGACGCAGAACGGAATCTGGATGGCTTTGACTCCCGTAATGTTTGTGTAAGAAACGCCCTCTGCCCTTACATGTAATTAATTTTTGAAACTAAATATTATATGCAACCTTTGACATGGCTGTGTCCACAGTAAATATGATCACCCTCTCGGTATACACTCCCTCTATACAGTCACCATCATGTCAACTATTTTATGGCATCTCTGCATGAAAAGGCTATTTATGATGATTATGCATCAAATGTCTGTGCACATGGGTGGATACAATAGCGGTATGTCTCATAATCCGTTAGAAGGAAAATGAAACAAAATCCTACCCAAACTCTCATAATATATCTATGTAAATGTTCACCGACATTAGTCAAGCCAAAGCAACCAGGAAAGCCTTAGTAAGTAGTCCATTGGCCTCCTGCCTCAAACCTCTTACACTCTTCGCGGGAACAAGGAAAAATGTTGTTGATGGTTTGCTGGTTTCGCCTGAACAGTCCTCACTCGTCTTTGGTGTGCTGCAGGAGGCGGGCCCGTACGTGTCCTCTCGTTCTCTGGCTCCCAAAGGTTGACAATCTGACCCATACAATCTCGATGGCACTGCATTAATATTTGATCTGCCACATCAGTATATTTCTCTCATGAACCAACCCTTGATATTAGCACCTATTTAAAGCTTTTTATCTGATGCCACAATACAAGGTGTAATGCAGCATCATCTACCGAATATTAACGCCTTTATATCATGCCCTGACTGAAAGAAGACAGATTATTTGACCACAATTTTGCATTTCATTCTCCATCCTCTACCTATCCACCCTCCCCTTCCTCACTCCACCTCAGCACCATCATTCGTCCCCCCACCCACCTTCCCCTCTCTCTATGACCCCTTCCTCTCAGCCCCACTTACTTCAGTATGACTAGCCGCTCATAAAGAAGCCAGCCTAAGGCACGGGATACCGGAGGATAGGTAATTATTTGTGACCACGACTGTACATCCAGAACACACCATTTGAAAATCGCTCCCAAAGTAAAACGTACGTTAGCAGCGTTTGACATCCAGTGATGGCTATGACGATGTCGGCAGAATATTTACGAATTCAAAATTCTAAATAACAGCCTTCAGGGTAAGTTTCAAAAAATCCCCAGCAGGTATGGTAATCCAGGAGAGGTACCAATTATCCTATGAAAGACTTGTTTCAATAGAAAATATGGAAAGGCCGCACTCGTTTGGTATAAAATTAATCAACTTTACTGCATACAATCAAGTAAAATAATTAGAAGGGCTAAACGTGACTCCTGGTGGTTCTTTGTGTCCACGATGACTGGCTTTCCTCCACTCAGTAAAGTCTATCTATCTATCTATCTATTGCCAGACGACTTAATTCCTTATGGGGTGGCCACAAACAGTTTGCCTCCACGTCACCCTGTCCCCCTCCATTTCACTGCCCTGCTCCCAACTCGCACCCCCCTCTCTCATATACCTCTCCACTCCATCCCTCCATCTCATCCTTGGCCTCCCCCTCCCTCTCTCCCCCTCCACCTCACTCACATACACTCTCCTTGTCAGTTTCTCACTCTCCATCCTCTCTATATGGCCAAACCACCTCAGTGTGTTTCTCCTAACGCTTTCTATCACATCCACATCCACACCACAACGCTCCTTCTTATCCTCATTTGTCAGTCTGTCTCTCCATGTGACTCAGTAAAGTCTTGTTCATTACTGAAATACTAAATAATAAACGTCTTAACATCTTTGTGACCACTCTGCACGTGGATATGACGATCCCGTGGACGTAGCTAACATCCTCGCCAAGAGTGTTTCTCATGTACGAAGCTCAGCCAATTACGACCAGCGTTTCCAAAACCATAAACGCACGGCTGAGCTACAAATATTTGACTCCGCCACCGAAGACGTTGACACACCAAGAGCTTATGATGAATGAACTTCTAGCCAAAATCCTCTAAATAGAGCAGTCCTGGTCCGAATACCTTCACGAACGTTCCCAAACTCACGGCACTTTGCGCACGCCATACCGATACCCAAACAGGCTGGTCTTCTTATGAATCCCAGTTCATTTCGTCCAACTGTGTTGACTTCTTGTCTATGTAAGGTCATGGAACGAATGGTTAATAATAGATTTCTTTTAGTTTTAGAGTCGACAATGTGGCGTCTGTAAATACAAAAGTTCACTTCATCATTTAATGAAGTTGGAGCACTGCATTTCGGAGGCGTTTGCAGTAAATATTTCATGATAGAGGTGTTTTTGG
The DNA here is from genome assembly GCF_032717465.1 of Coenobita brevimanus. Lineage (NCBI taxonomy): Eukaryota > Metazoa > Arthropoda > Malacostraca > Decapoda > Coenobitidae > Coenobita > Coenobita brevimanus. The sequence goes on along the minus strand of NC_137061.1, from coordinate 14,311,365 downwards.
ACATCCGGTCTGTCTATCACATAACGTGATGACTCGGTATGCTAATGAAGCTCAATGGTATAGTAATAGTTTAAGAGTTAATTTACCTCTTTTTATTTCAAGTTTTTTAAGGGACACGCCTCTTTCTCAAATTGCCCCAGAACGTAACATCGGATATGTTTATATATAAAAAATGGGAGGGGGGGGGGCATGCATCAGGGGAGTGTGCTTAGTCCCACTTTATTCAGCACGATGATCAATGATATTCTGTCATCAGTTCCCATCCCAAGGAATCTTAAATACTCACTCTGTGCTGACGATTGTGCAATATGATACTCTTCCCGTAATGCATAATTATCGGCTGGGCGGATTCAAGCAGTGATTCCGTCCACCAGTGGGCCTTGCAGCTGGGATGTAAGTTTCTTTCCCTAAGTGTGGCGCTTTAGTTTTTACCTCTCGTAACATCCCAGGTTTGAATTTGACTTTGTGTAATCAGCTGGTACCTTTTCAAAATTCTGTAAATTGGGCTTACATTTTGATAGTTGCTTAAATTTTAAATTTCATGTTATATTTTGTCACGTACTATCCAACTTACCTTGAGGAGGCTGGTCCGCTTGAGGCCTTTGAAGAGCGTCTGGAGGAGACACTATACCGAGACACACTTCCCTGTAATCCGGGCAGCAATCATCGTGGCCAGTCGGGTCGTCCTTGTTGATGCAGAACTCGTCGCAGTAGCACAGTGTTCCTTGGATGGGCACAGAGCAGTCATCGTAGCGGTCTGTGCAGCATTCCGAGGGTCGTCTAATGGAGAAACAAAGACAAAATCACTATTCATACTGGTATATCTTTCTGTAAGGTTACATTTCATTCCTTCACTACGAGAGTCCTTTAGTAACTCCTTCTCAGCAATCAATTTACCTTTTAATACCAACACTACGATTACCTACTGTGCCCATTAGGCGCGCTACCACCGAACGATTTTTCTCAGCTTAAAGAGACTCCGAACTGGAGAGGGTCGATATAGCAATCTTTTACCTTTTTATTACATGACGTCTCTCCTAAGGTGAAGAAGTTGTCTAGATACAAATATATTAAGCAAAAAAAAAAAAAAGTCACATAATTGAAGGGATTCATCAGGTTACACCCAGACAGTTTTAGTCAACCTGTGAAATACCTTCAATAGTGAGCTTTAGCATGGAAGCCAAAAATTCATGGATGACTTTATTTTTGTCAGATGTTAGGAAGACTGGGAGAGGGAGACCGAAAACGATGTGAAGAGATAGAGTGCGTGAGTGTTAGGAAAGATGGTGCGTCATAAAATAGGTCGTTAATGAGCAGGTGCGAAATAGCCTGGAAATCATATTGTCGAGGCAATCCCATGCAGAGAGACGTCAGGCTGTAAAGAGCTAAACACATTTCCTTTTAAATTTCCTATGAGCTTTAACTCCTCAATTACAGTAATTTAAGCATCATTTTATTAGCCTACTACCAGTCGATTTATTTAACTTAAAAACCTCGTGTTCAAAAAGTCTCCTATAAGCTGAAGGAAATCTTCTGGAAGTAGCACATAAAAGAAAAAGGTTCTCAAAGTGAAGGCACTAATGACTGAAGAAAGAACCAAAGGCTGTGATGAAAGTTGTTCCTTAACGACATCCCTCGTTCAGTACGGAATGGCCAACGTCCGTATCAGCCAAGCAAAGTATCATTCGCCGTACAATGCGCCGGGTGGATGAAGAAGCAGAGACTGTCTCAAAAAACTTGGTCTAACTCTTAGTTCCGAAAAAACACAGTTTAAACATTTGAGAAACACACAGAGTGATACAGATACACAAGAACAGAAAAATAAAACAGAAAAACACGGGAGCAAGGATGCAAACAATAATATGCTGCAATATTGAAGGACTGATGCCGAGAAGAAAACGACATAAGACCAAAATGCTAGAAGAAATGGGGGTTGCGTATAACAGTGCTCTAATTTGTATCACAGAATCTCATCTTCGAGGCGAAAGAAGTAAATGAAGTAAAAATCGAAGGCTACGAGATTTATAGAGCTGATAGAGCGAAAGACAGAAAGAAAGGAGGAGTACTGATTTACATAAGCCAAGACATAGCGAAAGATAAAAAAATGCTAGCTGCAGGCTCTAATGGAGAAGCGGAATACGCTATTGTGTATATCAAGAAATGGAAAATGCTACTAGCTACCGTATACAGGCCACCAAGATGTTCAACAGAAAACATGTCAGAAGTAATCAGGGCAATCGAGACAGAGGTGGGAAAACTGGGAAATCCCGAACCTACGACAGTGATTAATGGGGAATTCAATTTGCCAAATATACAATGGAATGAGTCAACGATATATGGAGGAACATCAGAAGATCGATCACAAGCTGCTATGCTGTTCAGAATGATGGAAGACTTAATGCTGAGGCAGATAGTACATTTAGCAACAAGAAGAAACAATATTTTGGATATATTCCTCACCAACGATGAAGAAATTATAAGCGACGTAAGGCTCGAAGAGACAGCTATCTCAGATCATCGACTTATGATGATTGAAACAACTTTGCAAGTAAGTCGGGAACCAAAAAAATCCACGGTGAACGTAAAAGATTTCCAATCATTAAACTTTTTCCATGATGATGTAGCTTGGAAATCCATCAACAAGGAGATATCAATACGGATTGGCATAGAGAGATGAGAGGACAGACCAGCACCGAGATGTACGAATATTTTTGTTCCAAGCTTCTGAAGATATGTATAGCGCATGTCCCAAGCAAGAGGCAACTACGACGCTGCACAATTCCAAGAGAGAGGAAAATACTTATAAGGAAGAGGACAAAACTGAATAAACGATTAGTGGAAAGTGAAGAAAAAATAAGATAAAGCAAAAACTATCATGTATCGAAAGAGATCTTGCGCAGTCGTACGAGGAAGAGGCAAAAACCATTCACAAGAACCCAAAATAATTTTTCAAGTATGCCAAGAAAAAGGCGAGCATGTGCACAACAATAGGACCACTCAAGTACAATCGATACCTTAGCAGTGATTCACAAGAAATGAGCGAAGCTCTCAGCCACCAATATGTGTCTGCATTTAGTACACCAAAGCTAGGTACAGTGAGTCAATGGCATGCAACAACGCCGCCCACAGAATCACAGTTGAGTGATTTAGAGTTTGACAGGTTGGATATAGAGACACCCATATGAGAATTCAACACATACGCCGCTGCAGGACCGGATTGTATACCGGCAGTACTCATGAGGCAGTATGCCTCCACTATATCCAAGCCGCTGCACTTGCTGTGGAGAAAGTCGCTAGATACTGGTGAAATACCTAGCCTTCTAAAAGACGGCCAAATCTCACCCATCTATAAACGTGGGCCGAGAAAGGAACCAAAAATCTACAGTATAGACCGGTGGCTCTTACGTCACATGTAATTAAAATATTCGAGAGGATAGTTGTCAAACAACTAGCCACATATTTGAAGGAACAATCGCTCTATAACAAGGGACAACATGGATTTAGAAGTGGAAGATCGTGCATGTCGCAGCTTCTTCAACACAGGATGGATGTCTTGGGTTCTTTGGAAGATGGAAACGGGGCAGACGTCATCTATCTGGACTTTTCAAAAGCCTTTGACAAGGTTGACCACTCGATCTTATTGCAAAAACTAGAACATATTGGGATCAGAGGTACGATGTTCAAGTGGACTGAGAACTTTTTTGTCAATAGAAGTCAATCGGTAGTGATCGAAGGAGGCGAATCCAGGAAGTCAGAAGTAAGAAGTGGAGTTGCACAGGGGTCGGTGGTCCCGTGCTTTTCCTCATATATATCAGCGATATCGACCAGAGTATACAATACTGTAAAACAACCTCATTCGCAGACGACACTCGACTCCTGGGCATTGTGAGAAGTGACGATGATTATAAAAGGATACAAGATGACCTTAAGACGATATATAATTGGGCAGAAATAAATAATATGGTATTCAATAGCTCGAAATTCGAGTTACTGAGAAATCGACACCCGAAACAGGAAGTGACAGACAAGTGCTACATAACACCGGAGGGAGGAGTAATAATCCAGAGCAACCAGTTGCGAGATCTGGGAGTAACAATAAGCGATGACGTTAGCTTTGATCGACGTATTGATAATATTGTAGCGAAAACCAGAAAGAATATGGGATGGATTTTTAGAACAATTAAAACAAGAGAACCACGTGCATTGATAACGTTATACAAGACCCTGATATTACCATTGGTTGAAAACTGCTGCCAGCTCTAGAGTCCCATAAACATCGGCCAAGTTAGAAAGCTGGAGGCAGTGCAACGAATGTACACGGCTCGAATCGAAGAACTGAACAACTTGGACTACTAGGAGAGACTGCGACATCTAAATATGTATTCACTGGAGAGAAGAAGGGAGAGGTATGTGGTAATATACGTGTGGAAGATAATCAACAAAATGGTACCAAATATGGAAAATGAAGATGAAATCAGAACGAAGTACTGTACAGCAGAAGAAGAGGAAAATTGTGCACCATTCCGCGTTTAGCGAGGACACGGAGGAGTTTACAAAGGTTGAGGGAGGCTTCAATGTCTGTACAAGGTCCGAGGATACATAATTGTCTTCCCCGGCAACTACGAGAACACGCAGGAACTCTCTTAAGCTTCAAAACCGGATTGGACAAATTCCTAAGAACAATACCCAACAGACCCTCGCTACCACACTACTACCAAACGTCTGACGGCAACAGCCTGCTACATCAAACCCAAACGAGGAACTACTGAGGGCGGCGCATCAGCGTGGCCCAGGACTTCAGTCCTGAACTACTACTCAGGAAGTCAGGATATACATTTGAAAGCCAACATTAAGAATCATTTTTTTTTTTTTCGACAGGCCTGAATATATCACGATTAGAAAAGTGAGGGGCATAAGCAGAGGGAAGCACTGACTGAGGAAAACAGATCCAGAGCTGATAAGCTGTGCACATATAGTAGTAGGAAAAGAATAGAAAGTGCAATGGAAATTAGAGTTAAGGTGAAGGTGACGATGGTGTCAGATAAACAGTAGAGTGGACAATATGCTCAGAACAGTAATGATGACGGTAGGTAATCTGATAGGAAAGATGACTGAAGTTTTTTTTTATTTCCCTGCTTCATGAGATGCCAAGTATACAAGAGTACTAACGTGTATAAGCCCTTGGATAAAGCTACCTCCTCTTGCCTGACCCTATACCACCCACCATCATACCGGCCCTTCCGGTTTACTCCCTCCAAGTCCACCTCTCGCAGTGTGGAAGACCCAAATCTACGTATCTCATTTACCACTGAATTGATAGGGCTGATTGTTAACACATGCTTCATAATGGTAAGCCCGAAACACTCTAAACTGCTATGAATTGATCGTATGAACCTAAAGGGACCTGAAAGAACCTGAAAGACGTGGACAGTCCTCAAAAAACCATTACATTGACTGGGCAGATTTTTGGCCAATTCCGTCATAGGTTTGGCCTCAACTAATCTTTATTGATCACAGACCATGACGGCCTCCAAGTTAGCAGGGAGCAGAATTGAATTTATTTCGTTTCATTTTTAAAGGCTCCAGCATGCTTGCATGCGTCGGCGTTGGTCACCTAATGGCGGCTCTCCACGCTGCACGATCCATTGCAGCCTCCCTGTTCAGTTCCTTAACCCTGAGGTCACACTTAATGACCTCGTCCCATGTCTTTCTCAGTCTACCCCTCATAACCCCACCCCCAATATTAACACTTCTCACCTTCCTCACCCAATTATCATCCCCCATCCTCTCCATAAGTCCAAACCATCTCAATCTACCTCTCCTCATCACAACAACAATACACTCCAGTCCCATCCTACCTCTCAACTCTTCCATCGTAAACCCAGCCCCCCCAGGCCTTGGAAGCAAGGACACACTACACATCCACCTAATCATTGTCATTTCTGTACGTCTGACCCGACGAATATCCTCCTCCTTCACTGCCCAGGTCTCAATACCATACAGCATTACACTCCTAACACATGCTGCATACAAAGACCCCTTAGCACGTAGGAAGAGCCCTCTCAATGTCAGGAGAGGCAAGAGCTCTCTGAACTTCTTCCAACCACTTCTCACCCTAGCCACAGAACTAGCTCCAGCCCCACCTCCAGCACACAACATGTCTCTCAAATAACAAAACTCTTCCAAACACTCAAGAGATTCACCAGCAAGTTCAATCCTTTCACGTCTGACAATCTCCACCCGCTCTTCCCGACACGCTGTACACATAAAATCAGCATTATCTTGCAGTCTACCTCTGATACCATTACATCTCTTATGCACCCATTTATCATAAACACTGCACAAGATGGAATTACTTCCCACGCCCTTGTGACAAACTACACATGGCCACTCTTCCTCGTCTTTGACTACCGCCACCAACCCTAGATATCATCACTTTTGTTTTATCTGCATTTACCCTTAAGCCCTTGTGCCCCATACCATCTCTCCACTTCCTAAACCTTTCCTCCGCCTCCCTTTCGCTCTCTACAATCAACACCAAATCATCAGTATACAACAACTCCCACGGGAGTCCATTTCTAAAGTCACGTGAAAGGGCTTCAAGTACCATGATAAACAACATGGGACTCAAAACTGACCCCTGATGCACACCAACATTCACGGAAAACTCATCACTCAAATCTCCATTCACTCTTACCTGGGTGTGAGCACCCACATACTATACATAGCCATAACCACCCTAACCAGCCACTCCTCCAAGCCAAGCTTTCTCATTGCCCACTTCACCACCTCTCTAGGGACTCTGTCAAAAGCCTTTTCCAAATCAACAAAAACAAAATAAAGATCCCTTCTCCTACCGATATATTTTTCCTGAAGCTGTCGAACAATGAATATGGCATCAGTGGTCCCCCTACCTGGCATAAACCCAAACTGCATTTTATCAATATTCACTCTTTCTCTAATCATACCTTCTAAAACTCTCTCCATTACCTTCATTATCTGACCTAAAAGCTTTATACCTCTATAATTTCCTCTTTCCAGGGCATCACCCTTTCCTTTATACACACTTACAACTACACCCTTCAGCCAATCATCTGGGACAACACACTCATATATAATTGTTATTTGGTGTTGGAATATATCAAATTTGTTGTATGCTGATGATGCAATAGTGCTTGCAAGTACCAGACAAGAACTTGGTAGGCTAGTGTAGAGTTTTGCTGATGTCTGTGAGCGTCGTGCCTTGAGAGTAAATGTAGAAAAGAGTAAAGTGATAGTTACTGAGAGAGAAGGTGACTCCCAGTGTGATGTTACAGTGAATGGAGAGAGACTGGAATTGGTGAGAGAGTTCAAATACTTGGGTACAGTGATAGAAAAGAGAGGAAATGTGCAAAAGAAGTTGATAGTAGAGAGACACAAGGAAGAAAAGTAGCTGGTGCAATGAAGGCCTTGATAAGAAACAGAGGCTTGAGTGTTGCAGCTGCACGAGGCTTACATGAGGGAGTGTTATTTCCAACTTTAACATATGGATGTGAGACTATGATGTGGCATGAATATGAAAAGTCAAGAATGAAAGCAGTGGAGATGGGACTGCTGAGGAATGTGTGTGAAGTACAGAGGGTGGATAGGATATGAAATAATGTGATTCGTGAAAGATGTGGAGTGAGGAAGTCGGTGGACACCAGAATCGAAGAGAGTGTACTTAGATGGTATGGTCATGTGGAGAGAATGAATATTAACAGAGTGGTGAAAAAGGTGTATCTGAGCGAATTTGAAGGAGGGAGGAGGAGAGGTAGGCCATGGAGAAGGTGGAGAGATATGGTGGAGGAGTGTGTGAGGAAGAGAGGTTTGGAAGTCGGTGAGGCTAGGGAACTGACAAGAGATCGAGGTGTTTGGATGAATGTTGTGAGGAGAAGTGCATGATCAGGGATTTTGGCACCCCTTTATAACGTGGCAGCGTCCAGATTGACTCAATCGGATACGTTTATGTGAAGCTACAAAACGTGGTGAATGTTTTTGGCGTATCCGATAGAGCCAGGATTCCGGGGGCTTGAATAATGAGTGAATGGAAGCGTGGCCCATTGGACTGGGCAAATTTGGGCTGTCTGGACATTGCTACTCCTCACCCTGCCCTTGGGTGGGAAAGGAGGTCCGGATGATGACGATGATTGTGATGAAATTACATAAATGAAATCAGGCAGATGTTGGTCAAGTGGTTAGAGAAAGTATCTTCTGACAGAAAGGAAGGGAAGTCACCCCCCAGCCTGGGGTAAAGAGTCGTCTGACGAATTGAATAAAGTTAAAGAAGACTTTGCTGATTTTCCATGAGCCCCACTAATATTTCATAACAACACTGTCTGTTATACCATTACATCAGTCATGAATGAGGACCTTATCATGTACTGAAGATGGACGGTGGATATTAGTGCTCAAAGTGGTGACATGCGAAGGTGTGTGGCACACAATGTGGATGTCGGGCCCCAGGAAACGATATGTCCAGTCAGTGCTCAAAGTCGAACCAATAAAAATTGTTAGAGCTCGTTTACTGTAAGGTGACCTAAGTGGATGACTGGACTTCAGCTGTTCTGACTGGACCAGATGGACATGAAGACATGGAAGGACATAACTGGACTGGCATGGTCCTCACCTGACCCAGACAGTCAGGAATGAACCCAAATGGCTATGAAGGACCTGTGCGGATCTTAATGACTTGAATCATCCTTAGTAACCTTCAGTGGACCTTACTATATTTTAATGGCTCTAAACTGAACCCCTCAAACTGCTGACTTGGGACAATGACATGTTACAGACCTATCTGCGCGTGAGTTGAGACTGATTACAGTGAACGGACCGAAATGGTCCTGGATGGACTGAATAAATCTGAAATGATCTAGCTGAGCCGGACTGGATGTGATGCAACTGAATGAGCAGTAAATAACCTGAATAACCTTGAAATAACGTCAGCAGACTAAAATAGACCTAAATACACCTGAGTGAACAAAAGATACCTAACTTGTTCTGACTGGGTATGAACTTGGTTACTATTGCCAAAAAGAATTACTGCAGCAGTAACTTCGCTAGCCTGATTCGACCACTGGACTCATTTGTTACTAATTAGTTAACACTGGGGATTCGTAGGCCATTTTGACTATTCTTATGACAGCTGTGGTGACTGATAGTTTGTCGGCTGGCGGTACACCGGCACGACACAGGTACACGGTTGTTCGATCCCATAACGCCAGAAGTGTAGGCTGGTTACCTGTCCTTACGAGTTGTGGATCACGATAGCCCTGCCTTGGGTCCCTGTCCCTGTGAGGTGGCAGTACTGGAGCAGGTGTTTTTAACTGAACCAAACACCCATTCAGCTGAACCATCACCAGGCATGTTACGGTGCACGAAACACCTACTTCCATGATACATGGCCTACTTAGTCATACCCTTACTAATTCCAGGCCATTTTATTCATATTAGCATTAAATTTCTGAACTGTAAGTATTAAGAATTATCTTTAATATCTCTTCACTACTTGGGAACTATTGTCGTTTACTATACAAAAAAAAAAAAAAAAGAAAGAATAGATTCAATTGGTTAACTTTCAGTATCACAACCTTCTTATTATTCTTTATGTCTACAGACGGTTTTATTCAGCCCTGGATGGATTTTGTTGTGAAGGGTTTCATTAATTTATAACTGACTCCTTCATGTAGAAAATTCTATCCTCAGTTGAGTAAAGTCATACGTCTGGGCAAGAATAAAGTTTAAAGAAGGGCAATTAAAGAATGATCTATGGAACGGTCAATGAACTGTTTTGAAGACTGTCACTAAGCTCTCCAGGACGAAGGATCCTTTGTTGAATAAAATCGTTTTCCTAATAGAGAGAAAATTATATGTAAATGTCATCGTACCGAAAAAGTTCAGCTGACTGTTAAGTACATATTTTAATACTATGGCAAACAACATAGATAATACGACAAATAGAATAAGGTAAAGATAAGAGGACAGGACATAATAATAATCGATATTAATATAACATGGCAAGGATACTAAAATAAGAAACTGTATAGTACAAGAACAATACAATACAATAAGGGAAAAATATAAAATGTATGGTTGACACTAAGAGAAGGATAATACGATAAACCAGAATTATGAGAAATGAGTTGCATGAAAATGTTAATAATATAAAAGTAATGTTGCAAAAAAAGTAGATAATGAGATAAAACTAAGAAAAGAAGAAATATAAATAATTATGCTAAGTTTGGATGTCTGGCTCAATTGTTCGGTGAGGGCCAGAGATACGATAACTGGACAATCTGTTGCATTTGTGGCAGAAACTAAAATAACTGAATATAATGTAGGCTACGATTACTTATTATTGTAATATGATTCATTAGTGGCAGAAACTAGGATATATGGGTGAAGTGTATGCTAGGAAAACTGGGCGAGGTGTTTGTTAGGATAACTTAATGATGTGTACATCAGGATTATGGAATAAAGTGTATGCTAGGATAAATGCATAAAGTGCTGGGTGAGGGCTGTGTCGTATGAAACCTCGAATGAGGGCAGGATGCTCGCGGGGAGGGGGGGGAGGGGAGCTGGGGATTTCACAACGCGCATTTATTTTTACTCAAGCGTACACTATCATATTTCCACCGGATGCTGACTAAAGAATGACCTAAAACTGTGTAATCCTCACTCAGTTGTGAACATGTTCACACTGACTGAATGTCTATTTACTCATCGACATTCATCTGCTTGATTATTTATGTCAACTTGTTAAACAAAAAGTGTAAAATAGGCCTCCAGGTCTACAGATTTATAAAAACTCCATTTGTCACGCTCATCCATCACCCCAAGCCAATCATGTCTCTGTGTCAAACACATAGTAATCTATTCTGCCACTCTCCCAAAGAACGTATTGCCGCATAACCGTTTCTATAAACATCTTTGTCAGTTGAATCTACATCCTGTCTGGAACTGCCTTGATAACACGACTCTAGGCATTTTTGCCCCAACAGAGCAACGATCCCTTCAAGCACGGAACAACCTCGCTCATATGCACAAACCTTGTTCCTCCAACTCTCTCTTGGCCCTACATTCTTCTGACTTTGATACACCCTTCTTTTTCATTTGCTCCCTTGGCCTGTACCTTCCCCTAGTATCCCTCCAAACATTCAAGAGTTTAATGCAGATTTTTCAAATACTTCCCAACGAAAAGTCTCCCTTCAGCTAGAAAAGAAAAAACGTCAGCAAAAACAAATAAAGAAAAAAAATCCTTCACAAGCCATCTGCCGTCTCTTATCACCACTCACCTTCCTGTTGTTGTGAATGGGCCAGGATGCCACACCACACCCCCACCCATGCCCCACACCCCCACCACACCCAACCAATACCCCACATCTCCGCCACACCCCCACCACGCCCCTCTTACACTCCACACCATTATCACTCCTCCACCACACCACACCATGCCACACTTACACTCCATACCAGTATCACTCCCTCACCACACCACACCAATACTCCACACCCCCACCATACCCCACCTATGCTCCACACCCCCACCAAATCCACACCACTCTTCCACTACACCCCGCTTATACTCCACACCCCCATCACACACCGTTTATACTCCAAACCCACACCAAACCCAACCTATTATCCACACCCTCACCACACTCCTCCTATACTCCACACCTGCACCACGCCCCCACCAAGCCCCACTTATACTCCACATCCGCACGACACTACCATAATCCCCCACCACACCACACCCATACTCCACACCCCCACCATACCTCACCTATTCTCTACTCCCCACCACACCCACACCACTCTCCCACCACGCGCCACCTAAACTCCACACCTTCACCACATACCACCCATACTCCAAACCCCATCACACCCCTATTATACTTCACACCCCCACCACACCCACCTATTCTCCACATCCCCACCATTCCCCCAGCGCACCCACCTATTCTCCATACCCACCTATTCTCCACACCCCCAACCATTCCCCCACCACACCTCTCATCCCATCCCCACCACAACCCACCGCACCCCCACCAATACTCCACACCCCCACCACACCTCACCTATACTCCACACCCACACCACATCCCCACCTATACTCCTCACCCACACCACACCCCCACCTATACTCCACACCCACACAACACCCCCATCTATACTCCACCCCCACACCACACCCCCACCTATACTCCATACTACCACCACACCCCCACCTATACTCCATACTACCACCACACGCCCACCACACCCCCACCCCATCCCCACCACACCCCCACCTATACTCCACACTCCCACCTTACCTCCACCACTCCACACCTATACTCCCACCCCTACCATACCTCACCACACCCCACCTACACTAAAACCCCCCACCACATTCCCCAGTCCCACCACATCCCCACCTGTATCCCACACCCCCACTACACTCCCACCACACAACTACCCACATTACACTCCCGCCACACAACTACCCACACACTACACCCACACTTCACTCAACCATTTACTCATCACACCACCTGTACTCCACACCCCTCACATCCACACCACACTCCCACCATACATCCACCCTTACTCCACACCCCCACCACACACTCACCCATACTTCATATCCCGCCACACACCCATCAACCCCCATCACATCCCCACCACACACCCACCACATCGCACCAATACGCCACACGCCTACTACACCTCCACCCATACTCCACATCCCACCACACCTCTACCCCACCCTCACCACATCCCCACAACACAAACACCCATATTCCACATCCTAACCACACCCCCATCACACCTACACCACACCCCCACTGCACCCACATCTCCCATTCTTACCTATACATCCACACCCCAACACACCCTCATCACACAACACCACACTCCAACCACAACCCCACCTACACACTACTCCACACCCACATCATACTTAACCACACCTTCACCATACTTTTTCAGTGTCTCAGTTACACAGAGAGTAGGCCAGCATGCTCTCCAGTACAAATTTCTCTAACTATCTACACCAAACTACATGCACAGTACACACTACACTTCCCTTTCCAAAATGTAAAAAAATTATGGCGTCTCTTCACAAAGCCTCGGAGTCCCCAGGGGGGGGGACCATAAATGCCCCCACCATCCGCCCCTCTCCCGGTGACGACTCGAGGTGCCTGGAACCACTGTCTGACTCACTTCTTCTTCATTTCTGCAACATTCGGGGCCTTTCCTCTAATTTTCGCTCTGTTGAGCACCACCTCTCCTCCTCTAAACCTCACCTTCTTTTTCTAACTGAAACTCAGCTGTCTGAGGCAACTGACAGCAAACCCTTTTCTGTATCCTCCTACTTTCTCTATACTCATTTCAAAGCCAAAGGTGGCTGTTGTGTATATATACGCAACGACTTATCTTGCTCTCGTGTTCCTGAACTCGATTCTTCTGAATTCTCTACACTCTGGCTTCGGCTTTCCTGTCATTCTCTGACTAAATATATCTGTGCTGTTTACTTATCCCCTAATTCTACTGACTATCAAAAATTCTTCGACTATCTTACTTCTATGATGGAACACATTCTATCCTTTCTCCTTTCTCAGAAATCTCCATTCTAGGAGATTTCAATGTTCACCACCACCTTTGGCTCTCCTCTCCTTCCACTGATCCACCTGGTGAACAAGCCTACATCTTTTCTATCCTTAATGACCTAGAGCAGCTTGTACAGTTTCCTACCCGTATCCCTGACCGCCTTGGAGAGAGCTCCAACATACTTGACCTCTTCCTCACAACTAATCCTTCTGCTTACTCTGTTAATCTTTTCTCTCCGTTGGGCTCCTCCGATCACAACGTTATCACCTTAACCTGTCCTATCACTCCAGTACAGCCTGTGGACCCTCCAGGGAAACGTTGTCTGTGGCATTTTGGAGCCGCGGACTGGGAGGCCCTCAGGCAGTACTTCTTTGATTTTCCCTGGAATGATTATTGCTTCCGTGGCCGTGAGCCATCTGAGTGTGCCTTGCGCATTACAGAGTTTGTTCTCTCAGGCATGGAAGCATACATTCCTTTCTCATATCCTTTGACTAACGCAAGAGAGCCTTGATTTAATCACGCTTGTTCTAATGCTGTCCGCAACAAGGAGAGGGCCTACAAAAGGTACCGGAGCCAACCCAACCCCTGAATCACGTCATCTTTACGTTTCTGTCCGGAATCGTGCTAAGTCTGTTCTTCGCTCTGCTAAAAATAATTTCATCCGTACTAAATGCTCTCAACTCTCCAACTCGAATTCTTCCTGCTCCTTCTGGCACCTTGCCAAAAACCTTTCTAACAACTTTACCTCATCATCCTTCCCTCCTCTTTTCTACTCTGATGGTTCTGTAGCCATTTCTTCTACTGATAAAGCAGATCTCTTCGCACAGACTTTCTCCTCCAATTCCACCTTAGACGATTCCGGTGCTGTTTCTCCATCACTTCCCCCCCTCCGACTTCCTCATGGCTGACATTAAAATTTCTTCAGCTGATATATTTTCTGCCATCACTGGCCTCAGTACTAACAAGGCATATGGGCCTGATGGGGTCCCTCCTGTTGTTCTCAAGAACTGTGCTTCTGTGCTTACACCCTGCCTAGGCAAACTCTTTCGCCTTTGTCTGTCAAGTTGTACCTTTCCTTCTTGCTGGAAGTTTGCTCTCATTCAGCCAGTCCCAAAGAAGGGTGACCACTCCCAACCCTCCAACTATTCTCCAATTGCTTTAACGTCCTGTATTTCAAAAGTTTTCGAGTCAATTCTCAATAGAAACATTTTAAGGCATCTTTCCTATCACAACCTTCTTTCCGATCGTCAGTACTGGTTCCGTCAGGGACGCTCCACTGGCGATCTTCTCACTTACCTTGCAGACTCCTGGTCATCCTCCTTTCGAGACTTTGGCGAAAGCTTTGCCATTGCACTTGACATCTCAAAGGCTTTCGATCGAGTCTCGCATAAATCTTTAATTTCCAAACTGCCCTCCTACAGTTTCTATCCTTCTATCTGTGCCTTCATCGCTAGCTTCCTTTCTGGTCGTTCTATAGCCACTGTTGTAGACGGCCATCGTTCTTCTCCTAGATCGATCAACAGTGGTGTTCCTCAGGGCTCTGTCCTATCACCAACTCTCTTCCTTTTATTCATCAATGATCTTCTAAGCTGTACATCTAACCCTATCCACTCATACACTGATGACTCCACCCTTCACCTTTCCATTCCGTTCCCGCAACGCCCATCTCAACAGTTACTTCAACAAACAAGGGATGAGGCTGTGGCACACCTAATGTCTGACTTGGCTCGTATCTCTGACTGGGGTAAAACTAATATGGTTGTTTTTAATGCATCTAAGACTCAGTTCTTACACCTATCAACCCGACAAAATCTTCCACAGGTATACCCACTAATGTTTAATAATATTCAGCTTAATCCTGCACCATCCTTGAACATGCCTGGGGTTTCATTTACTCAGGACTTATCTTGGAAAGATCATATTACATCTCTTGTAAAATCTGCTTCCAAGAGATTGGGTGTGCTTAGCCGACTCTGCTCTTTCTTTACCCCTGCACAATTGTTGACTCTATACAGGGGTTTTATCCGCCCCTGTGTGGAGTACAACTCTCATGTGTGGGGAGGCTTCCCACATACAGCTCTTCTCAATAGGGTGGAGTCAAAGGCTTTTCGTCTCATTAACTCTCCTCCTCTTACTGACTCCCTTCAACCTCTGTCTCTTCGCCGCACTGTTGCATCTTTATCTCTTTTCTATCGCTACTTCAATGGTCACTGCTCCTCTGAACTGTCTGCTTGCATTCCTCCACCTCTACGACGGGCACGTAGCACCCGTCTGGCAGCAAACTCTCATCCCTTTTCTGTCCAACTCTCTAAAGCAAGAGTTAACCGTTGCTCCCAGTCTTTCATTTATGCAACAATTCAACTCTGGAACTGTCTCCCTCTGTCTGTATTTCCTGCTGCCTATGATCTCCAGTCTTTCAAACGCAGTGTGTCCAGTCATCTCAAAATGATCGGATCTTGAATTTGGCTCTCTGTTGTATTTTGTTTTTCTCTTGGAGGGAACTGTTACTGCGGGCTCATGGCCTTTGGTTCCTTCTTCCTCGCATAAAAAAAAAAAAAAACACCCTATCATACTTCACCACACCCTACTATACTTCACCACACCCCACCATACTTCATCACACCCCACCATACTTGATCACAATCTCATCATACTTCACCACACCCACACCATACTTCACCACACCCCCACCACACTTCACCACACCCTACCATACTTCACCACACTCCCACCTTACCCCCATCTTTACTCCAAACCGCGTCCCAACTTCTTATCCTCAGCCACAAATCCACCACATCACCCGTCCCCGTTTAAACCTCCACCTCCGTCAGGCCCTTTTCACCTTCAACTATATCCTTCTGCCACTTCATAGGAAACACAGAAGTAACTTAACCTCTTCACTGTGAGAGGCCGTTCTTACAGCGGCTCAACTAGCTGGATAAATGGAAGTCAGTTGGTAGCAAAAAGTAATGGGAATTCGTGTTCATTGTTTGTAACCCCCATCCACTTTATAAATAACATCATCATTACCATCAGCTTCAGATTCTTCAGGACAAAGGATCCTCATTTATTTTTTTCCATTTTGACTTATTAGTTGTTAGCGTTATTCATTCACTCCCAGGTATTTGGTTCTCCGCATTCTCATCGCACTCACAAACCACAGCAATGAATCGTATGGCCCCTTTTATGTGTTTTTCTTGCCACCCCCCGACATTGTTAAGTAATTTTGTAAAGGCTGCTAACACGGAAAAGGTTTGAAGTAGAATTCATTAAACCTTTCATTGCCATGACGTATTTCTATAATTTTGTTGATGACAGATGGTTGTATTCAGTTTAAAGGAGGCAGCTGGCAATGGACAGTTTAATGCGTGATATATCTACCTCCTCCGCCTCGAGAAATTTGTCTTGAGCTGTATCTAATTGATTGGCTGTAGCAAGAATATACTGTATGCTAGTACAGAACGTCATTATATGGCAGTAGTAGTAGTAGTAGTTGTTGTTGTTGTTGTAGTTGTTGCAACCCTAGATTCATCTGAAATGTGAACCCAATAGAGTGCAGACTGAAGTTGCCCCCTCCCTACAGCCCACCATCTCCCTTTCAGGGGATAGGGAGGGATTTAAGGGATATCTCCATAATCAGACAGCGGAGTCGCCCAGCCATGTCGGTGCTACAGCGCGAAGCAGCCCCTCTCCATTACCTTGTGTTCAAGGAGGCAATAATAATTGCTTGTCAGCTTCTGCTTGCCCATATTAGAGATTAACCCCTTCAGCCTGAGAACATCCTTTTTTACTTTGTTCTAGCTAACTTCAGACTATCATAGGCGGCCTGGGAGAACACACACCCATTTCCCTCACACGCAGTGGAGAGGATAATGAAGGAATTGTTTGAGCTCATCAGTTCTGAACGTCCCTCCAAAGCTGAATAAAAGCGTCCGGAGATGGAAAGAATATTATGAACTACGTCATTGTAGAGAAATAGTTAAAAGTTTGAGTAGATATAATGATAGTGAATTGGTTAACAGATCCTTCATATAACCCTTTCAGTATGAAGACTTACGTAATTTGCATAAGACTGAATGGAGGTAGGGAGAACGTAATGGAAAAAATATCATCGTACTGAAAGGGCTATTGTATACTGCATCTGAGCCTTCCAGTAAGAAATTTACTATTTCCCTCAGAGATTTATAATAGTTTCTAGTTCCATCGGAAATTATTAACTCTTATGTTCCTGTGACTCAACCTTTGCTAAATAATATCGCTTGTCAGTAACAGGAACAGACTACTAAAGCTCTCAGGATTAATGGGAACAGTATCAACACTCAGACTCCTGTGACTCACTTTCAACTGAATGAAACTGCCTGACATTACGTGGAAAAGAAGACTAAAATTGTCCCGACCATGAGAGAATTATTAACATTTATTTACTTCTGATAAGTCGTGATTAAATCCTGTTTCCGCGGAGGTATATAACACTCACAATTTCCTTCAAAGATGTTTAAAAATTCATAATAATTTTTCACTTCTCTTCCCAGTTTTTTTTCCACGGAGGCCTTCAATTCTTTTATAATTCATAACCATTTAACTCTTCGTCCTTAACAATTCATAACCATTTTCCTCGGAGGTCTTCAATAAGTCCTACATTCTGAAGAGTTTTTTTTGTTGCTGGAGAGAAAGACGTCAAGTGCACTTATGATCATAAATTCCATTACACTTTCTTGAAGTTTTGCCTCACCATTATGTGATCTCCCTAACTATTTACTGATGTTTAAACGGGGTGGAATAAAAGAATCGTTTTACCTCTTTCGAGCCACAGGGCGTACGAGCTTAGGAGAAACCGAGACCAATCTACCGTAGTCGAGAATAATCAGGCCATTGGAGGCCTCTCAGGGACAAAGCCAAAAGTAAGTACTTGAGTGAGGAAAGGGAGTGTCGTATGAAATGTACAACTCGTAGGGGTGTCAAATAATAATTCTAATTATAGTCGGTTTGTTTTTCGCTTCGTGGAACTGTGCCACCCACACAATTAATTACTTATTCTTCGTTACAAGAACTGAATGAGTCTATAGTCATTAGGTAGGAAAGAGTCTATATCAATAGCCAGACGCCACTATATCGCAAAGTGTGGCCGATTGTCTTTGAGTAAGTTGTGTTACAGGGTGAGGTACTAACCCTCCGCTCACCCACTTGCTGACAGGCAGGGAACACATTTGGGTTGGTTATATGGTTACCACCCAGCTCTGTAAATGGTTTCCTGGCCTACAGGCAACCAATAGGATTGTCAGTCAAGGTAAAGCAACTTGAAAAAGAAAGAAAAGTAATAAAAACTGACAGGAAAAAAGTGAGAAATAGGAGGAGAGGAGGGCAGGCACAAAAAGAATGATAAAGGTGAAGGAAGAAGTAGGCAGCATTGCAAGTGAGTAGCCCTGGTTAAATCGACTCTCCAATAGACCTGCATCTGTTACTTAACTGAGCTGAAATAGGTTACAGACCTTCGTCAGGTTATTAATCACGCGCTGCAGCAAGAAGTGTCATTAAAAATTCCAGTTCGTAGTGGGTGTCATAACAGAACCATCTGAGTAAACATTTTTACTTACATATTGATTCGCTTCGGTAAAGAAAATATATTATTATATCGACGTTTAATTTAAAATATTTACTTACCCAAAAAATAATAATTTAATACTTATTTTAAGAAAGGAAAAGCTATTTTGTAATACTCATCACTTATCTCCGATCATTCCTGATACATGGCAAAAGCTTGTACTAACATCTCTAGCCGAGCCAGGGTAAACCAAGAATAAACTGAAGTGTCAATCGTCACACACACACACACACACACACACACACACACACACACACACACACACACACACACACACTCTAAAGATTAAAACGTTGCTATCAAATGTCAAAGTTAAAATCACTGTCAAAGGTTAAATTTTCTGTCTGTCTGTCTGTCTGTCTGTCTGTCTGTCTGTCTCTCTCTCTCTCTCTCTCTCTCTCTGTATAAATAACTAAATAGATGAATATAAATAAATAAGTATATATATATATATATATATATAATGTTTCTGTAGCTATCGCTTTATCTCTATCTATCTATCTCCGTATTATCTCTACATGGGCCTCTCTCCATCTCTCTGTCGTTTTATTTATCTATCTATTTATCGACCCACCTATCGCTATCTGTCCCTATCCCTATGCCTATCTATACATCTATATCTGCATCTCTGTCTATATTTCTATCCCTGTTTCTATCCCTGTCCCTGTCCCTATATCTATCTTTATCTCTGTCCCTATCCCTAACCTTGTCTCTGTTCCTATCCCTGTCCCTGTCCCTGTCCTTGCCCCTGTTCCTGCATCTATCTCTATCCCTGTCCCTATCCCAATCCCTGTCCCTGTACCTATCCCTGTCCCTGTCCCTGTTCCTATCCCTGTTTTTGTCCCTGTACCTATCCCTGTCCCTGTCCCTATATCTATCCCTGTCCCTGTTCCTATCCCTGTTTTTGTCCCTGTGCCTATCCCTGTCCCTGTCCCTATATCTATCCCTGTCCCTGTTCCTATCCCTGTCTTTGTCTCTGTCCCTATCCCTGTCCCTGTCCCTATGTCTATCCCTGTCCCTATATCTATCCCTGTCCCTATCCCTGTTCCTGTTCCTGTCCCTACATCCATCTCTATCCCTATCCCTATCCCTGTCTCTATCTCCATCTTTGTCTCTATCCCTTCCCTGTCTCTTTCCCTGTCTCTCTCCTTATCTCTAACACTATCCCTAATCCTCTCCCTATCTCTATCCCTACCCCTACCCCTATCCCTATCCCTATCTCTATCACTATCCCTGTCCCTATCCCTATTCCTATCCCTATCTCTATCACTATCCCTGTCTCTATCTCTGTCCCTATCCCTGTCCCTGTCCCTATCCCAGTCCCTGTCCCTATCGCTGTCCCTATCCCTGTCCCTGTCCCTATCCATGTCCCTATTCCCATTCCTGTCCCTATCCCTATCCTTGTCCTTATCCCTGTCTCTGTCCCTATCCCTATCCCAATCTCTATATCTATTCCTATCCCTATCTCTATCCCTGTCCCCGTCCCTGTCCCTATTTCTATCTCAGTTCCTATCTCTCTCCCTATCCCTGTCCCTCTCCCTATCCCTGTCCCTACCTCTATCTGTCTCTATCCCTATCCCTATCTCCATCTCAGTTTCTATCCTTATCCTTATCCCTGTACCCGTCCCTATCCCTATCTCTGTCCCTTAATCTATCTCTATCCCTTTCCCTGTCCCTGTCCCTATATCTATCTCTATCCCTGTCCCTATCCCAATCCCTGTTCCTGTCCCTATCCCTGTCCCTGTCCCTGTCCCTATATCTATCTCTATCCCTGTCCCTATCCCTGCCCCTGTCCCTGTCCCTATATTCATCTCTATCCCTGTCCCTATATCTATCTCTATCCCTGTCCCTATCCCTGTCCCTGTCCCCGTCCCTATATTCATCTCTATCCCTGTCCCTATATCTACCTCTGTCCTTATCCCTATCCCCGTCTCTCTCTATCTCTGTTTCTATCCCTGTCCCTGTCTCTTTCCCTGTCCCTATCTCTAACTCTAATGCTTTCCTTATCTCTATCTCTATCCCCATCCCTATTTTTAAGTGTCGGACCCTGGTCATATGCATCACAGCCCGGTCCCGAGGCCCAGTAGTCCTGCTACATACTATACACCATCACATGTCGCCACATCAGTGCTAATACCCACCATCCATACTGAATACAAGCTTGGGCTGTCCCATACAGGACTGATATACTGGTATTTGCGGGGGTATTTTTACATGTTGACTGGTCTTCTGGTGGACCAGTAAATTAACGAATAGAAGGCAAAATTGTGCTCAGGTTGTGACGGGAAGAGAAACACTTTGGTGTGGTCCAGCAACATGGAGAGAATAAAGAAATAAATTGATTGGGAAGTTGTATGAAAGTGAGGTGACTGGAAGTAGACCAGTGCTGGGTCGGAGATCAAGGAGGAAACACATGAAGGAGGTGGTGTGAAATAGTACAAGTAGGGGGAACCATTGCTGAACAGAGAACTGAAATGTCTTGAAGCTCATTGACGAAGCTGCTCCTCACAGAATATTGCCTCAACCATGTGTTTAACTATCAATTTTTTTAATGAAGGTGGAGCGAATTTCCATGTTAAAAGGGGACGTTGTGTTTTGGCCTAATTTCTTCACGAATATGCACACCTTTACTAATCGCCTAAATCAGTCAGATACCTGCTGTCATATATACTAATCGTACCACATTTGCTGTACCGGAAGGTTGGAATGTCAGTCGACTGTCTTTTGACTGTCATCTGACTCCTACTAAGCGGTTTTGTGGGGTTAATGAAGCTAGGCAAAGATCTGATTGTCAGCTTAGACGGGAATTAACCCTCCTTGTCCGTAGTTATACTGTTATCATTCACTCCTCAGTGTCAAAAGATATAATAATAATAATAATAATAATAATAATAATAATAATAATAATAATAGTGGTGATAAAAGCAACAACAATATAATAATAACATAATAGTAGTAGTAGTAATTATAATAATAATAATAAGAAGAAGAAGAAGAATGATAATAGTAATGATAAAGATCAAGATAATGATTATGATAATGATGGTGATTATTATCAATACATTTATTATTATCATTATTATTATTATTATTATTATTATTATTATTTTTACCATCACCATCATCTGGACCTTCTCTCCGAATAGTATGAGATACTGTCCAAAGATCCCCCCCCCCTTTAAAATCAAATATATGTACCAGTGCACGCACACACACACACACACACACACACACACACACACACACACACACACACACACACACACACACACACACACACATACACACACACACACACACACATACACACACACACACACACACACACACACATACACACACACACACACACACACACACACACACACACACACACACACACACACACACACACACACATATATATATATATATATATATATATATATATATATATATATATATATATATATATATATATATAAGATACCGACCAAAGTTTGCCAAGGTGAATGAACCACACTTCCATTTACTTATAAACTCCCCGGAATGCTGGCTTCACCTGATATCAAAAAACGTTCCGCTTGTAGCTTCACACCAGCCTACCTGGCAGTCAATCCAACGGCTTCCAAGATAAAAAGGGTTGTAAAACCCTGTCTATACACTCCTCCGCACTAAATTCATCCAGCCATCTCCATAGCTTAAGTTTCCTTGCCTCGTTTGCTCATATATTCCTATACTACTACTACTATTATTATTATTATTATTATTATTACCGCGAAGCAGGGCGGTGTAATTTTCACCAGCCCGGTCTATACCCTGTTTGTGTTGCTGTTTGTCTTTCTGTCCCTACTAACTCCTCCTTGGTTATGGATGGATTTGCATGAAACTTCCCAAGTGAGTTCGTCCGGGTACTCCAAAGGTTTTCCACTAAAACAGTTTTCCAATCACAACCATGATTTTTAGAGGGGCCACACTCCTGACGAAATTAAAAGTTCTCAGAAATAGTGAAAGGAGGACAGATAATTTGTCATGGCTTTGGGAACTTAGTACGGTACATGATGTACAATGGACTCTCATCCGTAATGCGATATTTTTTGGAGGATGCCCCCCTTAATGGTTCTTGGGGGGGGAGGGGTCAGTCCTTCCTCCCAAAATAAAAGCGATCAGAAGCAGGGGAAAATGGGCACATGGAATTCTGAGGAACTTCTCAGGTCAGTTTGCCTGGTTCCTTGATAAAATTTTCCACTTTATAAAAATTTTCACCATAATTTTCAGGGGAAAAAGGGCAGATAGTGCTTTTATATCGTACTACGTGTTGTAGAATATTCTCCCGTCAGATACTTACTACTACTACTATAACTACTACTATTTTGTAGTACTTTCAAATTCGTATGCATATCCCAGGACTGGATGTTAACCTTCCATGTTTTCTCTTAATCCATAGGGAGAAACTACACAGCTTCTTTATATTATTATTATTATTATTATTATTAGACAGGGCGACGTGGAGGCGATTTGTTTGTGGCCACCCCTTATGGGATTGAGGCGTCTGACAATAGATATATAGACAGATTTTTATTATTATTACTCACACGACCACAGAGACAACCTGGTGGTCTGTTTGCTTACTTTGTGTGTGTGTGTGTAATTCACCGGGTCGGTCAGAATCACCTGATGGTCGTGATCGTCAGCTTTTACCCTCCCGGAAGGGAGCTGAGAGCTCATATAGTCCAATCTAAGGGCAGGGCTGTGACCTTCACATACCCACACACCCGTCCCCTTGCTCAAGGGGGACAGTAACCACCCACTTCGTCAGTGAAACTTTTCGCAACCTGAGCGAGGCGCGAACTCCCGTCTACCAGATGGCAAGCGAGAACGTTACCACTGCGTGTGTGTGTGTGTGTGTGTGTGTGTGTCTGTGTGTGTGTGTAAGTCGATTGGAGCACTAGCACAATCCTTGCTTTCCAAGTTAGGACAGACAAGCATATGGGTCAGTCGAGCAGGACTGGCGGCACACTCAGGTCGCCTCCTCATTCGGCAGTAAGAGACCATTGTGTATCTCGGGATGTCATACTTAAAAATGAGTATTATAAAACTAAAGCCCCCCCCCCCAGGGAGGAATCACACCAGCTGTGAGCCGATACATATCTAGCGCGGCTCGGAATATGACCTTGACCCTGACCTACTTCTATAAATTTCGAATTCGTAGATTTTCATCCCTACTACACACCTGTAGAATCATGTGATGATATCTTGAGTGGTTGAGAAGTCATCGAGGGAACAGACACACAGACCTTGAGCTACTTTCACCAATTCCGAACTCGGAGGAGATTTTCATCCCTAATACACACCTGTAAAATTTTGTGATGATATCTTGAGCGGTTGCGAAGTTATCGTGCTAACACACACACACACACACACACACACACACACACATACACACACACACACACTGAAAACAATATCAGCTTCGCTATCGCGACTGGTAACAATTTTTACATGAAATAGTAACTTAGGATTGTTCGAATAACTGTATACTGAGACCCACAACCCATGTCTAAACAACTCTACGTCTGCAGTACCTCTTTGTATTATGAAACTCTGGGTTAGTCCCATTCTTCTTTAACCGTTATAAGAATAAGTTTTTGAATTACACATTTTCTCTGAAATATGTTTTAGTGCTTAGTCTTACTAACCCTATGCCTTTCCGATCCCTGATGATGACATTTGAAATGTCAAAACGTCTGAAATAAAGATGCTGTTCATATTTACGCTCGTTGTCCTCGTCCTACTCAAGCTGAGGTTGCCAACAAACCCCCCACAACCTAAACAGTTTTTATACAAAGTAAACTAAATATCATGGAGGGGTTCAGGACAAACAGTGATAAACATACTCCGTTTTTTACATCAGTCAGAGATCAATGACATGGAGTGTTCAAGGGTTAAAATCAGTAGGGAAAATCACCTCGAAGAGTTCTGATCTGACTTGAAGGGTTAATGGTTGGGCCAGAATTAAGAAATTGGATACTGAATAATCTATCGACGGTCAAGGTCACAGGGCTGTCAAATATTTAGCCCTTAAACCAGTTGGTAAGCACGGGTACTGGACTCTGTGGGTGTTCCATATTATTACACCGGCGCTCGCAAAGCGAGAGAAGGAGTTATGCTTTACCTAACCAGGGGAGTAGCCAGAAAGTTCACAAGGGGGGGGGGAGAAAGATGTTCATAGATTCGTAAAAAGGTGGTGGGAGGCGAGCGAAGCTAACCTCTGCAGCTGGGGGGTCTGGTGGGGGGGCGCTGTGAGCCCCCCAGGAAAATTTATGAAAACTTAGTACTTTTATGGGCTTCCTGAGGTCTATGTAAGGTATGTATCAGAGTATTTAGATGATAACTCATTATAGTGAAAATGGCGAAAATTGGAGGAAGAAATTGATTTTGGCTAAAAAAAAAAAAAAAAAAAAAAAAAAAAGCTTTTCTAATGATCCTCATGGAATAAGAAAACAATAATGCATCTGGGAGTCTCATGTGCATTTTCCTTGCCTTTGAGAGCATAATAATCTTAGCTAAGTTAGTTGGAGACTGGAAATGTCAAAATTAATCTGACAAAAGGGGATAACAAAAACGTATTACTGATGATGATGATGATGATGACAGAGTATATATATATATATATATATATATATATATATATATATATATATATATATATATATATATATATATATTATCATCATCATTAGCCATTTGAGTGTCCACTGCAGGACCCGCCTATCCCGACCGAAGTGGGGACGATACTGCCAATGTATCTCTACCAAGTGGCTTAGGCTGTCTGGCAGAGATAGTATGAAGGGTGAGAAATGCTTGTAAGTGTAATTGTAGTGTTGGAGTGGCTTTGGGTGTGTGTGTAGTCTGCGAACCAAGTGTAATCGGCCCGTGCAAGTAAACTGGGTGCAAACATACTTTATAGTACGCAACACTGGTTCAACCACACCACCCCTTATGTCCGCTGAAGCAGTACGTGGCGGAAGAACGTTCCCAAAGTTTATTACCCTGGCGGGGCACGAACCCTCGTTCTCGCATGTACGAAAACGCACACTCTACCACAGATGCACCATATATATATATATATATATATCTATATATCTATATATATATATATATATATATATATATATATATATATATATATATATATATATATATATACAGTATATATCCATCATCCAATCCTATGTTGCCCCATGAGGAGCGTAGAAGCAAGGGGCTGGGCAAGTTGGTCCTGACATTTAAGATGAGAGTGACCAGCCTCACTCATCCCTTAATGGCATTACGTGAGCAATAAACCTCAACCACTATTGGATATAAACCTTCACTGGCTCAATCCGATTGGAGCGCCGTAATTACCCTCTAAACCACCAGGCACAAAAATTTGGTTGTATAGTTACCACCCAGCGTAGTAAATCGTTTCATGGTGTACAGGAAACCATTTGGCTTGTCACTCAGTGTAGAGTCAACCACAGGCAGAAGGAAGAGCAAACAATGAAGGAAAGAAAGACAGAAGAGGGAGTGTAAAGTCACCCGTAGGCAGAAGGATGAGGAGAGAATGAAGGAAAGACAGAAGAGGATGAAAGGAATGAAGGATGGAGGAGAGGAAACGGCAGACACCTGAGCAATACTACACTAAGTGAGTGGATAGTGAGAACCCCCACCTATCACACGTGTATATATATATATATATATATATATATATATATATATATATATATATATATATATATATATATATATATATATATATATATATATATATACCTGATTTCTACTTCGATCACAGGTAATAAGACCTCTAGCACTCATTCGAGCTGATCGTTTTCATACTTTGAACAGATATTGCTTGAGAAATCATAGGTCTCATTAATTTAATGAGAAGGAAACACTAATTAACAAAAACATAAGATATTGTCGAACTCAGAGAAATAAATGTAAATGTGTATTGGTACTCTATAACCGCTACTTCAACTAAAATGAAAATAACACCAATTCTAGTTACATAATTATACCATCAGCAATTCTGCATGCCATGACAGTACTGTGTTTTCATATGAGGGGATTCAGTCTTCTTGCATTTCTCTTTGAGAACCGATCCAAAGTTATGTCTACGTGACGCTGACTTACCACGATTCTCTCTCTCTCTCTCTCTCTCTCTCTCTCTCTCTCTCTCTCTCTCTCTCTCTCTCTCTCTCAAGTGGTTTATTTATTAATTTATTTATTTTTCATTTTTAAAGCATTATTAATTTTTTTTACCCCATACGATTTCAAGACCCTGAAGGGGGGGGGGCCGCTTCCTCCCACCCTTCACTACGCCCCTTTACCTAACGTGTGTCTATCTTTCTGTGTGTGTGTGTGTGTGTGTGTGTGTGTGTGTGTGTGTGTGTGTGTGTGTGTGTGTGTGAATAAAGTAGCCCAAACTTTTTTATTTTAACACAGTTAGTGAAAGGGTGACGGTCTGCCAATAGGATGACCCGTTGTTGTGGAAAATAATGAATCAAAAGTCAAGGTCACAGGGCTAGGTCAGCGCCTGCCTAGCTAAGTCAGCTTAAACCTTTTTCATCCAATATAGACCAAAGTTGAGGTACAGGGCTGACAGCAAAACAAGAAGGAAGAGCTTCAGTTCTGAGAACAATCAGTCAAAGGGAAAGTCAATGTTCGACCCATGTGTCTGTGTACAAACAAATTAACTAGATTAGTTTCTATATCATTTAAACCAAACTTGGTGGAAATGTTGAGGATCACCCAGGGGGTTAACCTCTTTTCTTTTTTTTTAAGCAATCAGTCAAAGGAAACAGTCACATGGCAAGGTCAGCTTAGATGGTTTGCGTCCGATTTAAAGCCAGTTTTGTAGAAGGCTTCATGATAAGGGACGGATGCAGGGATTTGATTTTGAGAAGTCTGTCAAAGGTCAAGGTCACAGGGAGAGATCAAAGGTCAGTGTTTCAGGGCAAGATAAACTCATCAGGTCTGATTTTATTTGAACCAAACATGGTGGAAATGTTAAAGGTCAGCCAAGGATGAAGTAAATCGATTTTGAGAGCAGTTGGTCAAATTTCATATTTACAGGACAAATTCAAATGTTCAGACCTTAGACCAGTTGCTCTGTGAGTATGTTGCCTTCTCTGAGTGCTCCTTGTTGATATTATCTGTGCTATTAAATCTTCCGTGCCTAATTGTATGTGATCATTCATCCGTCCATGTGTGGGAAGCTGCTGAGTAATTATCCTGCTTCTGGAACAGACTACACTGAGTAAGGCTAAGAGTTTGAGGGTGGGTGGAGTGAAGGGTGGGTTGTAGGAAAATAGATCCATGTGAATAGGTCCATGAGAGGAATAAGTCCAATTGGGAATATTGATCCATGGAGTATATGTCCTTGGGAAAATGGTTAATGACAGGTTACTGAGGGAAATGATTCTATGGGTAAAAATATCTCCGTGGTGGAAATGGGTCCATGAGTGAACAGAGGCTCATGTGGGGATCTGTTTTTTTCCACAAGAGAAAATAGGTGCTCTGGAAAACTAGATCCAAAGGAGAAAATAAGTCCATGGGAGAAACATGTCTAGTGTAGAAAATACTGTTGGTTCATGGAAAGGAAATAGGCAGATGGGAAATTATGTCTATGGTGGTAAATTCATCCATGCAAGAAAATAGATTCATGGGGCAAAATATGTCCATGGAAAAAGCAGGTCCATGGGGGAAAATAGTTCCAAATTGAAATGTGTCCTTGAGCAATAATGTCTTGGGTAAAATTGATCCATAAAGGAAAAAAAGTCTATGTGGCAAATAGGTTTTTGGTGGAAAATCTGACAGTGAAGGAACAGGTTTCTGGGGGAAAATAAGTGACTGGTGGGTTAGAGCCTCTGAGGTGCAGCTGGAGATGGGTTTATGTGCTAATTCCTGTCAGAGTGTGTTCCAAATATTAGCCCC
The DNA here is from genome assembly GCF_032717465.1 of Coenobita brevimanus. NCBI lineage: Eukaryota > Metazoa > Arthropoda > Malacostraca > Decapoda > Coenobitidae > Coenobita > Coenobita brevimanus. Next base: position 14,282,189 of record NC_137061.1, on the reverse strand, counting down.
ATCAGTACAATGATGAAGGCTATCAAGACAACACAGGGTGAGCAAGAGTGAGTGGGCAGGATAGCCTGAGTTGGAGGTTTGGTGAGTTACTTCAGGCTAAATATTACTTGGAAGATAAAGGTGCCCACGGTCACTGGTCATAAAGGCAGGTAATATAACCTGTGAATAAAGGCATTGCAGGTATGGGTGTGGTGAGTGGATAGGGATGGTGAGATTCGTGGAAAGAAGTGGGTATGATGGATGATGGAGTAGCGTGGGATGACTACACCCTGTGAAGATGGGTTTTGTATAATAGGCTTCAGTGGCAGTGGGAACAAATGCATTTTATAAGTTTGAGGTGGGCAGGGTGACGTGAGGGTGGGCCAGAATAATACATTAAGTGAAAATGGGCGTTGTTGCTTGGCCACTTTGGGAGTTAGGATGGTTTAAAAGCTCTCTCCAAGAACAAATACAGGAAAATAAACACGCACCACTCTCACACACCTGGCGTATCACGATTCGGGCAAAAGGGCAAAATTAGAGAAAGTTAAAATCTTGAAGCCTTACCTGTATCTACAGTAATTGCCTGGTATTCCTTGGAAACCCACTGCCCACGCCAGAGAGGGAGCGAGCAGGAGGCAGAGGAGCGGCAGATGACGCTTTGTAAGCAACATGGTGACTGTCGAGGATCAGGATGGTAGATGGCCACGCTGGCTGTCTTGCCTCTGTTATATAGTCTGAGTATGGGACAAGGCGAGGGCACTTGGGGGACTGGTAGAATGGGAGGCAGGGGACATGGCAGGGGTGAGGAGTTGGGATGGACCTGGGAGCTGGGGGATGGGAGAGTTTAGGAGCTGGAGTGGATGGGGGGGGAGGGAGGACTAAGGTGTAAGGGTTGGCTGGAAGGGAGGGAGGGTTAGAATCAGAGGCTTGGAGGGGTGACGAGTTTGAGTGCATGGGAGAATTGAGGAACTGGGAAGGACTGCAGGTGGGAGGACTTAGGAGTTGGAGGGGATCGGAGGATGGGAGGGTAAGGCATCAAGGTAACGTGTGAGGTATGGCGAAGAATGGAAAACTTGAAGTATTGGAGAGGTGAGGAGTTGGGGTGGTGGGGGAATGGGGGGCTGGGTGTGGAAGGATTAATAAGTTATTACGGGTGGGGGGATGACAGGGTTGGGGCAGGGTGACAGGAAGGGATTTGGGGAGTGGGTGTGGTGGGAGGACTGAGGAGTTTGGGTTGGATGGGGGTGAGTTAATAGTAGCGGCTACACTCGGATGCGACAGGAAGTCCTTATCCATAACGCTGAACATCTGTTTGGCTCACACCTAAAAATAGCAGTGCCGTAACTAAGGGTGGACTGTTGGAGAAATAACCCTCTTTTCTTATCTGACAAATGGTTATATCGCAAAATGTGTGCCTTCGTTGGAAAAATATGTACAAGTGACGAACTCTATAACATGTTGGGGATGCACTTACGATTTAATTTATATATGTTCAGTGAAATATTATTGCATCACTGTTCTATACCAGGGCCTTTCTAATCATGAAATTCAGTGGTTAGAATTTTCCACTCACAAACTTAATTCCCAAACTTACTGTCGTTACATGGTCAATCCATAGTTACTGATTCTATGTATTTGTCTAAATTGCTTAAGATGACATAAATGTATCTGTAACCATTA
>NC_137061.1:14158027-14275527 GCF_032717465.1 Coenobita brevimanus | reverse complement strand
CACATGAATACAGCCTAATGAGTCACACGCTCAGCCCTTACTCAATAACAAGGATTACTTCAGTCCTTAAATAAGTCGTATTAGTAATCGTCTGAGCTCATTGTAACGTAAGAAATTCCTTTCCACATTAGTTGGCTTGTTGAATGAAACACCACACCGCACTTCAACACAGTGAATAGTCAATTTCTCTGCCTTTCTTATGGAGCATGTGTCATCGGAGTAGCTAATACAATTCATGAACAAAAAGTAGTGGTAACATCAGTTCCATACTATCAGATTTTAAGATGTAGGAATCCGGAATGATTCCTTTACATTTGCTCACAAGACATGCACACAACACATACAAGAAAAATGTTTTCAAGACAGATGCTCAAAACACCAATAAATAGGAAGAAAAATGCTCAGAGTTAATCTCTCTCTCTCTCTCTCTCTCTCTCTCTCTCTCTCTATAGATATATATATATATATATATATGTATATATATATATATATGTATGTATATGTATATATATATATATACTGTATATATATATATAGATATATATATATATATATATATATATATATATATATATATATATATTGTTACATAGCCTATGATTTCATAATCCTTTGTATAATTCTAACGTACAGTATGCTGCATGTTTTATCACGATTCGCCTCGTGGCTTCTATAGTGACCAAGCTTGCGTGTTCTACCTCACTCCCCCTTCTCCTCCCTTATAGTAGAGTAAGTCGTTCTTTCTGTTGTTCAGAGCAGGATTGTCAACTCTTTGTCCCCTATGGCTTCATTTGCGCGTCCTTCTTAAAAGTTGTATCAAGCTCTGCCGGCCCCTATATAATGAGCTCAGTCTCTGCATTAATTGCCACTTAGATCTACTCCTCATTTTGTTCACATCTCTGTCCTTCCCTGTACAGTTGTTATTATTTTTGTGAGTGCTCAGGAAGTCTCCAACCATCTAGCTGCTGTGTAATTTCAGTATGTGTTATTACGTTTTTTCTTGTACTGTATAGCATAAGGTGTTAATTCGAAGGCCTGGTGAGGTTTTTGTGATTCATGTGGAATTTTTGATGCCAGCCATTATTAATAATATTTTGTATCTGTAATAATATATTTTGCATTAACTGAGCATTATCCGGTTTTCTCATTTTATCAGGGCTGACTTAGATAAATTTACTCTTGCTAATTTCGTGTTAATAGAGGCTATTGGAGTTAACTATATATTTAACCTGTTTTTGCCATTACATTATCCTTATTAGTCCTGAATGTTTAGTTGTTAGTTTGAGCATTAAACTTTAACTTGTAATTTTACCTAACTCTTTTGTTTTGAACCTGGAACTTTACGGGACAGTAGTGATTTTAGTATTCTCACTTGAAGTGTTCATTATCTCTCTCTGTTCCGTAACATAAATTTGGTGACCTCTTATCAGGATATTCAGGATATTATCATAAGGATATTGCTTGATATTTTGTGACTGTGATTTATTCATGATGTCTACTGTTACTACTCTTGATGAAGCCAAAGATTTTTTGTCAAATGTGCAAACAATGTGTGATGTAGAAAACAGAACAAACAATGAACTTAAGCTTGTTGCTCAACAATTGGGAATTGCTGTTCGCTCTCATCATTCTAAAGATCAAATTGTTGACATGATTAATAAAAGCTTGTTTAATGTAACTCCTCCAGATGAGCAAACGCAGATTGAAATAGCTAAGTTACAGCTAGCCCTGCAGGAGGCTCGTGCTAAGGAGGCTGAGTTTCAGGCAAATGCTAAGGAGGCTGAGTTTCAGGCTCGTGCTAAGGAGGCTGAGTTTCAGGCGCAATTTGAACTTGCTAGGATTCAGGCAGACCATGAGTATCGCATGAAACAAGGTGGAACTGGATCATCTAGCTCTGATGATTTTCATGTGGCTAAAAATGTTAAACTTGTCCCTCCCTTTCATGAATCTGATTTAACAAAGTATTTTCAGTTGTTTGAGAGGGTAGCTACAGGTTTTAATTGGCCCAAAGAGTATTGGCCAGTACTCCTTCAAACTGTTCTCACCGGTAAAGCTCAAGTAACTTGTGCATCTTTGCCTCAGGATCAATCTGATAATTATGATGTAGTTAAGAGCTTGATTCTTAAGGCCTATGAGCTTGTTCCTGAAGCCTATAGAGTAAAATTTAAGACAACTTATAAGCAAGATAAGCAATCCCATGTTGAGTATGCAAAAATCAAAGAAGATCTGTTAGAGCAGTGATTAATTTCTAAGAATGTAAATTCTGATTTTGATAAATTTAAGCAGTTGATTTTGCTGGAGGACTTCAAAAGGTGTATTAATAAAGATGTAAGCTTATATCTTGATGAGAAAAGAATAGATAATTTGTCTGATGCTGCAGTTTTAGCTGATGAATATGTTCTCACTCACAAGAGATATTCTAAAGAAAAAAGGAAAGCTGAGAGTAAGTACGTTGCCTCTACTCAGAGTACAGGTAACAGGAAAGAGAATAAAGATGATGTTTCTCAGGAAGTAAATACCAGCTCCACCTCTAGATTTCAGAAAAGTAAATGTACTTATTGTAGTAAGCTTGGTCATACTACGGAGAAATGTTTCAGGAGACAGTGTGATGTGAACAAAAAGGAGTCTTTAAATATTCAGTCAATTGGTCTAGTGTCCACCCTTGAGAGTTCCCAGAATTCTTTAACCGAGTTAACTGAACCTGCTTTGAGGGGTAAATTAAATTCTCATGATGAAGCTCCTCTTTTGAGCAGTAACGTGGGTGACACTCTCAAGAGTTCATGTGCTAATTTCCTGTCTGATGGTTTTGTCAGTCCTCTGGACAGTAATGACAGGAAATCAGTTAAAATATATCGTGATACAGATGCTTGCCAGTCCCTTATGCTGACCAGTGTTCTAGGTTCTAATGTTAATTCCTCTGATGAAACTGTAATCTTACAAGGTGTAGGGAATAATTACTTCTCTGTCCCTCTGTGCAGAGTGAATTTAGAGTCTGGTTTTGTTAATGGTTCCGTTATGGTTGGGTTGCTTGAGACACTCCTAATGTCAGGTGTAACTTTCTTACTTAGAAATGATATTGGTGGAAGTCAAGTGTGTCCAGCTCCTCAGTTGTCTAGTGAGCCAGTGGCTGCTACCCAGGATTGTGATGTCCCTGACGTGTTCTCTGCATGTGCTGTCACTAGGGCTAAGTCTCAAGTTACTGGTGACTTAGAGGATAATGATGATGATGTTATCCTAGCTGACACTTTTCTTCCTAATTTGGACCACTCACGAGATGAGGCAGTACCTTGTAGTGTTGATAATTTGTCTCGTCAAGAGTTCGTTGAGTTGCAGGTTGATGACCCTGAGTTGAAAGGTCTAGCTAACTCTACTTGCAGTGAGGAAGAGTCAGCCGGTGCTTCTACTTGTTATTATATAAAGTCAGGAGTACTTATGAGGAAGTGGAGACCCCCAACAACATCAGCCGACTGTGAATGGGAGGTTGTACATCAAGTTGTCATCCCTCATGTTTGTAGGCAGGATATCATTAGAGTGGCTCATGATTCCAGTTTGGCAGGACACCATGGAGTGAGGAAGACTGTGGCATGCATTTTGAAACACTTCTACTGGCCAGGTATCTTCAGAGATGTTTCCTGGTATTGTAAGTCTTGTCACACCTGTCAAGTTGTGAGGAAGTGTAATCAGACCGAAAAGGTTGCACCTCTAGTTCCCATTCCTCCTTTTGAGGCGCCATTCACCCGTGTGTTGGTGGATATTGTGGGCCCTCTTCCTAAGACTTCTTCAGGATTTTCTTATGTGTTGACCCTGATTGATATGGCTACTCGTTATCCTGAAGCCATTCCACTTAGAATTATCTCAGCAAAGAACGTGGTTAAGGATATGCTAGGGTTCTTCACCAAGTTTGGTCTGCCCAAGGAGGTACAGTCAGACCGAGGAAGTAATTTCATGTCAAATGTTTTCAAGCAGTCTCTGAAAGAGTTGGGCATCACCCAGATCATGTCTTCAGCTTACCATCCCCAGATTCAAGGAGCGTTGGAGAGATATCATCAAACACTCAAATCGATGCTCAGGAAATACTGTTTGGAACATCAGAAAGACTGGGATAAAGGTCTTCCATTCGTTGTATTTGCCGCAAGAGAATCTCCAAATGAATCACTGGGCTTCTCACCCTTTGAACTACTGTTTGGCCATGAAGTAAGAGGACCCCTTAAGCTACTCAAGGAATGCTGGCTGTCGCAGGAAGATGACGTCAACCTGCTGGAGTATGTGATGAAGTTCACAGAACGGCTGTCCACTGCTTTACAGCTAGCGAGAGAGAATTTAGGAACTGCTGAGGAGAAGATGAAGACTTGGTATGATAAGAAGTCCAGGTTACGCCACTTTCAGCCAGATCAGGTTTTGATTCTGCTACCGGTGCATGGGCAACCTCTTCAAGCCAAATTTAGTGGTCCTTATTTCGTGGAGAAGAAACTCAGTGATGTCAACTATGTCATCGCCACACCAGATCGTAGAAAGAACAAGCAACTTTGTCACATCAACATGCTAAAGTTATATCACAGGCGGGACGAAAATAACCCAGTCTGCACTGTAGCTGTTCCACCCGAGTCTGCAAGTGAAGTTCTCCCATGCAGCATGAGCCTGAGTGATAGTTTGGGGATGAATCCTGATATCATGAATGATCTCCAGACTAAGCTTTCTCATCTAGCTCCCAAGGAAAGGCAGGAGTTTTCGGCATTACTGCAGGAGTACCCGCAAGTGTTCCGTGCCACTCCAGGAAGAACCACTGTGTTGATGCATGATGTCGATGTTGTAGATCCAAAGCCAATTAAACTGCCTCCTTACCGTGTGAACCCAGTGAAAGTTCCTCTCATCCAGAAGGAGCTTGGCTACCTGTTGGACCACAAGATGATTGAGCCCTGTCAGAGCGAGTGGAGTTCTCCTGTCACTCTAGTCCCTAAGCCAGGTGGGTCACAGCAGCTTTGCATTGACTACAGACGTGTTAATCAGATAACCATAACAGACACTTATCCTCTCCCTCGTGTGGAAGATTGCATAGACAAGATCGGAAAGGCTAGGTACATAAGTAAGTTTGATTTGTTAAAGGGATACTGGCAAGTACCTATGACTGAATGTACTAGGGAGATCTTATGTTTTGTAACACTAGGAAAGACTTTTGCATGTTCTGTAATCCCATATGGTATGAAGAATGCGCCAGCCACTTTTCAGAAGCTCATGAATGTTGTAACAGAGGGTTTGGCAGGGTGTGTTGTTTATATTGATGATGTATTAATCTTCAGTGACAACTGGAAAGATCACTTATGCCATGTCAGTAAATTTCTTGAGCGTTTGGTTCAGGCTAATCTTGTAGCTAATTTATCAAAGTGTGAGTTTGGTCAAGCTAAAGTTCAGTACCTTGGGTACGTAATTGGTGATGGACACGTTGCACCACCAGGAGCTAAGGTTCAGGTTATAAGTGATCTTCTCAGACCTAAAAGTAGGAAAGAGCTACAAAGATTTTTGGAAATGGTAGGTTATTACAGGAGATTTGTTCTTAACTTTTCAATTCTTGTATCACCACTTACAGACCTACTGAAAAAGGGAGTTAAATTTGTCTGGACCGACGACTGTAAATCCTCTTTCAGCAAACTTAAAGCTATCCTATTAAGTCAGCCAGTGCTCGCTACTCCAAATTTTGTTAAGCCTTTTAAGATGGCTGTTGACGCAAGTGATACAGGAGCTGGGGCTGTTTTGCTGCAAGAGGATGATCAGGGTATTGAACACCCTGTATCTTATTACGGTAAGAAGTTCACTCCACCTCAAAAGAACTACTCAACTATTGAGAAAGAGCTTTTGGCCTTGATTTTGGGTTTACAGCATTTTTCATTTTATTTGTCTTCTGGTTTTGACCCCATAGTCATTTATACCGATCATAACCCACTGAAATTCCTTAGTAAGTTTAAAGATAAAAATCAGAGATTGACAAGATGGAGTCTACTTCTTCAGGAGTATTCATTAGACATACAACATGTCAAGGGGAAAGAAAATGTTATTGCAGATTGCTTATCTAGACTTTAGACAGATTGTTTTAGAGTAATAAGAAATTTCCTTTGTAATTTTTTTTTTTTTTTTTTTTTGTGGGGAGGTGTTACATAGCCTATGATTTCATCATCCTTTGTATAATTCTAACGCACAGTATGCTGCATGTTTCATCACGATTCGCCTCGTGGCTTCCATAGTGACCAAGCTTCCGTGTTCTACCTCACTCCCCCCTTCTCCTCCCTTATAGTAGAGTAAGTCGTTCTTTCTGTTGTTCAGAGCAGGAGTGTCAACTCTTTGTCCCCTATGGCTTCATTTGCGCGTCCTTCTTACAAGTTGTATCAAGCTCTGCCGGCCCCTATATAATGAGCTCAGTCTCTGCATTAATTGCCACTTAGATCTACTCCTCATTTTGTTCACATCTCTTTCCTTCCCTGTACAGTTGTTATTATTTTTGTGAGTGCTCAGGAAGTCTCCAACCATCTAGCTGCTGTGTAATTTGAGTATAAGTGTTATTACGTTTTTTCTTGTACTGTATAGCATAAGGTGATAATTCGTGGGCCTGGTGAGGTTTTTGTGATTCATGTGGAATTTTTGATGTCAGCCATTATTAATAATATTTTGTATCCGTAATAATATATCTTGCATTAACTGAGTATTATTCGGTTTTCTCATTTTATCAGGGCTGACTTAGATAAATTTACTCTTGCTAATTTCGTGTTAATAGAGGCTATTGGAGTTAACCATATATTTAACCTGTTTTTGCCATTACATTATCCTTATGAGTCCTGAATGTTTAGTTGTTAGTTTGAGAATTAAACTTTAACTTGTAATTTTACCTAACTCTTTTGTTTTGAACCTGGAACTTTGCGGGACGGTGATTTTAGTATTCTCACTTGAAGTGTTCATTATCTCTCTCTGTTCCATAACAATATATATATATATATATATATATATATATATATATATATATATATATATATATATATATATATATATATATATATATATACCTATCGCCAGAGTCCGAGAAGGAGGGCTACCAAGATTCTGAAATATGTGTGAGAAGATCGCCAGTGGAGCGTCCCTAACGGAACCCATACTGATGATTGGAAAGAAGGTTGTGAAAGGAAAGGTACTTAAAAGTATTTTTAAGGATAGATTCAAAAGCTTTTGAAATATTGGATGTTAAAGCAATTTGGCGATAGTAAGAGGCGGGGAATGGTCACCTTTCTTTGGGACTGGCTGAGTGAGAGCAAAATTCCAGCAAGAAGGAAAGATACTAGTTGACAGATAAAGGCAAAAGAGTTTACCTAAGCAAGGTGTATGTACAGAAGCACAGTTCCTGAATACAACAGGAGGGACTCCATCAGGTCCATATGTTTTGTTAGAATTGAGGCCAATGATGGCAGAAAAAAAAAAAATCAAAGACGTTTTAATGTCAGTGATGAGTAAGAGGGGGGAAGTGATGGAGGAATAGCACCGGAATCGTCTAAGGTGGAATTAGAAGAGAAGGTCTGAGCGAAGAGTTCTATCTTATAAATAGAAGAAACAGCTACAGAGCCATCAAAGTGGAAAAGAAGAGGGAAGGATGATGAGGTAAAGTTGTTAGAAAGGTTTTAGGTACTAGAAGGAGCGGGAAAATTCAGAGCATTTAGTATGACTGATTGATTGACTGATTGTAGTAGAAACTGGCGGCGCAACTGCCAGGGTCACATGCAGCCGGACAACAAACTAAAAAAGACAGCAAATAAATAGTGCATATTCAAAATAAAGTTAAAAACTATTACTAGAAATTAAACACCGAAAATAATAAAAGACTAGTTAAAAGAAAATATCAATTACTTATAAAAGTGGAAGGAGGCCCGCCTCCTGAAGAAAACTAAAAACATCAGTAAAATCGCTATAGGCTCCACCAAGCACTGAGGACAGACAGTAGGCACCATCTGCCACTCTATGCCTATGGAGGAATCTCTGATGCAGGTCCCCCAAACTTGGACACTTGACCAGCAAGTGACGGACATTAAGGGGAACAAGGCAATCATCACAGTACCGTTGAGTCTCACCACTCATCAGGAACCCATGTGTAAACCAAGAGTGCCCAATGCAAAACCTAGCAAGAGCCATCTCCAATCGCCAAGGCATGGAAGGGAGAACCTTTGGCACAACCACTCTCTGAAAGACCTCTTTCACCTTATTAAGAACGACACCATCCCAGCGTCTCGCCAACATGTATGAATTCTGAACCGCAAGTAAGGTGTTACATCAGAAGCAGGAAGTGGATGTTCGGTTTGGGGCTGTTGAGAAGCCACAGCCTTGGCCAATGCATCCATTTCTCATTGCCCACCACACCAACATGTGCGGGAACCCAGCAAAAATCCACTCTCTTCCCCCGATGATGAATGAGGAACAGCCATTCCAAGATAGCTAAAACTATAGGATGGGAAGAGTTAAAAGAGGCCAGGGCCAAAGGAGCTCCTTGAGAGTTGCTAAAAATAGTAAAATAATTGTCAGGGTGAACAAACGCCAATGTCAGGGCTAAAACGATAGCTGACAACTCTGCAGTAAGAACTGAGGCACGCAAAGGAAGTCTACTTCCATGGCTAAAATTGGGAAATACTACTCCAAAACAAACACCAGATGCGGATTTAGAGCCATCAGTATACACAGGTTCAGAACCACCATGACTAGAAGAATGTTCTAGAAATAACTGTAAAAGACACTGAGAAGCGACAGAATCCTTTGAGCCTGCAAAAGACCTGCAGAAAGGTACCTTGGGCAATATCCATGGCGCAACCCTCGGGATCCGAACAGGACTGACAGGTGCTGCTGACAAACCAAACTCCTCGATAATATCCCGAACCCTATAGCCAAACGGGCGAGGCATGCAAGGGTGTCTGCTATAATACAAAAAACAAAACTGTTTCATCACACACTCACAGACAGATGAGTATGGAAAGCGACCAATCCGGAGCAACAGACTGACGCAGTAGATCTAAGTGAGGCACACCAGCTTCCACCAACAAGCTGGGAATTGGAGATGACTGAAAAGCCCCAGTTGCGAGGTGACAACCAGCATGATAGACAGCATCTACAGTTTTTAGTCTGGACTCTGTGGCAAAGGAGTACACCTCGCAGCCATATGACAGCTTGGAGGTTACAAGAACCTGAAACAAATGCAAGAGCATCCTCCGTTCAGCACCCCAAGAGGTATGAGACAGAATCCCCAATAGACTGAGAGCCTTCATACATGATGTTTTAAGATTTGCCAAGTGTGAAACCCATGTCAAACGGCAGTCAAACGTCAGGCTCAAGAATTTTGTCTCTGTCACAGAATGGAGTCTCCTGCCACAAAGCTGGAGATCAGGGTCCAGGTGTACCCCTCTCATCCTACAGAGGTGCATAGCCACAGTCTTAGAAGGGGAAAACGGAATACTTTTGGATGTGGCCCAGGCAGAAATCTTGTCCAAGGCAAGTTGCATACGCCGCTCAATAACAGACGTGCAGGAGCCAGAAAACCATATAACTAAGTCATCCACATAAAGGGATGAGGATACCCCAGCAGGCACAGTGTCAACGATAGCATTGATGGTCACTGCAAACGGGGAAACACTTAAGACACTCCCCTGTGGGACACCTTCCTCCTGGCACAGTGGTGCAGAGAGAGTAGAACCCACACGGACCTGAAACACAGGCTCAGACAAGAAGTCTCCAAGCAACACAGGCAAGCGACCATGTAAACCAACGGCATGAAGTTGTTGGAGGATGCCATGGTGCCAGGCAGTGTCATAAGCCTTCTCAAGGTCAAAGAACACAGCCACAAGATGTTGCTTAGAAGCAAAAGCTTCACAGATCGACGTCTTGAGCCTGATAAGGTTTTCTGAAGTGCACCGTAATTTACGGAAACTACTCTGCGACGGAGAGAGAAAGCAACCCTTCTCCAGAAACCACATAGGTCTGACATTGACCATCTTCTCGAACAGCTTGCACACACATTACGTTAAAGTGATAGGGTGATAGCTGGTGACCTGGGAATGGTCTTTACCAGGCTTGGGAATAGGGAGGACCAATAACCAACTTCCAACTCCTGGGAATAGAGCCCTCACTCCAAACCCTGTTAGAGAGCTCCAATAAAAACTAAAGTGAATCAGTCGGCAGATAATGGAGCAGAGCGTATGGAATGTCGTGAGGCCCAGGAGCAGTGTCACGACACTCTGAGAGGGTAGCATGCAGCTCACAGAGGCTGAAGTCTAAATTATATGGCTCTCCGCCATGAGAACGAAAGTCGAGACCCAGCCTCTCCTGATTACTATGGAAGGTAGCAAATGGCTGATAAGGATCTTTTTTTGAGACAGCATAAAACTGATTTGCAATAGCAGAGGCTATTGCATCTGGTGCAGACACAAGTTCTCTGTGAAGTTGCAACACCGGTGGGGAGGGAGACGAGAACCTGCCAGAAATCTTGCGCACCTTTTTCCACACCATAGGCATTGGAGTTGAGGATGTAACTGTACAAACATACGACCTCCATGAGTTACGGCGAGCATTCTTCATCACCCATCTATAGTGAGCACATGCTTTGTGAAACTGGATTTTTAGAAAAGCAACATTACGAATGGCAAAAAACGACGGGCAGCTACTTTGTAAGCTCTCTTTGCTATGGAGCAGTCGTCATTCCACCATGGCACAGGTTTCCGGGAAAAAACACCAGATGTCCATGGGATGGAATGATCCCCTGCTGAGAAAATGGTCTTAGTAAAATAACGTTTGGCATCATCGATAGTTGAAAAATCAGTAACCCTGTTGGCAAATACACATAGTTCCTCAAAGAGAGACCAATCAGCCCTATCCACACACCAGCATGGCATACAGGCTGCAGGTACAGAGCGAGTAGACTGGACTGTCACAGGATAATGGTCACTACCATTAGATCATCCAAAACCTCCCAACAAAAATCAAGGGCACAGTCAGAGGAGGAGATGGCAAGGTCAATAACAGAATACGTGCCAGTCTGAACATGAAAATGGGTCAGCCTCCCATCATTTAGGACAACCAAATCTAAATCCCCAACCAAAAAGGCAAAAAGATAACCCCGGGGATTTGAAAGTGAGTCACCCCACAAAGGATGGTGGCCATTAAGGTCACAAAGGAGTAGGAAAGGAGGTGAAAGTTGGCTGATGAGGATTTCTAGATCAGCACGCATAACAGGAGTGGAAGACAGTATAGCGCCTCCCAACGTACATCTGTACTGCTAGAACTTGAAAGGGAGACTGTTTCGCAAAGGATATAAAGGGGACATCAGAACGGCACAAAATTGCACATCCACTGCTGAGACCACCAGGAGGAGATGCATGGAAGACCTCATACCCCTTAATAGATGAGAACTGTCTGTCCCCCACTATCGTCTCCTGAAGATAGACACATAGCAGGTTCGGACCAGAGAGTAATAACTGCAATTCCTTCCAATTTGCCATGGCACTTCTACAATTCCATTGTAGTACACTGGCTGAGAATGCCATAGTACCCATAGTGAAAGAAGAATCAGGATGAGGGGCAAGACAACCTCACTTCCCGACTGGGTTTGGATTGATGCTTATGAAAGCCCTTTGAAGGAGCCTGCCCAGCACCAGAAACCCACACCCTCTGTCTAATATCTCAAGGCAAATGTGAGGATGAGGAAGTAAGTTTACAACACTCCTTCTTGGAGTGGGCATACCAGTTTGTTTGGAAGGCGGCTTGGGGGCCACCTTTGGAGATGTAGGACAGCCAGTGCTCCCACCAGTAGCCCCAGAAGTGGAAGTAGAGTTCACAGGACTCGAGTCTTTTGAGGGGACCATCCCATACTTCAGATCTGAAGCAACAACGAGCTTTCCACCAACATCTCCAGGTGAGGACGGGACCAGAGGTGAAGCATCAGTTTCAGATGTGACCTAGCTAGATCCCTCAGCCTGCTGGGAAGAGGAAACAGGAGAGGTGTTGACAGAAGGTTCAACAACAGAAACCTTAGGTGGCCGGTCGTCATGCTCAAAGGACTCTGACGAACAATAGTGACGTTTGCCAGGTACGGGAGAAGGAGTCTGGTCAATGTGGACATCCGCCGCCACCACAGAAGTGTGTAAGATATCAGCCACCGAAGTGGGGACAGAAACAGTCCCAGTAGCAGTTGGGCAACTGTCTTTCTCACAAACAGTACTAACCATGGGAACAGCATTCTGCATATCACAAGTTGAAGGAGTGGTTACTGGAATGGGACCTATCCCATGTGTTGCTGTCACAGCAGCATCTCCCAACTGGGACGTCTGTGATGACTGATTATCCCAAGAAGTAGGTGGGGTAACATGAAGTGTTGTCTTTTTGTACTGTGGGACCTCCGTACGACGTGAGAGAACTGAAGCAAATGTGACCCTGGGGCAGATAAACATCCCTCTGACCCTTTCCTTTGCCTCTGCAAAAGAAAATTTCTCACGGCTTCGAACTGACATGACTTCTTTCTCAAACTTGTAATGGTTGCACTGTGTTGATGAAGCTAGGTGAGCACCGTGGCAGTTGATACACAAGGGGGGTTTCGGGCAGTCCATCTCGCCATGTGAATTACCACCACAATTAACGCACACCTGTGGGAGACCTTGCATGTTCCTATGACAAGACCTGCTGACATGCCCAAATCTCTGGCAGTGAAAGTACCGCCTAGGTCTTGGCACATATGCTTTAACCCAAAGGGGGTAGTAAGCTGCCTCTAAAACATCAGGCAATGTCAACCGATCAAAGGTGACAATTAGTGATGGTGTGCCGGTCAATATCCCATTTACCTTTTTCTTTATCCTTTCCACCTTCACTACTCCCTGGTCTTTCAGCCCATCCAGGAGGTCCTCCTCTGAGTACCTAAGTAACTCCTTAGAGAAAACAACACCTTGAGTCTCGTTCAGGGTGGAATGATTGGTGGCTGTGACATCACAGGAGCCTAAACATTTGATGGCATGGATGCGGATGCTTTGGTCTGCATCCCTGGCCTCTACAAGGAGTGACCCATCTGCCTGTGGAACAACCTTTGGGGATGACCCACAAGCCTTGACCAGGTCACGGTGAACCTTAAACGCATTGTGGTCCCTGAAAGAGGAACCATCAGCCAGCTTCAAAACTACAAATTCCTTATATTGATCAGGTAGAAAGACACCAGTTGTTGTCTCAGTGCAGAGTGAGAGAGCTTTCTTGGAGGGGTGAGTGCCGGTCCCTAGAAAGAGCTCCTTCCCCTAATGTGGTACAGTGTCACCAGGAGCACCAACATGGCCAGTTGACAGGGACTCTTGGGCCCGGCCACCTGTCACACGAGTACCAAAAAAGGGGGGAGACTCAGCCATAATATGACTATAACTAACTTCATTCCCCCACCCCTCCACCCACCATGAAGCCCAACAAGGGTAGGTCATATGCCAGGGACAACACCACTGGCGACCCCGGAGGTAGCAGGAGAGCATACGCGGGTAACCACCGGGGGACCTGGGCAAGGGTGACTCCAGGACGATAGGAGCCATCTGGTCCCCCAGTGCCCACTTGACCCTAGCCAACGCATGACCAGTCGACTGACCTGGTTAGGTCTAACCAGGCCGCCCATCTAGCCAGAATAAGGGACCAAAGAGGTGTTTTGCTAGCAGCAAGTGCATCATGCAGCATCGCTCAACCTCCAGAACTCCCATCTCCCAGCATTATGGGACGCCACGCACGGCAAACACGTGGAAAGGCAACAGTCTTGCCCTAGATGGTAAATGGGCAGGGATTAACATCACCAGCAGGCCTCCTCCACCAGCGATGTAGGGGGTGCTTGGTCCATGAGGCCGACAAATACCGAACCCTACAAAGGTAGGCAAGCATCCCGAGTAAGTGGCATTGCCAGCCATGCTTCAAGCCCAGCCACCACGTCAAGGTGACCCCCCTCACCGGGGGCATTTAGTATGAACAAAATTATTTTTATTTTTAGTAAAGTAAAAAACAGAGAGCATAATTCTGGGCAGAAGCATACGCGATGAGATTCATGGGTGGGTTGGCTCCAGTGCCTTTTGTAGGTCTTCTTCTTGTTGAGGACAGCATTAAAACAAGTGTGGGCGAGAATGGAACCTACCAACCAAGCCACCCTGCCTCAGTGGTTCTGTATAGTTAGAAGGTGTATTGAAATATACACAAAAGCTAGTTATTCAAGGCTTTTCTTGCGAGCATCACCTGCTCAAATAAGATCTCCATGTATAGTCGTGGTCATAAATAATCACCTATCCTCCAGTACCCCGTGCCTTAGGCTGGCCTCTTTATGCGTGGCAAGTCACAGTGGAGTGGGCGGGGCTGAGAGAGAGGAGGCAAAGAGAGAAGGAATGTTGGGTGGGGGGACTAGTGATGGTGTGAGGGGAGGAAGGGGAGGTAGAGGAGGGAGAGAGAGAAAGAAAGTTGGGTGGGGGGACTAGCGATGGTGTGAGGGGAGGAAGGGGAGGTAGAGGAGGGAGTGAGAGATGGAAAGTTGGGTGGGGGGACTAGCTATGGTGTGAGGGGAGGAAGGGGAGGTAGAGGAGGGAGTTAGAGATGGAAAGTTGGGTGGGGGGACTAGCGATGGTGTGAGGGGAGGAAGGGGAGGTAGAGGAGGGAGAATGAATACCAAGTGGTGGTCACATAATTTATCTATTTTCTTTCCTTCAGGGCATGATATAAAAGAGTAAATATTTGGTAGATAATGCTGCATTACACCTTGTATACCGGCTTCAGATAACAAGCTTTAGATAGGTGCTGATATCTAGGGCTGGCTCGTGAGAGAAATACATTGACGTGACAGATTAAAATTTAGTGCAGAGCCAAATATTTGTATTTATCCGTGTATTTTGACTTCAGACGCAGAACGGAATCTGGATGGCTTTGACTCCCGTAATGTTTGTGTAAGAAACGCCCTCTGCCCTTACATGTAATTAATTTTTGGAACTAAATATTATATGCAACCTTTGACATGGCTGTGTCCACAGTAAATATGATCATCCTCTCGCTTTACACTCCCTCTATACAGTCACCATCATGCCAACTATTTTATGGCATCTCTGCATGAAAAGGCTATTAATTTTATGATAATTGTGCATCAAATGTCTGTGCACATGGGTGGATTCAATAGCGGTATGTCTCATAATCCGTAAGAAGGAAAATGAAGCAAAATCCTACCCATACTCCAATAATATATCTATGTCAATGTTCACCGACATTAGTCAAGCCAAAGCAACCAGGAAAGCCGTAGTAAGTAGTCCATTGGCCTCCTGCCTCAAACCTCTTACACTCTTCGCGGCAACGAGGAAACAATATTGTTGATGGTTTGCTGGTTTCGCCTGAACAGTCCTCACTCGTCTTTGGTGTGCTGCAGGAGGCGGGCCCGTACATGTCCTCTCGTTCTCTGGCTCCCAAAGGTTGACAATCTGACCCATACAATCTCGATGGCACTGCATTAATATTTGATCTGCCACGTCAGTATATTTCTCTCATGAGCCAGCCCTTGATATTAGCACCTATTTAAAGCTTTTTATCTGATGCCACAATATAAGCTGTAATGCAGCATTATCTACTTTTTTTTTTTTTGCCTATCGACCATTGGGGCCGGAGCCCCTGGTCATTAAGGCAAAAATATATATATATGTATATACATTCATACATATATACATATATATATATATACGAACATATATACAGTATATGCATACATACATACATACATACGCACATTCATGCATATGAACATACACACTTTCATGCACACGTACATATATATATATATATATATATATATATATATATATATATATATATATATATATATATATATATATATATATAATAATTTTTATTTTATTTTTTTGTAATTTTTTTTATTTTTTATATTTTTTTATATTTTTAACCTTATATTACTTATAAACTAAAATGCCTAATCTAAAGACCCTAAAACTAATCACCTAACAGACAAATCACTAACCTATACTAAATCCTAAGAGACAAATAAGTAGACCTACACTAATGGTAAAAAAGCCTCGACCAAGAGAACACCATCGACTGCAGATATGTAATGCTTTTCTACATTACATACCTGCACTCATCACCTGGTGACTGTCAGTCGGGGCACAACCTAATATAGGAGACATCAATATATGAAAGGGAACCAGACGAGTCAGGAACATTTCCAAATACGTCAGCTGTCAGCCCTAATTAGAATAACTTAAACAAGATGGTATAATGTATTTACATAATTTGTACAAAAAGTGAAGAACCTCGCCCAGCAGACCACCATCGACTGCAGGTGCCCAATACCTTCCTATATTGCACACTTGCACTCATCAGCTGGGGACTGTCAGTCGAGGAACGGGGTTTAATGTAGGGGACATCAATATCAGAAATAGGTCAGTGGGTGGGGGAACTATTTCAAATACGTCAACTGTCAAACATAATTAACAGTACAATATATACATATTTACCGTTGATAAAAACTATAACCATACAGTAAAAAAGTCACGTCACTCTGATCAGTCCGGTCTCTCTCAGGAAAGCCATCAATTTATCAGTCATAACAATGTCCCCATCACCCAGGATGGTGGAAAGGGTGAAGGGAACGTCTGCTGCGCCGCAGTAATTTATAAGTGAAGCACGTTCACGAATAAATCGCCGACAGCACAGGATGATATGACTGATAGATAACACCGCATCACAGATGTCACAGTGTGGTGGGAAGCGTCTTTCCATATATGGTTTCACGTGAGTTAAAATGGTGGCATTGAGCTGTAACCGTGCCAATACTTTTTCTTCAAGGCGACTGGGGTGGTTGGCAGTTTCCCCGTCGCCCAGGTGCGGCTTACAAGTTGGAATATTTAGTCTGGTCCACTGACCTTGCCACAGAAGATTTATTGATTTCTTTCCGAGAGAAAGACTCGACGTAGATCACGAGGAACGTCCCAAGTCTCCTCGAGCTCTACAGCCGACTTTGGAAGTAAGTCAGCCTGCTCATTGCCGTAGATACGACAATGACCAGGCACCCAGATCAGCGTGAATGACTTGTTGCATGAATGCAACTTATTAAAGACGCGGCCCTGGATCTCGTGAGAGTCCGTAGTACAAGATGCAATTGCCTGAAGGGCTGATTTTGAATCAGAAAATATGACAAATGAGTCATGCCTAGAATTGAGAGCATAGTCTATGGCTTTGTCAATAGCAAAAAGTTCGGAGGTAAACACAGATGTATGAGTCGGCAACCTATACCTAAGTGCACATTCAGTAGACCACACACTTGCACCCACACATTCACTCGACTTGGAGCCGTCGGTGTACAATTGATGGGACCCCAAGTGACAAACGATGATGTTACGAAACAAGTGGTGTACCTCCGCCTCTGGGGCCTTGGCCTTTGGTGCTGGGAGCCATGATACATCCACTGTAAAGCTGAGTGGCTCCCAAGGCGCTATCTTTTTAAACACTAACTTGTCACAGTCACTGGGGTCCTCACCAAGCTCCTGAGTCAGTAAGTGGAGGTGAACAGCAAGTGGCTGACGCACCCCCCGCAGAAGGTGGTGGTATTGACGCAGGGGGATACAGGCCACATTGCCGATATTACTTTTCCTTAATGTTCGTAACCCGTACGATAATGCCAAGTGGTCACAGCGAATATGGAGGGGAGGCACATTCGCCTCCACTTCCATACGAGCTACACGGGTACACCGAACAGCTCCAAGACACATCCGCAAACATTTATTCTGAAACACATTCAATCCTTTCAGCGTGGCATCAGATGCCGAGCCATTCACCTGTGCGCCATAATCTAGCTTTGATCGAATAAGGGACTTATACACCATTAATAAAGATTTTCTGTCAGCACCCCATGTAGTACCCGCTAGGTACTTGAGGACATTTAACGGTTTATCACAACGAGCAAGCAAAGTATTAACATGAATTTTAAAGTTCAAACGACGATCAAAATGAATTCCCAAAAACTTTATAGAATTTTGAAAAGGTACTGCCTGATTATCCAAAGTCAAGCACAAATTAGGTACGTTACGAGTCGTAAAAACAACAGCGGCACACTTACGGATGGAAAACTTAAATCCCCACTGCAAGGCCCATTGGTGGACGGAGTCAAGGGCTGCTTGAATCCTCCCAGCCGAAAATTGTGCATTACGGGAGGGATGCCATATTGCACAATCGTCAGCATAGAGTGAGTATTTAAGATTCCTGGGGATGGAAGCTGATGACAGAATATCATTGATTGTAATAGTAAATAAAGTAGGACTAAGCACACTTCCCTGCAGCACCCCGTTTGCCTAGATAAATATATCCGATGTTACGTTACGGGACAATTTGACAGAGAGAGTCCTGTCCCTTAAGAAATTTGAAATAAAAATAGGCAAATTTCCTCTTAAACCATAAGCATAGAGCTTCATTAGTATACCGTGTCGCCATGTTATGTCATAGGCTTTATGGATGTTCAAGAACATCCCTATCATGAATTCTTTATTGGCAAATGCCTTTGCAATACAATGCTCTAAATGATCTAGTGAACTTCTGTATTTACGGAAGCCACATTGTTGATCATTTAACAAATTCTTCGACTCTAAAACAAAAAGAAGCCTATTATTAACCATACGTTCCATGACCTTACATAGGCAAGAAGTCAACACAATAGGACTAAATGAAGTGGGATTCATAAGACGACCAGCCTCTTTGGGTATCGGTATGATGTGTGCAAAGTGCCATGAGTTTGGGAACGTTCGAGACGCCCAAATCTCATTGTACAATGCTAACATCTTAATCAGGTTGGCCTGATTAAGATGCTGGATCATACCGTACGTGATGGTGTCTGGTCCAGGGCTGGTGTCTTTACAGGATTTAAGGGCAAGAAGCAGTTCATCTAACGTAAACTCTTTGTTGTACGGGGAGTCTACGTCTTCTGTGGCAAAGTCAATAATCCGTAGCTCAGCCATGCGTTTATGATGTTGGAAACGCGGATCATAATTGGCTGAGCTACTTACATGAGAAAAACTCTTGGTGAGGATGTTAGCAACGTCCATGGGCTCGTCATAGATGTTATTATTTACTTGCAGGGTGGTAATTGGGAAGTATGGGCCTTTATTATTTAATATTCTTATGGTGGACCAGACTTTACGTAATGGTGT
The DNA here is from genome assembly GCF_032717465.1 of Coenobita brevimanus. Classification (NCBI taxonomy): domain Eukaryota; kingdom Metazoa; phylum Arthropoda; class Malacostraca; order Decapoda; family Coenobitidae; genus Coenobita; species Coenobita brevimanus. Next base: position 14,256,325 of record NC_137061.1, on the reverse strand, counting down.
TGTACAAGTCACCGTGGACACAAAGGACCGCCAGGAGTCACGTTTGGCCCTTCTTATTATTCTCCTTGCCTCAGCCCGTGCCTGTTTGTATACAATAAAATTTTCCTCAGTGGGCTGACTATCAAAAATCCTGTATCTCCTATTGCGTTTTCTTAATGCTTTTCAGCAATCCTGCATTCACCAATGTGCTCTATGCTTCGCATGAACTGTAGAAGTCTTGGGAATAGCAGCCTCAGTTGCATGTAATATGGATTGGGTTAAATTTTTGACCTTAACATCTATGGTCTCCCCAGATATATCTAAATTGGCGATCCTTGAGAAGGATCCCCAATCTGCTTTCTTAGAGTTAAATTTTGGAGGTGGAGGGTCCAAAACGATGTCGCGTGTATAAGAAAGACAGATGGGTAAATAATCACTTCCCAAGGAGTCGTCATAAGGATTCCATAAAATTCTTGATGTATACTAGGGGAGGCCAGAGATAAATCAATGGCCGAAATACCATTACGATCATCTACACGAGTCGCTCTACCATCGTTCAGAAGACAGAGGTTGGACTGTAGTATTAGGTTGGCTACTTGCTCCCCATGACCATCAGTCTTCAAGCTACCCCATTGATAGTGATGGGTGTTAAAATCGCCCAACACTAACTTATTCCCAGGGAGATGTTCAACTAGTGAATTTAAAGCATCACTATCAATGGGGCCATGTGGAGGACAGTACAGAGAGCAATTAGACAGATACGTGTTATTAAATTTTACTCTGCACGCAACCGCTTCCAGAGTAGAATTTAGAATCACTTCCGTTTGTGGGTGTGATTTGTGTGTGTATATGGCAACTCTGTGACCTTCATATCTTCTATACGAGTGGTAGTGTTTTAACTGTGGAGGATCAGGGTGATCCTCCAGGCACGTCTCCTGTAAACAAATAACATCTGGCCTGTGTATTGACAGCAAGATTGCTATATTTGGTAACTTATTCCCGACACCTCTACAATTCCACTGTAATAGAGTGAATGCGGTGGTTTAAGATTTTCGAGGGTGGCCAGTGTGCTTAGTTTTTTATGCCCCACGCGACCAGGCAAGTGGCTAGTGGGGGACCTTTCCCGGTGCTTGTTCATGGAGACCTCCATATTTTCATCAATGACAAGACTCCCAGACTCCACGGAAGAAGAGCTATTCTTTCTCTCCCTCGCTGGACCAGGAGCAGGAAGGACATGAGGACGTGACTGTTTGGTGAGGGTGGTCAAGTTGATTTTGTCAGACTTGTCAGGCTTTTGTTTTGGCCGCACTGACTGTGAAGGAGCAGCAGCAGCCTGAGAATAGGAAGTAGCAATAGGGATGTCCGTAAGAGAGTTGGAATGCACAGGAGGCTTAGACTGAGAGGTAGGGCATGGGGTATGAGGAGTGAATGTTAGGTCAGTCTGTGTCTCAACGGTGCACATCACGGGACGGGACACAACCGCCGATGCATAGGAGATATTTGGCTTGGGAGTTGCATGCAACTCCTTCACGTTCTTCCTAGCATCATAGAAGGAAATGCCCTGTGTCTGTTTTACTGTGCGACCTCCTTCTCCTCCTTCCACTTGGGACAAGCCCTTGAGGAAGTGGAGTGAGCATCCTTACAGTGAAAGCAGCACTCAGTCTCGGATGTACAGTTGTCAGCAGAGTGACCTACAGCCGCGCACTTGCCACACACGATGTTGAAAGCCCAACAAGCCTTTTCATGGTGTCCATAGAGCTGACATTTTGAACAGCGAAGGGGGTTCGGGATGTATGGTCTGACATTTACAGTTTCGTATCCAACCTTCACATTTTCTGGAAGAAATACTTTGCCAAAAGTCAGAACAATTGTTGCGGTCTTCGTCCTTATGCCTTCCGAGAATCTGGTAATGAACCTCGCCTCTATGACATCTTTCTGAGAAAGTTCCTGTACAATTTCTTCTTCCTCCATAAGCACAAGATCCCTGCAGGTGATAACACCCTTGCAGGAATTCATGGAGTGGGGGATCGTTGTTTGGACATCATAACTGTGGAACTTCCTCAGTTTAAGCAAATCCTTGACCTGGGCTGAATTCATGGTTTTTACGAGAAGATCTCCACTTGCAAGTTTTTTCACTTGTTCCACATCTCCTGCACACCCATCAATCACCTTCTTGATGATGAAGGGATTGAGGCTGGACAGGGGAGTGGAACCTACCGCATGAATCAGGACAAATTCGGCGTTATGTATGTTAATGTCAAGACGGGTACGTGTCTGGGGCCGTTCAGTCTGGGGGCAGTCCATCTGTGAGACAGTCGGGGGTCGGTCAGGACTACCTCCCCCCCTGAAGGGGGAGGAAGCATTAGGGGTGTCTGCCATAGTTACCACTTCCCCCGTGAGGAGGAAGTGGGAAGAAAGAAAAACGACCAAGGGGCAAATCACACGGGGAAAACCCACCTAGTCTGAGATTACCCTCTCAAACCACTCTCGGGAGGACGTGTCTGTGTGTATCTCACACCCCAGAGCGATCAGGGGGGGGTACACTCCAGAGGTGAGTAAACAAAGGTGCTCTCAGTAATTAGATATAGACACCTACTATATCTACTAAGGCCAGGGAGGAAAATGAGATCTAGCTAACCTAACTTTTATTCCCCTATTTACAAAACTATTGCCGGTGAGGCAGCCCTAGAACGCTAGAGGAGAGAACAACGAATACACGACTTCACTCTCTACGACCATCCATCAAAGTCCATACAATCCATTATCTACTGAATATTAACTCCTTTATAACATGCCCTGACTGAAAGAAGACAGATTATTTGACCACAATTTTGCATTTCATTCTCCCTTCTCTACCTACCCTCCCTCCCCTTCCTCACTCCACCCCAGCACCATCACTCATCCCCCCACCCACCTTCCCCTCTCTCTATGACTACTCCCTCTCAGCCCCTCTTACTTCGCTGTGACTTCCCGGTCATAAAGGAGCCAGCCTGAGGCACGGGATACCAGAGGATAGGTGATTATTTATGACCACGACTGTACAGTGTGACAGAAAAGTCACTCTGTAATTGTACATTTCAGTATTGTTTAACTCGAGGCGTCCCGTCGATGTATGGGCACGTCACAACGTTTTGTCACAGCTAGTCCCATCGATGTAGCAGTATGTCGCGCAATTGCAAGGTTCATAATTTGCACAATTTTCAATTTTCGCGCTTGTTTTTTGGTACGTATACACGGGATACCTTCCTCTACAAGATGCCAGGCAGGGTCAATGCCTTACCCCTCATGACCTCCCCCCCCTGCACGCCATTGTCTTGGCAATTCACTTCTTATCAGTGACCTGGCCAATAAAGACATTCAGGGTCAGAGTGATTCCCCAATCGATGACAATGTGGAGGACAAAGTTTATGTAGCATTAGAGGAAGAAACAGTCAGAAATGATGATCAGGTAATGTTGCCAAAAAAGGTCAGGTATGTTGATGTGTTTGTGAGTGAAATATGCTCATATTGCCTTTATTACTGTGTGAAAACCAATATACTCTCGTACTACATATAATTTCGTACCAAATAAATAAATAAATACCGTTTATGAGTGGTGTGGAATAGTTACTCTCCCATAGAACTCGTTTTCTTTGGAGCTCCAGTAAGGTAAGGAGTACTGCTAACTGTATCGAGTATTTTAAACCGCAGGTGAGCGATTTCTCTATCAATATTCGATGTTTCTTACCAAAAGCGGAGGTTTCAGCCAAATTTTTTTTTTCCAAAATTGGTCGGGATTGGGGGGAGTCAGTGGTGGAAAATCAGTCGGGACGTGACGGGTTAATATATATATATATATATATATATATATATATATATATATATATATATATATATATATATATATATATATATATATACAAAAATCATTAAAGACCAAGGCGTAGCCATTGTTCACTATTTTTCTGTTGATCTTTTCGAGTTTTCTTACACATTGTTTTACACTATGATTCAGGTTGTAGATAATATGTCCAAGATCCATGTCGTAACTATATTTTATTAATTATTTATTTTCATTTTTCGTAGGACGTTTCGTGTATCCTTACACATCATCAGCGACTGTAATATAGATACAATACACTATAAAACATGACATATACAACATAAACATATACAAGATATATACTGAAATGTACAAACGACTAATAAAAGTGTAGAGTTACAAGAGTATGGATAAAAGAGACAAACCCTTTAGGTGAAGTCAAGTATGAGCTACAGTTAAAAGTGTATGGATAAAAGAGACAAACCTTATAGGTGTAGTCAGCTATGAGCTACGTGGTTGACTGCGAAGGTTGTATGGGTGAGTGGGTGTTTGTGGCTGTGTAGTGTTGCCAGTTGTGTTATTGTGTGTGTAATGTTCATTTGTAATTGTCGCTGCTTGTGGTCGGGCCTTTGTGTATTTAAACAGTTTGAGGGTACGATCTAGTCCGGTAGTTTGGTTGTTTATGGCCGGCGTGTTTTCACGTATGAGAAGTGCTTCTGCCAGTTGTAGTCTAATGTGGTCATGACATTTTTTTATTATATTAGTATTTTCTATTAGAACTTGTCTGTTTATTGATGTGTGATGTTGAGTCACATGATCTTTTATAGAACCGGATTGTAGGTGCATGGTTAAACGTCTGCTTAGTGTGGTTGTGGTCATACCAATATATTTCATGTGACGAAGTTTACAACCTTCGTGTGGGCAAGTGAATTCATAAACTACATTGGTATGTTGAAGTTTGTTGGTTTGTTGAGCTGTGTTGTTTTTCATAATCATGTTGCTAACTTTCCTGTTTTTATAGTAAATAATTAAACTGAGCTTGTCTGAGGGGATAACACATGATGTGTTACGTGTCACAATCTCTCTAAGTACACGTTCATCCGTTTTAAAAGCAGGAGACATCTGATTACCATAATACACATTGTGGGTAACAGTATGGGGAAGCGGTTGGACATTTGTGGTTGAGACTTGTTTTGAAATAAATTGACATATTTCTCTGTCAACTATTTGATTGGAATAACCATTGTTAATTAAGATCTGCTTTAATTTAGTTACTTCTGAGTGGAAGAGTTCCCACGATGAGCAGTTCCTATGAGCACGACGTAAGTATGACCTGATAACTGACAATTGGTACCGCTGCGGACACTCACTCACAGCATTAAGGCATCTACCCAAGTCCGTAGCTTTACGATATACGGAGGTTTTATAGTTACCATTCTCCTTTTCTATTAACATCAAGAAAAGGGATTTTGTTGTTTGCACTTATCTCATAAGTAAATTTTAATATTGAGTTATGTTCCATGGCAGTTCTTAGTTGTTTAAGGTGGTTTTCGTCTCTAACGACCACATAGATATCATCAACATAGCGACAATACGTGGTTGGACGCAGGTTGGTATCTTCTAACACTTTGTTTTCTAGGTGACACATGTAAAAGGCAGCAAATGTTGGGCCCAGGGGTGAACCCATGCTGACTCCGTTAACCTGCTGATACAGCTTACCGTCTGGGCTGCGAAAGGGAGCTTCGGTGGTGCATGCTCTCAGTAATGTTTCCAAGTTGTGGGTTGAGATCTTAGGTGGGCACAAGGTTGGGTGGTGATACACATTTTCTAAAATTATCTGTATAGTTTGGTGTACTGGTACGTTAGTGAAGAGGCTTTCAACATCTAACGAAGCCAAGAGTCCGCTGGGTCGAGTAGAGCGGATAATGTCTATGAACTGGTCTGTGGACTTCAGGGAAAACTTCGCTGGAATGTATGGTGTAATGATTTGATTTACTTGTCTCGCTGTTGTATACGTTGGTGTGGTTACCTGGGAGATGATGGGACGGAGTGGGTTGTTGGTTTTATGGGTTTTTACATTACCGTAGATGTACCCTGGAGCATACTGTCCAACTATGGGGGTGAGGTGTGGTGAGTCTCGGCATGCGTTGTTTGCAGTAATAACTCGATTGATTTTCTTCTTGAGAGTTTCTGTTGGATCACGGGAAATCTGCTGGAATTTAGTATTGTCACTGAGAATAGCATCCAGTTTGTGTTGGTAGTCTTCTTTGTTGAGGAGAACATAAATGTTAGACTTATCAGCTCGCCTAATGACTATGTCTGTATTAGTTCGAAGATCCTTGGCTGCTTGCTGAAGTTCTGGTGTAAGGAGAGAGCTCCGTTTGTAGCTGCGTCGTCGTGTGCCCTCGGCCCTCAATTGGTCTTGCAGGTCAGGGTTAATGGTAATTTTGCCTTGTTGTTCCAATTTTTGCAGTGATGTATTAAGTAATTCTAATTCCATCATTTTGTTAATTTTGTCAAACCTCGGCTGTAGGTGGCAAGTAAGGCCCAGGTTTAACACTTTCTTCTCTTGTTCAGTCAGTACATGATTCGAGAGGTTACGGAAAGAATCGGATTTTTCTGGTAAGGTGACTTGTCCTCCATATAGCTTGTTCAGTTTTTTAATGGTTCTAGTTTTGGTTATTTCTTCTGTTTGACGGCGAAGGTCGTCCAAGGCTTGATTGATGTTGTGGCGGACGTCATCGTTGATGTCAAAGATGTTATATTCGGCCAAGAGGGCGGTACGCTGATCGTTCAGCTGTTTTCTTTCTATCTCTTTTAGGTGTTTTTGGCGGAGCACCAGTTGTTTTCTATACTCCAGTGTAATGTTTTCTTGCCTTGCTGCCGGGTCATGGGTTCGAATATTAGTATATTTAGGCAGAATGTTTTCTTTTATACAAAAATCATTAAAGACCAAGGCGTAGCCATTGTTCACTATTTTTCTGTTGATCTTTTCGAGTTTTCTTACACATTGTTTTACACTATGATTCAGGTTGTAGATAATATGTCCAAGATCCATGTCGTAACTATATTTTATTAATTATTTATTTTCATTTTTCGTAGGACGTTTCGTGTATCCTTACACATCATCAGCGACTGTAATATAGATACAATACACTATAAAACATGACATATACAACATAAACATATACAAGATATATACTGAAATGTACAAACGACTAATAAAAGTGTAGAGTTACAAGAGTATGGATAAAAGAGACAAACCCTTTAGGTGAAGTCAAGTATGAGCTACAGTTAAAAGTGTATGGATAAAAGAGACAAACCTTATAGGTGTAGTCAGCTATGAGCTACGTGGTTGACTGCGAAGGTTGTATGGGTGAGTGGGTGTTTGTGGCTGTAGGCGAGCTGATAAGCCTAACATTTATGTTCTCCTCAACAAAGAAGACTACCAACACAAACTGGATGCTATTCTCAGTGACAATACTAAATTCCAGCAGATTTCCCGTGATCCAACAGAAACTCTCAAGAAGAAAATCAATCGAGTTATTACTGCAAACAACGCATGCCGAGACTCACCACACCTCACCCCCATAGTTGGACAGTATGCTCCAGGGTACATCTACGGTAATGTAAAAACCCATAAAACCAACAACCCACTCCGTCCCATCATCTCCCAGGTAACCACACCAACGTATACAACAGCGAGACAAGTAAATCAAATCATTACACCATACATTCCAGCGAAGTTTTCCCTGAAGTCCACAGACCAGTTCATAGACATTATCCGCTCTACTCGACCCAGCGGACTCTTGGCTTCGTTAGATGTTGAAAGCCTCTTCACTAACGTACCAGTACACCAAACTATACAGATAATTTTAGAAAATGTGTATCACCACCCAACCTTGTGCCCACCTAAGATCTCAACCCACAACTTGGAAACATTACTGAGAGCATGCACCACCGAAGCTCCTTTTCGCAGCCCAGACGGTAAGCTGTATCAGCAGGTTAACGGAGTCAGCATGGGTTCACCCCTGGGCCCAACATTTGCTGCCTTTTACATGTGTCACCTAGAAAACAAAGTGTTAGAAGATACCAACCTGCGTCCAACCACGTATTGTCGCTATGTTGATGATATCTATGTGGTCGTTAGAGACGAAAACCACCTTAAACAACTAAGAACTGCCATGGAACATAACTCAATATTAAAATTTACTTATGAGATAAGTGCAAAAAACAAAATCCCTTTTCTTGATGTATTAATAGAAGAGGAGAATGGTAATTATAAAACCTCCGTATATCGTAAAGCTACGGACTTGGGTAGATGCCTTAATGCTGTGAGTGAGTGTCCGCAGCGGTACCAATTGTCAGTTATCAGGTCATACTTACGTCGTGCTCATAGGAACTGCTCATCGTGGGAACTCTTCCACTCAGAAGTAACTAAATTAAAGCAGATCTTAATTAACAATGGTTATTCCAATCAAATAGTTGACAGAGAAATATGTCAATTTATTTCAAAACAAGTCTCAACCACAAATGTCCAACCGCTCCCCCATACTGTTACCCACAATGTGTATTATGGTAATCAGATGTCTCCTGCTTTTAAAACGGATGAACGTGTACTTAGAGAGATTGTGACACGTAACACATCATGTGTTATCCCCTCAGACAAGCTCAGTTTAATTATTTACTATAAAAACAGGAAAGTTAGCAACATGATTATGAAAAACAACACAGCTCAACAAACCAACAAACTTCAACATACCAATGTAGTTTATGAATTCACTTGCCCACACGAAGGTTGTAAACTTCGTCACATGAAATATATTGGTATGACCACAACCACACTAAGCAGACGTTTAACCATGCACCTACAATCCGGTTCTATAAAAGATCATATGACTCAACATCACACATCAATAAACAGACAAGTTCTAATAGAAAATACTAATATAATAAAAAAATGTCATGACCACATTAGACTACAACTGGCAGAAGCACTTCTCATACGTGAAAACAACCAAACTACCGGACTAGATCGTACCCTCAAACTGTTTAAATACACAAAGGCCCGACCACAAGCAGCGACAATTACAAATGAACATTACACACACAATAACACAACTGGCAACACTACACAGCCACAAACACCCACTCACCCATACAACCTTCGCAGTCAACCACGTAGCTCATAGCTGACTACACCTATAAGGTTTGTCTCTTTTATCCATACACTTTTAACTGTAGCTCATACTTGACTTCACCTAAAGGGTTTGTCTCTTTTATCCATACTCTTGTAACTCTACACTTTTATTAGTCGTTTGTACATTTCAGTATATATCTTGTATATGTTTATGTTGTATATGTCATGTTTTATAGTGTATTGTATCTATATTACAGTCGCTGATGATGTGTAAGGATACACGAAACGTCCTACGAAAAATGAAAATAAATAATTAATAAAATATAGTTACGACATGGATCTTGGACATATTATCTACAACCTGAATCATAGTGTAAAACAATGTGTAAGAAAACTCGAAAAGATCAACAGAAAAATAGTGAACAATGGCTACGCCTTGGTCTTTAATGATTTTTGTATAAAAGAAAACATTCTGCCTAAATATACTAATATATATATATATATATATATATATATATATATATATATATATATATATATATATATATATATATATATATATATATATATATATATATATATATATATATATATATATATATATATATATATATATATATATATATATATATATATATATATATATATATATATATATATGTAGAGGTGTATGATATGTAGGAGGACAACTGGGCCTTGAGAGCAGGCTGTGAGGCCTATGCCCAGAGTCGAGCACATATATATATATATATATATATATATATATATATATATATATATATATATATATATATATATATATATATATATATGTGTGTGTGTGTGTGTGTGTATGTATGTATATATACCCCCGTATATATATATATATATATATATATATATATATATATATATATATATATATATATATATATATATATATGTATATATATATATATATATATATATATATATATATATATATATATATATATATATGTGTGTGTGTGTGTGTGTGTGTGTATATGTATGTATATATACCCCGTGTATATATATATATATACATATATATGTATATATACCCTGTATATATAGATAGATAGATAGATAGATAGATAGATTCCGGTATATATATGTGCAGTACACACACACACACACACACACACACATATATATATATATATATATATATATATATATATATATATATATATATATATATATATATATATATATATTGTTACATAGCCTATGATTTCATCATCCTTTGTGTAGTTTTGACGCACAGTTGCTGCATGTTTGATCACGAGCGTGTTCTGCCTCAGTCCCCCCCTTCTACCGTTATAGTAGAGTAAGTCGTTCTCTATGTTATTCAGAGCGGGATTTTCAGCTCTCTGTCCTCATGGCTTCATTTGCGCGTCCTTCTTACAAGTTGTATCAAGCTCTCCTGGCCCCTATATAATGAGCTCAGTCTCTGCATCATTGCCACTTAGATCTGCTCCTCATTTTGTTCACATCTCTGTCCTCCCCTGTACAGATAATATTATTGTGAGTGCTCAAGAAATCTCCAAACATCTAGCAGCTGTGTGTAATTTGAGTATAAGTGTTATTGCATTTTTTCTTGTACTGTGTAGCATAAGGTTAATTCTTAGGCCTAGTGAGGTTTTTGATTAATGTTGGGTTTTATGTCAGTCATTTTTGATAATAGTTTGTATCTGTATTAATTTATCTGGCATTCACTGAGTATTATCTGGTATCTCATTTTATTAGGGCTGACTTAGATAAATTTACTCTTGCTAATTTCGTGTTAATAGAGGCTATTGCAGTTAACCATATATTTAACCTGTTTATTTGCCATTACATTATCCTTATGAGTCCTGAATGTTTTGCTGTTAGTTTGAGCATTAAACTTTAACTTGTAATTTTACCTAAGTCTTTGTTTTGAACCTGGAACTTTACGGGACAGTAGTGATTTTTAGTTTTCTCACTTAAAGTGTACATTATCTTTCTCTGTTCCGTAACATAAATTTGGCGACCTCATGTCAGGATATTCAGGATGTTATCATAAGGATATTGCTTGATATTTTGTGACTGTGATATATTCATGATGGCTACTATTTCTACACTTGATGAAGCCAAAGATTTTTTGTCAAATGTGCAAACAGTGTGTGATATAGAAAACAGAACAAAGAATGAACTTAAGCTTGTTGCTCATCAATTGGGAATTGCCGTTCGCTCTCATCATTCTAAAGATCATATTGTTGACATGATTAATGAAAGCTTGTTTAATGTAACTCCTCCAAATGAGCAAACGCAGATTGAATTAGCTAAGTTACAGCTAGCCCTGCAGGAGTCTCGTGCTAAGGAGGCGGAGGCACGTATTCAGGAGGCACAGATACAAGCTCAGGCACAAGTTGAACTTGCCAGGATTCAGGCAGACCATGAGCATCGCATGAAACAAGGTGGAACTGGATCATCTAGCTCTGATGATTTTGATGTGGCTAAAAATGTTAAACTTGTCCCTCCTTTTAATGAATCTGATTTAACAAAGTATTTTCAGTTGTTTGAGAGGGTAGCTACAGGTTTTAATTGGCCCAAAAGTTATTGGCCAGTACTCCTTCAAACTTTTCTCACCGGTAAAGCTCAAGTAACTTATGCATCTTTGCCTCAGGATCAATATGATAATTATGATGTAGTTAAGAGCTTGATTCTTAAGACCTATGAGCTTGTTCCTGAAGCTTATAGAGTAAAATTTAGGACAACTTAGAAGCAAGATAAGCAATCCCATGTTGAGTATGCAAAAATCAAAGAAGATCTGTTAGAGCAGTGGTTAAATTCTAAGAATGTGGATTCTGATTTTGGTAAATTTAAGCAGATGATTTTGCTGGAGGACTTCAAGAGGTGTATTAATAAAGATGTAAGCCTATATCTTGATGAGAAAAGAATAGATAATTTGTCTGATGCTGCAGTTTTAGCTGATGAGTATGTTCTCACTCACAAGAGATATTCTAGAGAAAAAGGGAAAGCTGAGAGTAAGTACGTTGCCTCTACTCAGAGTACAGGTAACAGGAAAGAGAATAAGGATGATGTTTCTCAGGAAGTAAATACCAGCTTCACCTCTAGATTTCAGAAAAGTAAATGTACTTATTGTAGTAAGCTTGGTCATACTACGGAGAAATGTTTCAGGAGACAGCGTGATGTGAACAATAAGGAGTCTTTAAATATTCAGTCAACTGGTCTAGTGTCCACTCTTGAGAGTTCCCAGAATTCTTTAACTGAGTTAACTGAACCTGCTTTGAGGGGTAACTTAAATTCTCATGATGGAGCTCCTCTTTTGAGCAGTAACGTGGGTGACACTCTCAAGAGTTCATGTGCTAATTTCCTGTCTGATGGTTTTGTCAGTCCTCTGGACAGTAATGACATGAAATCAGTTAAAATATATCGTGATACAGGTGCTTGCCAATCCCTTATGCTGACCAGTGTTCTAGGCTCTAATGTTAATTCCTCTGATGAAACTGTAATCTTACAAGGTGTATGGAATAATTACTTCTCTGTCCCTTTGTGCAGAGTGAATTTAGAGTCTGGTTTTGTTAATGGTTCCGTTATGGTTGGGTTGGTTGAGACACTCCCAATGTCAGGTGTAACTTTCTTACTTGGAAATGATATTGGTGGAAGTCAAGTGTGTCCAGCTCCTCAGTTGTCTAGTGAGCCAGTGGCTGCGATCCAGGATTGTGATGTCCCTGATGTGTTCCCTGCATGTGCTGTCACTAGGGCTAAGTCTAAAGTTACTGGTGATTTAAAGAATAATGATGATGATGATGTTATCCTAGCTGACACTTTTCTTGCTAATTTGGACCACTCACCAGATGAGGCAGTACCCCGTAGTGTTGATAATTTGTCCCGTCAAGAGTTGGTTGAGTTGCAGGTTGCTGACCCTGAGTTGAAAGGTCTAGCTAACTCTGCTTACAGTGAAGAAGAGTCAGCCGGTGCTTCTACTTGTTATTATGTAAAGTCAGGAGTACTTATGAGGAAGTGGAGACCCTCAACAGCATCAGCCGACTGTGAATGGGAGGTTGTACATCAAGTTGTCATTCCTCGTGTTTGTAGGCAGGATATCATTCGAGTGGCTCATGATACCAGTTTGGCAGGACACCTTGGAGTGAGGAAGACTGTGGCACGCATTTTGAAACACTTCTACTGGCCAGGTATCTTCAGGGATGTTTCCTGGTATTGTAAGTCTTGTCACACCTGTCAAGTTGTGGGGAAGTGTAATCAGACCGAAAAGGTTGCACCTCTAGTTCCCATTCCTCCTTTTGAGGCGCCTTTCACCCGTGTGTTGGTGGATATTGTGGGCCCTCTTCCTAAGACTTCTTCAGGATTTTCTTATGTGTTGACCATGATTGATATGGCTACTCGTTATCCTGAAGCCATTCCACTTAGAAATATCTCAGCAAAGAACGTAGTTAAGGAAATGCTAGGGTTCTTCACAAAGTTTGGTCTGCCCAAGGAGGTACAGTCAGACCGGGGAAGTAATTTCATGTCAAACGTTTTCAAGCAGTCTCTGAAAGAGTTGGGCATCACCCAGATCACGTCTTCAGCTTACCATCCCCAGACCCAAGGAGCGTTGGAGAGATATCATCAAACACTCAAATCGATGCTCAAGAAATACTGTTTGGAACATCAGAAAGACTGGGATAAAGGTCTTCCATTCGTTGTGTTTGCCGCAAGAGAATCTCCAAATGAATCACTGGGCCTCTCACCTTTTGAACTACTGTTTGGCCATGAAGTAAGAGGACCCCTTAAGTTACTCAAGGAATGCTGGCTGTCGGAGGAAGATGACGTCAACCTGCTGGAGTATGTGATGAAGTTCAAAGAACGGCTGTCCACTGCTTTACAGCTGGCGAGAGAGAATTTAGGAGCTGCTCAGGAGAAGATGAAGACTTGGTATGATAAGAAGTCCAGGTTACGCCACTTTCAGCCAGGAGATCAGGTTTTGATTCTGCTACCAGTTCATGGGCAACCTCTTCAAGCCAAGTTTAGTGGCCCTTATTTCGTGGAGAAGAAACTCAGTGATGTCAACTATGTCATCGCCACACCAGATCGTAGAAAGAACAAGCAACTATGTCACATCAACATGCTAAAGTTGTATCACAGACGGGACGAAAATAACCCAGTCTGCACTGTAGCTGTTCCACCCGAGTCTGCAAGTGAAGCTCTCCCATGCAGTATGAGCCTGAGTGATAGTTTGGGGAAGAATCCTGATATCATGAATGATCTCCAGACTAAGCTTTCTCATCTACCTCCCAGGAAAGGCAGGAGTTTTCGGCATTACTGCAGGAGTACCCGCAAGTGTTCCGTGCTATTCCAGGAAGAACCACTGTGTTGATGCATGATGTCGATGTTGGAGACGCAAAGCCAATTAAACTGCCTCCTTACTGTGTGAACCCAGTGAAAGTTCCTCTCATCGAGAAGGAGCTTGGCTACCTGTTGGACCATAAGATGATTGAGCCCTGTTAGAGCGAGTGGAGTTCTCCTGTCACTCTAGTCCCTAAGCCAGGTGGGTCACAGCTGCTTTGCATCGACTACAGACATGTTAATCAGATAACCAAAACAGACACTTACCCTCTCCCTCGCGTGGAAGATTGCATAGACAAGATCGGAAAGGCTAGGTACATAAGTAAGTTTGATTTGTTAAAGGGATACTGGCAAGTACCTATGACTGAACGTGCTAGGGAGATCTCATGTTTTGTAACATTAGGAAACACTTTTCCATGTTCTGTAATGCCATATACAGATTGTCTTAGAATAATAAGAAATTTCCTTTGTAAATTTCTTTTTTCTTTGTGGGGAGGTGTTACATAGCCTATGATTTCATCATCCTTTGTGTAGTTTTGACGCACAGTTGCTGCATGTTTGATCACGAGCGTGTTCTGCCTCAGTCCCCCCCTTCTACCGTTATAGTAGAGTAAGTCGCTCTCTCTGTTATTCAGAGCGGGATTTTCAGCTCTCTGTCCCCATGGCTTCATTTGCGCGTCCTTCTTACAAGTTGTATCAAGCTCTCCTGGCCCCTATATAATGAGCTCAGTCTCTGCATCATTGCCACTTAGATCTGCTCCTCATTTTGTTCACATCTCTGTCCTCCCCTGTACAGATATTATTATTGTGAGTGGTCAAGAAATCTCCAAACATCTAGCAGCTGTGTGTAATTTGAGTATAAGTGTTATTGCATTTTTTCTTGTACTGTGTAGCATAAGGTTAATTCTTAGGCCTAGTGAGGTTTTTGATTAATGTTGGGTTTTATGTCAGTCATTTTTGATAATAGTTTGTATCTGTATTAATTTATCTGTCATTCACTGAGTATTATCTGGTATCTCATTTTATCAGGGCTGACTTAGATAAATTTACTCTTGCTAATTTCGTGTTAATAGAGGCTATTGCAGTTAACCATATATTTAACCTGTTTATTTGCCATTACATTATCCTTATGAGTCCTGAATGTTTTGCTGTTAGTTTGAGCATTAAACTTTAACTTGTAATTTTACCTAACTCTTTGTTTTGAACCTGGAACTTTACGGGACAGTAGTGATTTTTAGTTTTCTCACTCAAAGTGTACATTATCTTTCTCTGTTCCGTAACAATATATATATATATATACACACGAGTATACAGTATATCGCCCTCCCCTGAGGAAGGGGGGGACACTTATATCTTCATTTGTTTTGCTGTCTTTCTTTCCCTTGTACTTTGTCTGTCCTAACCCTCTGCATTTTATTTTCTTTTAGATAATTTCCTCTCTCCACTGTCTGGTTCCTGTGAGCCACTGGTATTGGCTCCAGGGTAAAATATTGTTCTGCCTAAGAAATCTTGATGAACTCTGGTTATGAAGCAATGGCCCTCAGATCCTTGCAGCCCTTAAGTGGGCAGGGGGTGCTAAGAATCCCACGGTGTTGGAATAAATTTATAGATCCAAAAAGAACCTTAAGAATAAGAAATTGGAATGTTCGAACTTTCAATCAGGCTGGTAAAATGGAAGAACTTATTTCAGTGTTCAAGGAATACAATATAGATATTTGTGTTCTTACTGAGACGAGGTTGCTTGGAGTAGATAAAATGAATTTGGAAGATGGTATTATTTTGTTGGTTTCTGGTAGGAGTGATGGAAATCATTACCAAGGAGTAGGCTTACTGCTGAGTAGAGATGCTTGCAAGGCACTACGTGAGTTTGAACCAATTAATGAGCGCTTGCTTTATGCTCGTTTAAAATCTGACCATGGTAATATCAGTATGGTGGTAGGGTACGCTCCGACGAATGAGGCTGCTGATGAAATGAAGGATAACTTTCATGAGAAGCTGCAGGATGTACAGTAGTGAATAGAGTGGCAAGACATGATGTGTTAGTTTGCGTTGGTGATTTTCATGCGATTGTTGGCAGTAGTAGGGATGGCTTTGAAGATTGAATGGGTAAGAAGGGTGTTTGTATAAGACACGAAAATGGGGTGCGATTTGGCAGATTTTGTTTGGTACATGACCTTACGACTGGTGGAACTATCTTTGAACATAGAAAAATACATAAAGGTACTTGGATTTCACCATGTGGTAAATATTTTAACCAGACTGACCAAATTGCAATTAGCAGAAGGCATAGCAGTTATCTGCAAGATGTTTGCGTAAGGAGGGGGGCAGACATAGGTAGTGATCATCAACTTGTGTCAAAGATTAAAATAAAACGTAGGAGAAACGTTAATGGTAATTGTACAGGAGGCAATAAATATGATTTTGATGAGCTGAGAAATGATGAAAACACGAGGGAAAAGTTTCGGTGGGAATGTAGGAACAGGTTTCTAGTCATGCAGACTTTGATGGAATCTGAAGACAATGATATTAATCAAATGTGGAGAGAGATAAAATAGGTTTTGCATGAGAGTGCTAAGGTTACTATTAAGAAAAAGGGAAAAGTGAGAAGGAAAAAGTGGATGTCAGATGAAACATGGAATACAATTCAGAAAAGGAAAGAGGCGAAGTTAAGAAGTGAAGAACAACATGTTGATGGCCAGGTAGTTGAAGTACTTAGAGCAAAGTACTGGAGTTTACATTCTGAAGTAAAAAGACTCGTTAGATGTGATAAGAGGGGGCTATATGACGAAAAGGCAACAGAGACAGAAATTAAGTAAAACTGACGGTCAGAGCACAAGAGCAGCATATCAAGCTAAGGAGTTAACTGGGACTGAAAAGAGAAGGAAGGAAATATCTGCACGAAACAGAAATGGTAACTTGATGACTAAAGATTTGGATAAAAGAGGAAGGTGGAAGGAGCATTTTGAATCAGTTCTAAAAAGACCAATCCCAGCTGAAGAGGACATTTTGCCAACCGAGAGAGATTTGCAGATAGAAACAGGGGATTATTATAACGCTGGAAGAGGTAGCAAAATCTATAAAGGAATTAAAGAATTTTCAGGCCCCAGGAGAGGATGGAATATTTCCTGAAATGCTTATGGTGGGAAATGATGAGTTGATGAATGCGCTTTTGAAACTTTTTAATGTGGTTGGGATAATGGTGGAATTCCAGAACAGTGGAAAAATGGAATGACTATAAAAATACAAAAGAAAAAAAAAAGAAAAAAAAAGGAGAATTAAGTGAGTGTGGAAATTGGAGGGGGATAACTTTGACACCTGTAGTTGCAAAAGTCTTTTCCAAAATATTCTTGAACAGAATAGAACCAGTAATTGATAAAATTTAAAGAGAAGAACAAGCGGGATTTAGAAAGGGTCGAGGTTACAATGATCAGATTTTTATTGTAAGACATCTAATGCAACAAGCTAATGAGATGAAAATGCCACTTAGTATGTGTTTTGTGGATTTTGAAAAGGCGTTTGATAGTGTTTCACGTGGGGCTATGTTGAAAATTATGAGATTCTATGGTGTAAATATTTTTAGAAGCCTGCATGAAGGTACTTTTTGTAAGGTAATTGTGGGTGGTTCTTTGAGTGATCCGTTTGATGTTAGGTCAGGAGTGATTCAAGGAGGAGTTCTTCCGTCTTTACTGTTTGTTTTGGTTATGGATTATGTTACGAGAAAGGTTGTAAGGAGAACAGGTGAAGGAATTTACTGGAATGAAACTAAGAGGCTGATGGATCTGGACTATGCTGATGACATTGTACTGATTTGTGGAAGTATTTACGAGATGCAGAGGGTGCTTGATTGTCTGGTGGAGGAAGGAGAAAAAGTGGGATTGGTAATAAATTGTGGAAAGACTGAAATTATTAATATGAACGTGGAGGACCAAATCGATTGTGTAATTGGGAATAATGTGGTGAAGAATGTAGAAAACTTTAAATATCTGGGAACGATTGTATCATCTAATGGATCATTAAACAATGAAATTGAGGAGAGGATTACACAGGCTTGGCGAGCTGTTGGAATGTTGAAATCTGTTTGGAATAATAATATGCTTTCGGTACATACTAAAGCGAAAATTTACAAATCCATGGTTAGACTAATTTTAATTTACGGGCATGAGTCATGGTACAACATAACTGCAACAAATCAGAAAGTATTAGGATTTGAGAATAAAATACTGAGAAGGATTCTTGGGGTAAAGTGGCAAGACAGAGTTACAAATGCAAGAGTAAGGGATAATACGAGAGTGGAACCAGTTGATGAATATGTGAGACTGTCTCGCTGGAAATAGCTGGGGCACATATATGGAAACGAAGGCAGTTTAATACAGGATGTGCCAGAGTGGACTGCTAGAGGAAGAAGAGGCAGAGATAGGCCGAGGGAAACCTGGTTGAGGACAATGAAAAGTGAAGCAGGATGACAAGAGACAAATATTGGTGGAGAGAGTTCATTGAGGTCCTACGCATCCCGTGGGGTGCCACAGGAAATGATATATACAGTACATACAGCAGAGAGAGAGGGAGAGAGAGAGAGAGGTGTCTGTCTGTCTGTCTGTCTGTCTGTATGTATGTACGTATGTATGTATGTATGTATGTATGTAAGTATGTATGTATGTATGTATGTAATAGGTTGTATCAAAATGGGAGTGATATGACTAAATTGAAAATCGCATGATCTGGTAGCAATTTAATGTCATCATTTGGAATACAAAATCACATCCTTGCTTCAGAACCACAAATATATAGTAACTGTTACCCATATCAGTTCCACCCATCCATCCATCATCCAGTCATATTTTGACCCATGAGAAGCGTCGGAGCCCGGGGCTAGGCAAGTTGGTCCTGGCATTTAAAATGAGAATGATCATCCTCACTCATTCCTGAGTGTCATTACGTGAGCAAGAAACTCAACCATTCCTTGGATATAAACCTACACCGACTCAATCCGATTGGAGCGCCTTTTACCCATTAAACCACCAGGAGCCATTATTTAATTATATGGTTACCAGCAAGCATAGGTAATGGTTTCCTGGTGTACAGAAAACCATTTGACTTGGCACTCAGTGTAGAGTCATCCACAGACAGATGGAAGAGGAAGGAGTGAAGGAAAGAAAGTCAGAAGAGGGAGTGTAAAGTCACCCATAGGCAGAAGGAAGAGGAAAGAATGAAGGAAAGAAAGACATAAGAGGATGGAAGGAAAGAAGGATGGAGGAGAGGCAAGGGCAAACATCCGACAGCAGCACTACATCGAGTGAGTGGATGGTATTTTGTTTCAGTCAGGAAGACAAAATACTGTACCGTATTTTGTCTTCCTTTACCCAAGGTGATCTTTTACAGGTGAAATTTTCGATTGCATTGTACAGTATATGGCGTAGAAATCATGGTACCCTTCTTCATCGATGCATTTTCCATATTACAACTGAACACTCTCGTATGCAACTTATACCGATTTATTGTCGACATAATATACATCAATAATATACAGGAAGATATGAATTTGTAAGTGCAGAATAGATATAACAAACAGGCGTTAACGTAATTTCCAGAACAATTTAGAAGCCCCAGAGTAAAGCACGGATATCGCGGCCATTTTTAAAGTGTAAAACTTGCTGGTCTCGGCTGTGTTATGGCGGAAACTTGCTGCCTTTACAGTATAATGTTTTGGGCTGAGATTCTCCATTATATTTGTGGTCCGTGTCTGTGGTTACGTTGATTTGTCTTTGCAGGAATACCTGTACACAGGGAATGACTCCTCACTGCCCTTTCCTTGTTATTCCTGGAGCATCATATAATCTTCGGTCTGTAAATAAAGATAAATAATTAAAACAGAGTGATAGCTATGAGGTGACAGTAAGATGGTTCTTTAATCCGGCAGGAGCAAAATGTAGCCATGTATTTTTGCAACACCACAGATGTCAGATGGAATACGTGATGTGGCAAGGAGCAGCGTTGGCAAAAAAATAAAAAATAAATAAATAAAATAAAACTAAATAAAAACACCTATTTTTTTTCTTTTTTTTCACAAAATAACCCCCCGCCCCCAAAACGGCCAAAGTTTTTTTTTTTTTTTTTTCAAAGTTTACTTTATCCATCCATCAGTCATCCAGTCTTACATTGCCCCATGAGAAGCGTAGGAGCCCGGGGCTAGGTAGTTGGTCCCGACATTTAAGATGAGAGTAACCAGCCTCACTCATCCCTGAGTGACAATACATGAGCAATCAACCCCAACCATCCCTTGGATATAAACCTTCACCGGCTTAATCCGGTTGGAGCGCAATAATTACCCACTAAACCACCAGGCACCAAAATTTGGTTATATGGTTACCACCCAGGGTAGTAAATGGTATCCTGGTGTACAGGAAACCATTTGGCTTGTCAGTCAATTTAGAGTCACCCATAGGCAGAAGGAAGAGGAAAGAATGAAGGAAAGAAAGACAGAAGAGGAAGTGTAAAGTCATCCGCAGGCAGAAGGACAAGGAAAGAACGAAGGAAAGAAAGACAGAAGAGGATGGAGGGAAAGAAGGATGGAGGAGAGGCAAGGACAAACTCCCGACAGCAGCACTACATCGAGTGGGTGGATGGTGAGCGCCCCTACCTACCTTATATTTAAATAAAATAATGTTTCCGCTCTACGTAATTATGAATAGCCCAATAAAATCTTATTTTTCACACAGTTATTTGAATGAGGGAAATGAACACAATCATATTTTGACCTGTTTGGCTGTTATCCTTGGGCTGCCTGCTACACAGCAAAACATGCTTCAACATGAGAGGCTTGAGAGCACTGCACAACTCATGAGCTGGCAAAGATCAGTCCACACTATACAATAGTAGGAGCTGGAGTCGTTTGCCTTGCTACTGTCCTTTCTTTGGTAATTATATACTTGTATTTTTCAAACTTATAAATAATTATTATTGGCAGTTCTGTTGCATAAGTGATTTCACACATTATCTTAACAGTACCAGTAATAATAGCTTTGGTAACCAAATATCTAAGCCCATAAAATACATCAATTTTAAACAGAAAGCAATGTTATAATATACCATATTTCTATAGAATTATTGATATTTGGTAATGATATGAGACAACGTATAGTATAAGTTAACTCCAGTAATGATTACTGTTATATAAAAAATTTACCCCACTAATTTCAAAATTCAAAATTAGAGACAGCTAGTGCTGGCTGTAAAGTTTGTATTCACCACATTACATGTGGATGTATGAAAACTGAATCTGCTGAGAAGGAAAGCAATGTAAATGTAATGCTAGGTGTTTCAGACTCGGCTTCCCGTTCCTCAAACACCTAACGTGTAGCGGGGTTTTCTTTCGAGACCGGGGCTTAGGACAAATAAGAGAGAGGCAGGACACAAAAACTCCAGGCAATAACCTTACACGTGAATTACTCAGTCAGACAAGGGACAACAGCAGATGTTACAAACACAATATTCTGGTCGATTATAAACACATATCTAGATAATATAATTAATATCTCACAGGATACTGTTAGAGCATACAGTGAAATAACACTCGAGGCGGAGTATTCTGGATTAGTACAGTCCAAGGTCTCTAAGCGCGTGGAGAGGTTAGAGATGATGCTCATTAGGGGAGGGTGTAAGGCACTGGGGTCTAATTATGATTATGGTAGTATGAGGCGGAGTTTACTGGCAGCGTGTTCACTTTATTATTTTCTAGGTGCAAGGGACTTTTGGTTAATTATTATTACAATCTCTACGGCTTGGGTATCTCTCTTATTGTTGTATGATGGTTATACTGTGTCGGTCTTTCTCACTAGCACTATGGTTCGTAATTAACAATTCCTTGTTCCGCCTTGTCACTGTTAGACCTTTATTATTCCAATTCTGCTTAAAAACACTTGGGTCTATTACTATTAACTCACTGTTCTGCCTCGTCACTGTTTCACTACAATATTGGTACAGTCACTGTCCTATGGGTTACTGGGCGGCGGGTGTGGCGGAGAGACTACCTGGCTTTACTTCTGCCGGGGCTGGGGCACCGCTAGGGGGAGGCCGTACCGAGGGGGCATGGGATCATGCGCAGGGGCGTCTCCTCTCATCCGGGGATGCAGGTGGTGAAGGGGCCCGTACTATCCGGGCTGGGGACAGGAGTGTGGCCCTCAGGACTGGGGCCGAACAACTGCCTGAGTCACTCGTCCAAGCTTCTGATGGAGGTGGAGGTCCTCCGCCGTCGAGGCATAGGGAGTTCCCATCCGGGCGTTCTCGGGAGGGCCTGGGGTTCCCGAGGGCTGCGGCCCCCAGAGCTGGGTGACGCCAACAGGGAGGGGCTGCGGCACTGGTCTGCATTGGGATCTGTCAGGTGGGTCTCCTCGAGAGCCAGTTGTAGGGAGCAGAGGCCAGGGGAAACTACAGGGCCTCTCCAGTACTCCTCTACGCCCTCTGCATCGGGGGTCGGGGAACACATGTCACTCTGGGGTGGCGGGGTGGCTCTCTGCCACTTCTGGCCACGGGGCCCGGCTACTGGCCGTGGCTTCCCAGGGGTGTGACTACTAGATGCCAAGGCCCGGCTATTGGCAGTGGCCTGAGAGGGTGAATAACTGCCAGCAAACCCAGAGGCACCTTCGAAGCTGCTACCGGGAGTCTGACAAAGGCGGGAGTTGATACAGGCCGACTCCTGCAGGAGGGGTGTGGAGCGGCTACAGGCCGACTCAGGGGAAACATCTTCAGAGCGGCTACCGGCCATCTGGCAAAGGCGGGAGCGGCTACAGGCCGACTCCTTCAGGAGGGGTGAAGAGCGGCTACAGGCCGACTCCTTCAGGAGGGGTGGAGAGCGGCTACAGGCCGACTCAAGGGGAACACCTTCAGAGTGGCTACCGGCCTTCTGACGAAGGCAGGAGGAGCTACAGGCCAACTCCTGCAGGAGGAGTGTGGAGCGGCTACAGGCCAACTCAGGGGAAACACCTTCAGAGTGGCTACCAGTCGTCTGACGAAGGCGGGCGCAGCTACAGGCCGTCTCCTTCAGGAGGGGGTTTGGAGCGGCTGCCGGCCATTTCCAGAACACCTTCTGACGAAGGCAGGAACAGCTACCAGCAGTCTCCTGGTTACCCTCAGGACGGCTACAGGCCGCTTCCTTAGCGAGTGGCGAGCAGCTACCATCCGTCTCAAGAAAGAAGACACCTTCAGAGAGGCTACCGGCCGTCTCCTGATGAAGGGGGGAGCGGCTACAGGCCGACTCCTTTGGGGTGCTGGCAGGAGCTGGACAGACAGCTCCACCCCTAAGCTGGTTGGTGGAGGCTCGCCCGGAATGTAGTGCAGGATTCCTGCTATGGCGACAGTGGGTGGGCTCCGGGTCATAGGGGCGAGTGGCCCGGGCTGACTTAGGCCGTTGTTGCACTGAGTCTCAGTGCTCTGCTGCTGCTCCTCCGTGGGCTCCGTTGGGGGTGTCCGGGAATTCACGGGGGCACTATGCTGTATTTCTGTTGGAGGTGGCTGAATATTCCAAGGGGCACTATGCTGTATTTCAGTAAAAATAATCTTAAGATGAAGAAAACTCTGACCTGATTTTTTTAAATTGCCGTAAGGAATAATGTTATTATTCTTCAGGAAATACTATCATTTCATGTTGGTAAGTCATTTAGAAGTGAAGTGTCCTTTTTAATTTATCACTGAGGCAAAGAATTGCATTCTTATTTGAAAAAAAAAAAAAAAAAGTTCTTTTGTTGTATTAGTTGGGTAACATGACAAGAACCATAATTTGCTGTGACACAAAAATATTATCATTTCAAAAGATAAGGATATTGGTTATAAAGGTTATTAGAAAAATAGAAGTATTATGAATAGTTTTGAAAAAATTAAAGAACAACATTCATATTTGCAAAGAGCATGTTTTACCTACGTTGGTGATGAGAAATGTAATAAACTTTTTTTTTTTAATCACTAAGATTATGCTTCCCAGATATTATATTACAAATACTTGGTGATGTGTTTTTCTAACCAGTAAAATAGAATATGATTAAGTAGCTATTATTTACTTCTGATACTGTACGCAAAAATATAACTATTTAATCAAATAAAACTGAACTTGTTATTAAATACATTATTTATAAAAAAAAAAAACAGTAACGTGGGTAAGTGTTTTTTTTTTTTCAAGTGGGTTTTACTGAAAAAACCCGGGTTGGTAAAACCGGGTTACCCACTTTGGTGCCAACCCTGGCAGAGAGAGAATTTTCACAGCTCATACGCCCCACCCCCCCACAACTCCAAAACGTCTTATTACCCGTCCCCGCCCCAGAGGGGCTCGAGGACGGATATTGTTTTCACTCGGTTTGTCTGTTTGTTTATTTGTTTGTCTGTTAACAACTTTACGCGAAAACTTCTGATGTCATTTTGACTAAAATTAAAGGGGTGATGGGCTATGACACTCTGATCACCTGGTTAATTTTGGGCCAAATTGGGCCAAGGCCCGGGCTGTGGGCCAAAAAATGTATTACAAAAAAAAAAAAAAAAGTAAAAACAGCTTTTTCGCCATAACTCCTTTCAAATTTGCCATATCGACATGAAACCTAAAACTACAGGTGCATCTTTCAAATCTGCATCCTATAACAGGCCTCACCACATCACGGGGGTTCACCCCCAAGTTAGAGGTACAGGGGTCAATGTCAGGTGGATCCCTGAAATTTCAAATGACCATAAAATCGTAAATTTCCACACGACTTAGGCCTACTCCACATCTGATATGTGACATATCTGACTAGATATCCTGTTGTGTTTGTATATACGTCAACACTAAAATGACTGCCGGGGACTGGTTTGCTGTACCTTGGCACCGCTTCTTGTTCCATTCATATTCTACTCTCTCTCTCTCTCTCTCTCTCTAACGTGGTGGCTGAGTCGGTGGAAAAACGATCTACTCTTCAATTGGACGCGGGTCCGAATCTCAGCTGGAGCAGGGAACAGAGTCAAGAATTTTAATTTCATCAAGGTAGACCTTACTGAACTACAAAAGACCCGGCGAAACACCCCCGCTAAAACCAGTACACCAGTCCTGTATGGTACAGTCCTAGCATGAACTAAAAATGGACGGTGGGTGCTACCGCCGAAGTGGTGACATGTGAAAGTGTACAGTATGGTTTGCAGGAGGGCTCCTACACCTAAGCAAAGGGGCTGATAAGCCTGCGCCCAGAGTCGTAAACACACACACACACACACACACACACAGGGATTCAATCCAGGCGGACATGTGACACCGGCGCTCCGTACCAAATCATCACGGCCAGTGGCATTACCTAAATAGTATCTTTGTATGAGTCAAGCTCAGTACCAGGTTAGACTAAATGATTGTTCATTATTAAAAGGAAAAAAATAATAAGTTTAAACAAGACTTGTAAAAACAGGAAATAGAACCAAGACGAAAGAATACGCTGAGTCATCTCTGAGGTTTGTTTAGACTACAACAACACGGAGATTGTAAGTACATGCTTTGCACTTTAAGTATTGCAAAATGGATACATACTTCAGTAAAACAAATTTGGAAAAGAAAAGGGATACAGGTAAAAAGCAAAATGATGATTTCTACCAAGAACTGGTTGAAGTAGAGACCCACAATAGACTGGTTGAACGTGTAAACAAACTAGAAATGGCTTTCAAAAATGAAATTGATGAAATAAAGAAGCAGATGCACTTGCAAAAGGAAGAAATAGAAAAACTAGGAAGGGAGGCCAATAAGAAAGACACAACCATCAGTGAACTAACAGTGGAATTGAGTACACTTAGGAAGAAAATGAGTGAAATGGCAAGTACAGTAGTCAATCACGAGAGTGTTATGGAAGAGTTTAAAAATGACACAGAGACAATTAGGCAAGTTAGCAGTCTTATTGACCAGAGCAGTGATATTGAGAAGATAACACAAGTGAATGAAGCTGTGCAAAGCTACAAAAATGATGTAGAAACCAACAATGCTGAAATGGTGAAAGTAAAGAAAGATTTAGAAACAAGGGTGGAGGAAAAAAGCATTAAAAAAGAGGTGAAAAGAATAATCCAAAACAATCCAAAGTTAGTCAGAGATTCAGTAGAGATAAACAAATCAATAGTAATCACTGATATAGAAGAGGAAGAAGTTAAAAACAAGATCACAAGAGACAAATAGGAGATGGCAAATGTAATGAGCTTACTGAAAGAAGTATCAGAGGAAATCTGTAGTAAAGACATAGAGGAACACAAAAGGTTAGGGAAATACGAGAAAAGCAAGACAAGACCTCTAAAGGTAACTTTCCAGAGTGTAAACACTGTGGAAGAGAAACTAAAAAATGCAAAGAATCTTAAGGAAAAAGAGTTCAAAAATGTATGGATAAAAAGATGCCTAACACAAGAGGAACTGGAATTACTGAAAGAGAAAAGGGAGGAAGCAAAAACAAAAAATGAGGGAAGATCAGAAGAGGAGAAGAAGAAACTTTTTTACAAAGTAATAGGATTGCAGGTACGAAAGTGGTACACAAACAGGATGGAAGAGAAAGGAGGAAGGTAGTAGAACCATGTCATGACAAGTATATAAACAAGATGATAAAGTTGATGTACTCAAATGTGGATGGAATGGTATCTAAATTACTAGAGATGAATGATTATGTCAGAGAAAATGAACTACAAATAATATGCCTAACTGAAACAAAATTAATACCAAGGATATCAAATGACATACTAAACTTAGAGGAATACAATATATGGAGAAGAGACAGATATTTAAAAAAAGGAGGAGGAATTATAATATTAACTAAGAAAAATCAAAAAGTCAAGGAAATAAAACTAGATATACCATCACAAGTAGAACTGATTGCAGTAGAGATCGACACATCTGAAGGTAAAGTAATTGAAGCCAATTTGTACATGCCACCCAGATCAAACACATGGGAAAGAGACGAATATGAGGACCTGGCAGAGAGTACAATTCAGAGTGTAAGATCATTGCTACATAAAATGGAAGAGAAATCGGAAAGAATTATACTAACTGGGGACTTCAATACAAATATAAATTGGAATACTCTAGATATAAATAGCCAAGAAAGCTGTTGGGACCAAAAGCTCCTGGATCTCGTACAAGAGTTTTTCTTAACGCAACATGTGAGGGAAACCACCAGAAAAAGAGGACTTGATGTACTTTCAGTGCTAGATCTAATATTTACAAGGCAAGAAAATGATATTGACAGTTTAATATATCACCCTCCACTCGGCAAAAGCGATCATGCAGTACTAAATTATAACTTCAGGATAGCATATAACATAGTAAACAGCAATGATAGTTACAAAAAGAGCCTAAACTATAAAAAGGGAAATTATCAAGACCTAAAGAAGTATTTCTTAGAAGCTGATTGGGAAAATGAGCTTAGAGGACAAGATATAAATGCTGTATTTAAAAATTTTTGTGAATTTTATGAAATAGGAGTCCAGAAGTACATCCCACAGCACAAAGAAGCAGATAAGAAAATACAGAAATGGTTCAATACAGAATGTAAAAAATCAAAAGAAAGAAGAGATTTGTTGTGGAATAGATACAGAAGACACAATAGTGAAAGGGCGTATAATAATTACAAACAGGCAAGAAACGACTATACAAAAATAAGGAGGGAAGCCCAAAAACAGTTTGAGGAGGATATAATAAATAAAAGTAGTGATCAACCAAAGCTGTTTTACAGCTATATCAGAAGCAAAACCAAAGTAAAAGATATAATACAATCCATTACGGACGAGGGAATCACTTATATACAAGAGAAAGATACTTGTGAAGCACTAAATAAGAATTCCAATTAGTTTTTACAGAAGAAAAAAATTTTGAGAGGGACTATGTGGAACACGCATGTCCACACACACTACCAGATATACAAATAGCAGAAAAAGTAATACAGGAGGAGTTAAGTAAATTAGACAGAGGAAAAGCAAGTGGTCCTGATGAAATTTCATGTTGGGTATTACGAGAATGTGCAAAGGAGTTATGTAAACCATTATTTTTAATTTTCAAAAAATCCTTGAGTCAAGGTAAACTACCTGATATTTGGAAAAAAGCAAATATTGTCCCCTTATTCAAGAAAGGAAATAGACAAAATCCACTCAACTACCGACCAGTATCACTGACCAGTGTTGTAAGCAAGGTATTAGAAAAACTTATAAGAAAAGCTTGGGTAAATCATCTAGAAGAACACAGTATGATAACAGAAAGACAGTTTGGTTTCAGAAAAGGAAAATCATGTGTTACTAATCTGTTGAGCTACTATGACAGTAACAAACACAATACAGGAAAGGGAAGGATGGGTGGACAGTATCTATTTAGATTTCAAGAAAGCTTTTGACACAGTACCACACCAAAGACTTTTATGGAAACTGTACCATCAAGGAGGATGTCACGAATCAGTTCGCGACATTTCCCTTTTGTGAGAAGCCACGAACTATTAGTGGAAAACTCACTGCGTATCTCTCAGTTAACCGTTTCTCCCTCCATTTCGGAGTATACTTTTCAAATCATTCGTCACCGTTTTCAAAAGTGACCGATTTAATGCACGTCACTAAGTGCTGTACTGAGCGATACTATTGTTTTTTATTGTTCGCCCCTGCTCATTCGACCGTTAAAAAAATGCGGCCGAGTGCTCCGCTTTGTTCCCACGACTTGGTCAGCCTGGTGTTTGCTGTGGCGGAGAAAGGTTTTGTGCTCAGAAGTGGAGAGGTCAGCTAGCACCCCAAGCTCCACTAGTTCAGTAATCCCAGTACTCCCACCTTAGTGGTGATACATAGCATTCATCGACTGGTATTTCTTTTGTGTATTTCCTAGTTTTAAGAGTTTAGTTAAGGTGTTTTTCCTAGGCGTAAGTATTTAGCTTTTGTGAGAGTGAGTGAGTGCGTCTCATTGATTTGAAATGTAACGTTAAATTTATTTTTGTAATCAATAAATTTAACAGTTCTATTTCTTGAGCTTCAATGTAAAGTAAAATCTTGTTTCATTTAATCCAAATTAAGCTTATTTTCCATATAGCTCCTAGCTTGCATAATCGTTTGCTTTCATAACTGGTACTTAGACCAGTCTTGTGGTATTAACTTAAAATCCGTTGTGCCAGGAGTTAATGCATCAGCAAGAACCTGATGTTATTATTATTAGTATTAGTTATTTATTGTCAGGGGTGATGTAACTTTCTCCAGAGGCTAACAGTACAGTAATTCAGCAATTGTGAGTAATTAGTCTCTGCTGTGTACTGTTGAGAAAGTTTATAAATTCTCGTTCTTGAGAATCTTAGCAAGTCAGCGTAAAGTAATCGTTGCTTGATGTAGCAAGACAATCATTGTCTCTGCTCTTCAATATTATTGAATATTATTATCAATTTAAATAATATTTAATCATTTATTTTAAAATTGCTGTGTTATTAAAAAAAAACCGTGACAATTGGCGACCTCATTCCAGGATATTAACTCCTAGCTCTAAAGCTATTCACGAGATTGTGCTCACTCATTCATATTTAGGTATTTACCATTAAAGTTTATAGGCACAAGCTTACTGGTATTTACCCTTAATTTAGCAAGTGAATTTTGCTTTATTAATCAATAGAATACTTAACTCTAGTTTATTTTTGGTAACGCCAGACGATTTTATTCGCTCCTGGGAAGTCACCGTACCCATTGTGTTTATTATTGACAATAGTCTTCCCAGTCATTTACATTTTTGATTTATTCTTTGCCAGTTAACTGGATAAGACTGGTCACCACTAGCTTGTGTCTGTACTCTTTACTTGTGTTTATTAGCATTCGTTTGCGAAGCAGCAATCAGTACTGAGTCGCTAGTTATTTAGATTGAGTTAGCGACATGGCTACCACCATATTTTTACAGGAAGCCAAAGATATGGGTCTTACAGACCCAACTGAAATTAAAGAATACATACTCTCACGGCATAATCAGGAGCAGCAGCGCGAGAATGATGCCCGTGAAGAGCGTAAGATTCAGCGCGAATGCGAGCGAGAACAGCACGAATACGAGCGTGAACAGCGCGAATACGAGCGTGAACAACGAGACAGAGAACGAGAACACGAACGTGCCGAGCGAGAAGCACGAGAAAAATATGAGCTTGAAGTGCTGAAGCTCAAGCGAGATTCCTTGGGTTCAGACACATCTGGTGCAGTTGGTTCAAGCTCCACGAGCGCTCTCCCTGCACATGTTATGGCGACCCCACACATCAAGCTTCCCCCATACAAAGATGGCGAGCGAATCGAGCCATACATAGCTCGATTTGAAGACATGGCTCAGCTTTACCAGCTCGATGATGCAGCTAAGCGGCTTCAGTTTCTTAGCCTGTTTGAGGGCCCTGCCCTCGATATTCTCCACAGAATTCGTGGAGACAATCTCACGTATGAAGTGATGAAAGCTGCACTCATTAAGGCGTATGGTCTCACAGTAGACGACGCCAAAGCTCAGTTCATGCGAGCTCGTCTCCAAGACAAGGAGACAGCTGTTCAGTTCCTCGACCGTCTCACTGCTTACCTAGGTGAGTGGATGGAGAAAGATGAAACTCCTTCCACGCGTGAGGGATAATTGACCTTATGCTGCGTACACAGCTAGAGAGGTCGTGGCCTGCTGAGCTCATAGCACAGCTTAAGATCTGCCAGGTGAAAGATGCCAGCCAAATGGTAGAGAAGGCTGATGCATTCTTTACTGCATACGGGTATCAAGCTCGTAAGCAAAACACCTGGAGCAGAAAAGATACTGCCAAGTCTGGGAAGCCGTCTCAGACTGAATCCCAGCACCAAGGCCGTTCTCAGAGTAATGGTCAAGGTCCAAGCAAACCACAGAAGGACCAGGGGCAAAATACACAGCAGCCTGCTTGGAAGCGGTACAACAAGCACCCCAACCAGCAGCAGTTCCCCAAGCAGCAGCAGCAGCAATACAAGGACAAGCCACGTAACCCTCAGACAGGTCAATTAGTGTATCGGAGGCAGGAGGCAAATGCAGCCTTCATTCCACAAGTACCCGGTGGTGCCATCTCTACCAGTACAGGTACTTCACAACAGTTCACAAGTCCCCCTCCGACCATGAACTCTCCTCAGACACCTAGTTCCCAGGGCGCCACGTTTGCTGCATCGGTTGTTCCGCAGTCTCATGAATGACTGGCTGCTACCTCCTCAGACCCTTCCACCAGCAACACTGCCTTTCTTGTTCAGCCAGGGTCTGTGGGAGGTGTTTCTGTAAATGTCCTGAGGGACAATGGTTCCTCAGGTTGGTCTGTTAAGCAGAGTTTAGTTCGGCCTGATGAGTATACAGGTCGACAGATCCAAGTTAGACTTATTGATGGATCAGTGAGATTGTTCCCTGAGGCACGTATCCAGGTGGCATCTCCGTTTTTCACTGGCTTGACAGCTGCAGTTGTCATGCCAGAACCTTTATTTGACCTTATCTTAGGCAACATACCTGGCATCAAAAATAGTTGTGCCGTAGATGTTGCTACTCAGACTTCGGCTGCTGCGATAACACGAGCCATGGCCAAGGCTCCAAATCGCGTCACTCCGTTGACCGTCGCAACGCCGCAAGATCTGATTCGTAGTCAAGATGTTGTCCAAGAGCAACAGAATGACTCGACACTTGCCTCAGTGCGCAAGAAGCTGGAGGGTAAAGTGATCAAGTATTCACGGGGAGGTCAAGCCAGGTTCCTTCGTAAGCGAGGACGGCTGTACCGTGAGTCACAGACACCCCAGGGTGAGGTTCGACTGCAATTTGTCGTTCCTGCAAAGTATCGCCGAGCAGTGTTTGAATTAGGTCACTGTTCAGCGATGGGAGGTCACATGGGTCAAAAGAAGACCTCTGACCGCATCCATGCTGACTTTTTCTGGCCAGGAATGGGACGGGAAATAACGAGGCTCGTACGTTCCTTCTGATGTGTGTCAGCGTACCACTGACCGGGGACGTGTCCGTCCTGCGCCATTGAAGCCAATGCCCATAATCTCTGAACCGTTCGAGAGAGTAGCAGTTGACATAGTTGGGCCAATCTCTCCTAGGGCTAGTGATGGATCAAAGTATATCCTCACTATAGTTGATTTCAGCACACGGTGGCCTGAAGCCGTGGCCCTTAAGAATATAGAGGCCGTCACTGTTGCTGAGGCATTAATTGAAGTGTTCTGTCGTGTAGGTATCCCTAAGGAGGTCTTAAGCGACCGGGGTTCGCAGTTCACTTCGGCAATGATGAACGAAACGTTCAGGTTGCTGTCCATCCGAGGCTTACGAACTACGCCGTATCATCCCATGTGTAACGGGTTGTGTGAGAGGTTCAATGGAACTCTCAAGAAGATGTTGAGGCGCATGACCGCTGAACAGCCAAAGGAATGGCCGCGGTTCATTGCTCCTCTTCTATTTGCTTATCGAGAAGCCCCACAGCATTCATTGAAATTCTCACCCTTTGAACTGGTGTATGGGAGGTCGGTCCGAGGCCCACTTCAAGTCCTTCGTGAGTTATGGGACGATGAAGAACCCGACCCTGAAGTCAAGACCACCTACACCTACGTCCTTGATTTGGCTGACCGCCTCCAGTCGACGTGCGAGTTAGCTAAGGAAGAACTGATTAAGGCGTGTGAAGTTCAAAAGGCTTATTACGATAAGAAGGCAAAGCTTCGGAAGTTTAGTCCAGGCGATAAATGCTTGTTATTACTTCCCACTGCCCAGAACAAGTTGTTGGCGCAGTGGAAGGGTCCATTCGATGTAGTAGAGCGCATTTCAGACCTCAACTACATAATACAGATGGGGAATCTTCGTAAAAGGTTCCACATTAACATGTTGAAGGCTTATCATGAGTCAGACCCCGAGGAGACTGGCCTACTAGTAGCTGATGATAGTGACCAGCCACTGGAAGAAACCGGGGCAGCTGCGGTGATCCCAGCTGATGACCATGATGACGAGCCCTTAACCGCTCAGTCCCATCAGGAAGAGACTGTCGGAGATGTTTTACTTAACCCTGACTTAGCAGTAGGGGACCAAAATGCCTTATGGTCACTGCTCTGTCAGTATGCTGATGTCTTCTCAGACCAACCTAGACTTGCAAAGGTTGCGTGTCATAAAATTGAGTTGACCAGCAATGCTCCTATTAAGGTTAAGCCATATCCGATTCCCATGCGACTACAGGGTGCAGTAGATAAGGAAATTGCTGACATGGAGACTGCAGGCATTATCGAAAAGTCCTCATCTCCTTACTGTAGTCCGATGGTAGTAGTCCGCAAGAAAGATGGTGGAGTCAGGATATGTGGTGACTATAGAAGGCTCAATGCAATCACTAAAGTGGATGCTGAGCCAATGGGTGACCATATTGCCATCTTCTCCAAGCTGGCAGGGTCACGATATTTCACGAAGCTTGACCTAGCGAAGGGATTCTTCCAGATTCCCCTTCATCCTGAGAGTCGTCAGTTCACTGCCTTTGCTACTCCTAGGGGGTTGTACCAGTATAAAGTCCTCCCATTTGGGCTTACCAATTCCCCAGCAGTATTCAATCGTGCCATGAGACAAGTGCTCCATGGTATTGTAGGAGTAGAGATGTTCGTGGACGATGTCCTCGTTCATTCCGCCACATTGGAGGAGCACCTCAGACTCTTGGAAATTGTCTTCAGTAGACTCCAGAGTTTCAACATGACTGTGAAGCCTAGCAAATGCAAGATTGCTCACAGTGAGGTGGAGTTCCTCGGTCATATTGTTGGCAACAATCACTGCAGGTGTCAGGGTGACAAGATCAGGAAAGTTAGAGAAGCCCCGAGACCCGTGACCAAGAAACAGGTTAGGGCATTTCTTGGCCTAGTGGGATATTATAGGAGTTTTATCCCCAACTTTGCTCTCATTGCCCAACCGTTGTACGAAGTGCTACGGAAATATGCTCCAAACACCATTGAGTGGGGAGAAGCGCAAGAGAGATCCTTTATTGCTCTTAAGAACATGTTGTGCAAGGAGCCTATCTTGCAGTTGCCTGATTCTAGCAAACCTTTCATACTGCGCACTGATGCTTCACAAGATGGAGTAGGTGCCGTATTGATGCAGGAATCGGAAGGTGGAATCTTCCCAGTGGCATACCACAGCCGTAGGCTAAAACCTGCCGAGAGGAATTACAGTACTGTTGAGAAGGAACTCTTGGCTGTGGTTGATGGTGTTAAAAAATATTATTATTATCTTTTTGGGGCACCATTTACTCTGGAAACTGATCATATGCCACTCACTAGTCTTAGCACAACCAAGACGGCTAATGCAAGATTGACACGCTGGACACTGTATTTACAGCAGTTTAACCTTGTTGTGAGATACATCAAGGGAAGTGATAACGTAGGTGCAGACCTGATGTCTCGCCTGCTAACTGCTGACTAATATGGGCAATTGTTGCATGCTGGGTTCCGTAAGATAGGCATCCTAAGCGATTTGAGTAATCCAAGGACCAGCCTGGTTCCCAGTTAAAAGTGTAGACCAGACGTCTCACTCGTTGGCCCTACAGGACACAGTATATCCAGGGCTTGTACATACATGTATACCATAAGTTAAGGGGGAAGTTTGAGAACCTTGCAGAGACAGTCCGAGGCTGTGTATGAATTACCTTGTGGAATGTCTCGAGCTGTGGGCCTCTCTGAGGATTCCCGGAGAATGCACATTACCCACATGAGTGTTCACACCCACGGTGGGTGTTAAAACGTGACCTGCCCGAGATGGCGTAGCGATTTTCAGCTTCCTGTATTACTCGTAAGTGTAGAGTTAGGTTAACCAGTAAACTGCCCGTTCTAAGCAATTTGTGAATTCAAGAACTGGCACGTTTCCTGGTTAATAATGTTAGGTTAACTAGTAAACTGCCCGTTCTAAGAGATTTGAGTAATTCAAGAATTGGCACATTTCCTAGTTAATAAGCGTTAACCAGTAAGCTATAAGGGTTCTAAGCAATTTGTGAATTCAAGAATTACGTTTCCTGGTTAATAATGACAAGTACTGATTGCTAGGCAGAGAGAGAGAGAGACAGAAATAACAGTTTTGATGCTCCACCTTAATTCCTTTCGCAGGTGTAGCTGGTGGGTGCAGCATTGCCGTGCAGATCAGCTGGCCGTTCCTGTTGCATGCTGCCGCCCCTTCTCTTCTGCCTCGTCATCATTATTTTACTATAAATTTGTATTACTGTGTCATTTTACACGTAGGTACAGTTACACTACAACTGTCACACCTACACCGTGTAATACATACACTACACTACATAACAATTAGTTGTTAATGTAAATGTAGCGAACTTTCGCTCAGTTTGACCTGAGTACAGGATTTTCACAGTCGTCACGGAGTTTTTCCCTCAAGCTTGTTTCTATTAACGTAAATACGAGGTTTTTTCGCTCACTGGCGACTGCGACTTTCTCCTGTAGCAGGATAGCACACACACCACAGTGTGAATCTTGTGCGAATGACTTAGGATGTGTACATATATATATATATCCACAAATTTTTTCCCATAAGGAAAAAATTTAACTTTGTAAGGGCGTAATGTCACGAATCAGTTCGCGACATTTCCCTTTTGTGAGAAGCCACGAACTATTAGTGGAAAACTCACTGCGTATCGCTCAGCTAACCGTTTCTCCCTCCATTTCGGAGTATACTTTTCAAATCATTCGTCACCGTTTTCAAAAGTGACCGATTTAATGCACGTCACTAAGTGCTGTACTGAGCGATACTATTGTTTTTTATTGTTCGCCCCTGCTCATTCGACCGTTAAAAAAATGCGGCTGAGTGCTCCGCTTTGTTCCCACGACTTGGTCAGTCTGGTGTTTGCTGTGGCAGAGAAAGGTTCTGTGCTCAGAAGTGGAGAGGTCAGCTAGCACCCCAAGCTCCACTAGTTCAGTAATCCCAGTACTCCCACCTTAGTGGTGATACATAGCATTCATCGACTGGTATTTCTTTTGTGTATTTCCTAGTTTTAAGAGTTTAGTTAAGGTGTTTTTCCTAGGCGTAAGTATTTAGCTTTTGTGAGAGTGAGTGAGTGCGTCTCATTGATTTGAAATGTAACGTTAAATTTATTTTTGTAATCAATAAATTTAACATTTCTATTTCTTGAGCTTCAATGTAAAGTAAAATCTTGTTTCATTTAATCCAAATTAAGCTTATTTTCCATATAGCTCCTAGCTTGCATAATCGTTTGCTTTCATAACTGGTACTTAGACCAGTCTTGTGGTATTAACTTAAAATCCGTTGTGCCAGGAGTTAATGCATCAGCAAGAACCTGATGTTATTATTATTAGTATTAGGTATTTATTGTCAGGGGTGATGTAACTTTCTCCAGAGGCTAACAGTACAGTAATTCAGCAATTGTGAGTAATTAGTCTCTGCTGTGTACTGTTGAGAAAGTTTATAAATTCTCGTTCTTGAGAATCTTAGCAAGTCAGCGTAAAGTAATCGTTGCTTGATGTAGCAAGACAATCATTGTCTCTGCTCTTCAATATTATTGAATATTATTATCAATTTAAATAATATTTAATCATTTATTTTA
Organism: Coenobita brevimanus; assembly: GCF_032717465.1. Taxonomy (NCBI): domain Eukaryota; kingdom Metazoa; phylum Arthropoda; class Malacostraca; order Decapoda; family Coenobitidae; genus Coenobita; species Coenobita brevimanus. The sequence continues at coordinate 14,219,556 of NC_137061.1, read as the reverse complement.
AAATTGCTGTGTTATTAAAAAAAAACCGTGACAGAGGAATTCGAGGCAAACTGTTTTGTTGGATGCAAGACTTTCTCATAAAAAGAGAAATGAGGACAGTACTAAGAGGAAACTACTCATCATGGAAAGAAGTGACTAGTGGAGTACCACAGGGTTCAGTCCTGGCACCAATCATGTTTTTAGCGTATGTAAATGATATAAACAGTAACACCGGAAATGAGAGCTATCTGAATATGTTTCCAGATGATGCAAAAATACAAAGGAGAATTACTAACACAGACTCTTGTAAAGAGCTAAAAGAAGAATTAAATAAACTTCATGAATGGAGTAGTACATGGCAAATGGAATTCAATGTGGACAAGTGTCATGTAATCAGGTTTGGTAAAAGTGGAAAAAGACCTGATTGGGATTATAAGTTAGGAAATAAAACCCTATACACATCAGAAAAAGAGAAAGACCTAGGTGTGATTATCAATAACAGACTATCTCCGGCTGACCACATCAGCGAGAAGGTACGGAACATGTATACACTGCTTGCAAATATGAGAATAGCATTCACATACATAAATGAAGACATGCTAAGAAGGATAATAACATCATTCATTAGACCAACCCTGGAATATGCATCAGTAGTCTGGAGTCCTCATCTCAAAAAGCACATAGACAAGATTGAAAAATTTCAAATGGCCGCTACAATTTGGATACCAAGCTTAAGGGACCTAAGCTACGAAGAAAGACTAAATAAACTGAATCTACCAACACTACAGGAGAGAAGGAAAAGAGGTGACATGATAATGCTATATAAATGCATATCAGGAAAGGAGAAAATAGACATAAATGATTACTTAACATATGGAGAAGTATCAGCAAGAGGACACTGTAAAAAATTCCATAAGAAGAGAGGTGATAAAAACGTAAGGAAATTCAGTTTCCCAAACAGAGCAATTGATCAATGGAATGCACTACCGAATGAAATAGTGTGTGCCAAAACAATTCACAAATTTAAGGATATGTACGATAAATATGGTTTAAGACACGGGACAGTACGAGCTTGACTCATTCCTGTAGAGATACAATTAGGTAAGAACACACACACACACACAAACATTTTAAACCCTAACTTGAATTTCATTTATTCATTTATTTAATAATTCATCCATTCTCATTATATATATATATATATATATATATATATATATATATATATATATATATATATATATATATATATATATATATTTGCAGATAGATAGGTATAAACATATATATATATATATATATATATATATATATATATATATATATATATATATATATGTACAGTACAAGTGCTCGTGGGCCCTTTGGGCCCATTACACTTGATCCTGCTGAGGGCTCACGTGTTGATGTGCTGTTCTAGTGTAACGTTGTCACTTGGATTTTTTGCAGCTAACAAATTGATCGTGTTATTTGCAGCTTCGGGAATGGAACCCAAGTTGTCCGAACGCAAGTCAGAAGAACACACACAGACACACGGCTACTGCTACAGTTTATTTTAGTTCTTCCTCTGGGCAAAAAACTCAATGACGATCGTATGCCGGGCTTCGGGAGCAACATTTTTTGGTCAAAATGTAATCGCTCATTAAATATAGTAAAAGTTCTTCAATCGTTATGAGACCAAGTTTTTTCACATCAGCGATTTTTGTTTGCGATATTTGTGCCAATTTTAGTGCGATTCTAATATTTAGTTTCGGCTGCCCAAAATACACACACACACACACACACACACACACACACACACACACACACACACACACGGCTAGTGCTATAGTATATTCCATACATACATACACACACACACACACACACACACACACACACACACATATATATATATATATATATATATATATATATATATATATATATATATATATATATGTATATATATATATATATATATATATATATATATATATATATATATATATATATATATATATATATTTTTATTTTGCCAGACGCCTCAATCCCGTTTGGGGTGGCCACAAACAAATCGCCTCCAAGTAGCCCTGTCCCCCGCCATTTCACTGCCCTGCTCCAAACTCACACCCCCCTCTCTCATACACCTCTCCACCCCATCCCTCCATCTCATCCTCGGCCTCCCCCTCCCTCTTCCCCCCTCCACCTCACTCACATACACTCTATTCGTCAGTCTTTCACCCTCCATCCTCTCCACATGGCCAAACCACCTCAGTGTGTTCCTCATAACGCTTCCTATCACATCCACATCCACACCACAACGCTCCTTTATATCCTCATTCGTCAGCCTGTCTCTCCACGTGACTCCACAGGCTCCTCTTAAATAACTCATTTCCACTGCTCTCACTCTTGACTTGTGTCCTTCCAACAATGTCCAAGTCCGTACGTTAGAGTTGGTATCACAATACTGTCATGTAGTAACTTTTTCACTTCAATGCTCACTTCCCTGTTTCTTATCACTGCTTTCAAGGAACCAGCACCCTTTCTTCCCTGCTGTTCCTTTTCAAGCACTTCACCCTCCAAACCTCCATCCTTACTCATCACACTACCCAAATACTTAAACGTACTCACATTTTCCAATTCCTCACCATCCAACCTCGCTGTACATTCACTAACTTCACCTATCTCAAAGACCATCACTTTACTCTTCCCTACATTCACCTTTAGGTTCCGTTTCTTACACACTCTCTCAAACTCATCCACCAAGCCTTGCAGCTCCCCTTCGTCTTCACTCAACAACACAGTATCATCTGCAAACAACAGTACAGGGAGTTTCCAAACACTATCCTCTCTCACCAGGGCCACTCCAACATCCACTACCCTACCTTGTACCTCTTTTATTACCCCATCCATGTACAGATTGAACTACCATGAAGACATGACACATCCCTGTTTCATATATATATATATATATATATATATATATATATATATATATATATATATATATATTGTTACGGAACAGAAAGAGATAATGAACACTTCAAGTGAGAACACTAAAATCACCACCGTCCCGCAAAGTTCTAGGTTCAAAACAAAAGAGCTAGGTAAAATTACAAGTTAAAGTTTAATGCTCAAACTAACAACTAAACATTCAGGTCTCATAAGGATAATGTAATGGCAAAAACAGGTTAAATATATGGTTAACTGCAATAGCCTCTATTAACACGAAATTAGCAAGAGTAAATTTATCTAAGTCAGCCCTGATAAAATGAGAAAACCAGCTAATGCTCAGTTAATGCAAGATATATTGTTACAGATACAAAACATTATTACTACTGGCTGACAGCAAAAACTTCTACACTGATCACAAAAACCGCACCAGGCCCACGAACGAACACCTTATGCTATAGAGTACAAGGAAAAAATGTAATGACACTTATACTCAAATTACACAGCTGCTAGATGGTTGGAGACTTCCTGAGCACTCACAATAATAACAACTGTACGGGGGAGGACAGAGATGTGAGCAAAATGAGGAGTAGATCTAAGTGGCCATTAATGTAGAGACTGAGCTCATTATATAAGGGCCGGCAGACCTTGATACAACTTGTAAGAAGGACGCGCAAATGAAGCCATAGGGGACAAAGAGTTGACAATCCTGCTCTGAACAATAGAAAGAACGACTTACTCTATTATAAGGGTTAGAAGGGGGGAGTGAGGTAGAACACGCTCGTGATCAAACATGCAGCATACTGTACGTTAGAATTACACAAAGGATGATGAAATTATACGCTATCTAACACTTCCCCACAAAGAAAAAGAAATTTACAAAGGAAATTTCTTATTACTCTAAAACAATCTGTCTAAAGTCTAGATAACCAATCTGCAATAACATTTTCTTTCCCCTTGATATGTTGTATGTCTAATGAATACTCCTGAAGAAGTAGACTCCATCTTGTCAATCTCTGATTTTTATCTTTAAACTTACTAAGGAATTTCAGTGGGTTATGATCGGTATAAATGACTATGGGGTCAAAACCAGAACACAAATAAAATGAAAAATGCTGTAAACCCAAAATCAAGGCCAAAAGCTCTCTCTCAATAGCTGAATAGTTCTTTTGAGGTGGAGTGAACTTCTTACTGTAATAAGATACAGGGTGTTCAATACCCTGATCATCCTCTTGCAGCAAAACAGCCCCAGCTCCTGTATCACTTGCGTCAACAGCCATCTTAAAAGGTTTAACAAAATTTGGAGTAGCGAGCACTGGCTGACTTAATAGGATAGCTTTAAGTTTGCTGAAAGAGGATTCACAGTCATCGGTCCAGACAAATTTAACTCCCTTTTTCAGTAGGTCTGTAAGTGGTGATACAAGAATTGAAAAGTTAAGAACAAATCTCCTGTAATAACCTACCATTCCCAAAAATCTTTGGAGCTCTTTCCTAGTTTTAGGTCTGGGAAGATCACTTATAACCTGAACATTAGCTCCTGGTGGTACAACATGTCCATCACCAATTACGTACCCAAGGTACTGAACTTTAGCTTGACCAAACTCACACTTTGATAAATTAGCTACACGATTAGCCTGAACCAAACGCTCAAGAAATTTACTGACATGGCATAGGTGATCTTTCCAGTTGTCACTGAAGATTAATACATCATCAATATAAACAACACACCCTGCCAAACCCTCTGTTCCAACATTCATGAGCTTCTGAAAAGTGGCTGGTGCATTCTTCATACCATATGGCATTACAGAACATGCAAAAGTCTTTCCTAGTGTTACAAAACATGAGATCTCCCTAGCACGTTCAGTCATAGGTACTTGCCAGTATACTTTTAACAAATCAAACTTACTTATGTACCTAGCCTTTCCGATCTTGTCTATGCAATCTTCCACGCGAGGGAGAGGGTAAGTGTCTGTTTTGGTTCTCTGATTAACACGTCTGTAGTCAATGCAAAGCCGCTGTGACCCACCTGGCTTAGGGACTAGAGTGACAGGAGAACTCCACTCGCTCTGACAGGGCTCAATCATCTTGTGGTCCAACAGGTAGCCAAGCTCCTTCTGGATGAGAGGAACTTTCACTGGGTTGACACGGTAAGGAGGCAGTTTAATTGGCTTTGCATCTCCAACATCGACATCATGCATCAGCACAGTGGTTCTTCCAGGAGTGGCACGGAACACTTGCGGGTACTCCTGCAGTAATGCCGAAAACTCCTGCCTTTCCTCGGGAGTTAGATGAGAAAGCTTAGTCTGGAGATCATCCATGATATCAGGATTCTTCCCCAAACTATCACTCAGGCTCATGCTGCATGGGAGAGCTTCGCTTGCAGACTCGGGTGGAACAGTTACAGTGCAAACTGGGTTATTTTCGTCCCGCCTGTGATGTAACTTTAGCATGTTGATGTGACAAAGTTGCTTGTTCTTTCTACGATCTGGTGTGGCGATGACATAGTTGACATCACTGAGTTTCTTCTTCACGAAATAAGGACCACTAAACTTGGCTTGAAGAGGTTGCCCATGCACCGGTAGCAGAATCAAAACCTGATCTCCTGGCTGAAAGTGGCGTAACCTGGACTTCTTATCATACCAAGTCTTCATCTTCTCCTGAGCAGCTCCTAAATTCTCTCTCGCCAGCTGTAAAGCAGTGGACAACCGTTCTTTGAACTTCATCACATACTCCAGCAGGTTGACGTCATCTTCCTCCGACAGCCAGCATTCCTTGAGTAGCTTAAGGGGTCCTCTTACTTCATGGCCAAACAGTAGTTCAAAAGGTGAGAGGCCCAGTGATTCATTTGGAGATTCTCTTGCGGCAAATACAACGAATGGAAGACCTTTATCCCAGTCTTTCTGATGTTCCAAACAGTATTTCTTGAGCATCGATTTGAGTGTTTGATGATATCTCCCCAATGCTCCTTGGGTCTGGGGATGGTAAGCTGAAGACGTGATCTGGGTGATGCCCAACTCTTTCAGAGACTGCTTGAAAACATTTGACATGAAATTACTTCCTCGGTCTGACTGTACCTCCTTGGGCAGACCAAACTTGGTGAAGAACCCTAGCATTTCCATAACCACGTTCTTTGCTGAGATATTTCTAAGTGGAATGGCTTCAGGATAACGAGTAGCCATATCAGTCAGGGTCAACACATAAGAAAATCCTGAAGAAGTCTTAGGAAGAGGGCCCACAATATCCACCAACACACGGGTGAATGGCGCCTCAAAAGGAGGAATGGGAACTAGAGGTGCAACCTTTTCGGTCTGATTACACTTCCCCACAACTTGACAGGTGTGACAAGACTTACAATACCAGGAAACATCTCTGAAGATACCTGGCTAGTAGAAGTGTTTCAAAATGCGTGCCACAGTCTTCCTCACTCCAAGGTGTCCTGCCAAACTGGAATCATGAGCCACTCTAATGATATCCTGCCTACAAACACGAGGTATGACAACTTGTTGTACAATCTCCCATTCACAGTCAGCTGATGCTGTTGGGGGTCTCCACTTCCTCATAAGTACTCCTGACTTTATATAATAACAAGTAGAAGCACCAGCTGACTCTTACTCACTGCAAGCAGAGTTAGCTAGACCTTTCAACTCAGGGTCAGCAATCTGCAACTCAACCAACTCTTGACGAGACAAATTATCAACACTATGGGGTACTGCCTTATCTGGTGAGTGGTCCAAACTAGCAAGAAAAGTGTCAGCTAGGATAACATCATCATCATCATTATCCTCTAAGTCACCAGTAACTTTAGACTTAGCCCTAGTGACAGCACATGCAGAGAACACATCAGGGACATCACAATCCTGGGTCACAGCCACTGGCTCACTAGACAACTGAGGAGCTAGACACACTTGACTTCCACCAATTTCATTTCCAAGTAAGAAAGTTACACCTGACATTAGGAGTGTCTCAACCAACCCAACCAAAACGGAATCATTAACAAAACCAGACTCTAAATTCACTCTGCACAGAGGGACAGAGAAGTAATTATTCCCTACACCTTGTAAGATTACAGTTTCATCAGAGGAATTAACATTAGAGAATAGAACACTGGTCAGCATAAGGGATTAGCAAGCACCTGTATCACGATATATTTTAACTGATTTCCTGTCATTACTGTCCAGAGGTCTGACAAAACCATCAGATAGGAAATTAGCACATGAACTCTTGAGAGTGTCACCCACGTTACTGCTCAAAAGAGGAGCTTCATCATGAGAATTTAATTTACCCCTCAAAGCAGGTTCAGTTAACTCAGTTAAAGAATTCTGGGAACACTCAAGGGTGGACACTAGATCAATTGACTGAATATTTAAAGACTCCTTATTGTTCACATCACGCTGTCTCCTGAAACATTTCTCCGTAGTATGACCAAGCTTACTACAATAAGTACATTTACTTTTCTGAAATCTAGAGGTGAAGCTGGTATTTACTTCCTGAGAAACATCATCTTTACTCTCTTTCCTGTTACCTGTACTCTGAGTAGAGGCAACGTACTTACTCTCAGCTTTCCTTTTTTCTCTAGAATATCTCTTGTGAGTGAGAACATATTCATCAGCTAAAACTGCAGCATCAGACAAATTATCTATTCTTTTCTCATCAAGATATAGGCTTACATCTTTATTAATACACCTTTTGAAGTCCTCCAGCAAAATCATCTGCTTAAATTTACCAAAATCAGAATCCACATTCTTAGAATTTAACTACTGCTCTAAGAGATCTTCTTTGATTTTTGCATACTCAACATGGGATTGGTTATCTTGCTTATAAGTTTTCCTAGATTTTACTCTATAGGCTTCAGGTACAAGCTCATAGGCCTTAAGAATCAAGCTCTTAACTACATCATAATTATCAGATTGATCCTGAGGCAAAGATGCATAAGTTACTTGAGCTTTACCGGTGAGAACAGTTTGAAGGAGTACTGGCCAATACTCTTTGGGCCAATTAAAACCTGTAGCTACCCTCTCAAACAACTGAAAATACTTTGTTAAATCAGATTCATGAAAAGGAGGGACAAGTTTAACATTTTTAGCCACATCAAAATCATCAGAGCTAGATGATCTAGTTCCACCCTGTTTCATGAGATACTCATGGTCTGCCTGAATCCTAGCAAGTTCAATTTGTGCCTGAGCCTGTACCTGTGCCTCCTGAATACGAGCCTGAGATTCAGCCTCTTTAGCATTTGCCTGAAATTCAGCCTCCTTAGCACGAGCCTCCTGCAGGGCTATCTGTAACTTAGCTATTTCAATCTGCGTTTGCACATTTGGAGGAGTTACATTAAACAAGCTTTCATTAATCATGTCAACAATTTGATCTTTAGAATGATGAGAGCGAACAGTAATTCCCAATTGTTGAGCAACAAGCTTAAATTCATTCTTTGTTCTGTTTTCTACATCACACACTGTTTGCACATTTGACAAAAAATCTTTGACTTCATCAAGTGTAGCAATAGTAGACATCATGAATAAATCACAGTCACAAAATATCAAGCAATATCCTTATGATAATATCCTGAATATCCTGATAAGAGGTCGCCAAACTTATGTTACGGAACAGAAAGAGATAATGAACACTTCAAGTGAGAACACTAAAATCACTACTGTCCCGCAAAGTTCCAGGTTCAAAACAAGAGAGTTAGGTAAAATTACAAGTCAAAGTTTAATGCTAAAACTAACAAATAAACATTCAGGACTCATAAGGATAATGTAATGGCAAAAACAGGTTAAATATATGGTTAATTGCAATAGCCTCTATTAACACGAAATTAGCAAGAGTAAATTTATCTAAGTCAGCCCTGATAAAATGAGAAAACCAGCTAATGCTCAGTTAATGCAAGATATATTGTTACAGATACAAAATATTATTATTACTGGCTGACAGCAAAAACTTCTACACTAATCACAAAAACCTCACCAGGCTCACGAACCAACACTTTATGCTATACAGTACAAGGAAAAAATGTAATAACACTTATACTCAAATTACACAGCTGCTAGATGGTTGGAGACTTCCTGAGCACTCACAATAATAACAACTGTACAGGGGAGGACAGAGATGTGAGCAAAATGAGGAGTAGATCTAAGTGGCCATTAATGTAGAGACTGAGCTCATTATATAGGGGCCGGCAGAGCTTGATACAACTTGTAAGAAGGACGCGCAAATGAAGCCATAGGGGACAATGAGTTGACAATCCTGCTCTGAACAATAGAAAGAACGACTTACTCTACTATAAGGGTTAGAAGGGGGGAGTGAGGTAGAACACGCTCGTGATCAAACATGCAGCATACTGTACGTTAGAATTACACAAAGGATGATGAAATCATAGCCTATGTAACAATATATATATATATATATATATATATATATATATATATATATATATATATATATATATATATATATATATATATATATATATATATAGTTACGTTCCCACCCCACACTACCACAGGCTCCAACAGCAGTAGTTCAGTACAGGAAGGACGTTGCCCAGTGAGTTGTTCTTCCTATGGTCAGCCTTTAGGTGTACGAAAATAAACACTGGCTTCTTGAAGTTCATTGTCTTTATTTTCTGAATAATTCCACTTAATGCTTTCCAACTTCACTTTACTGTTCTCACAAGCATTGGAGCTATACAAACTTTACTAACTCCTATTACACTTAATGCTTGAAAACACTTCACTGTTTTCACAAGTACCGAAAATAATCTTCACTAACTATAATTACACTTAAGGCTTGGCAGTAACACTTCACAAACTTCACTAACTGCACTGCATTACACTCACACTGAACTGAAAACTGTAATGCTAGGTGTTTTAGGGTCGGCTTCCCGTCCCTCTAACGCCTAGTGTGTAACTGGGTTCTCTTTCTAGACAGGAGCCTAGACAAATAGGAAAAAGGCAGGACATAAAAACTCAAGGCAACAACCTTACATGTGTATTACTGAATTCTACAGTGGAACGGGTAGATGTCACGAATTCAGATACATTGGACAATTATAATTCTTAGTCCTAGATATGGGTTATTAGTATCGCGCACGATACTACTCAGGTCAAGGTCGGGTAAGGTGAATAGCACTTAGGGCAGAGGTTTATATACTATTATTGCAGGAAGTCCAAGTTATATGTCTGGGGAGTGGGTGGTACAAATTCACTGTTGGTAATTATAACTTTAACACTTTGCAGGTCTGTGTTGGATTTTAGGATGCTGCTGCATTACTAGATGGTAGTTCATTCACTGTAATAGACCCGTATTTCACTGCTTGGCCGTGTTCATGGTTTCACTGTTACTTTTATTCACTCCACCATTTTTATACTCTCACTTGTGTTTCACTGACTTCCTTTATATGGTTAATTCACTGCTCTGCCTTCACGTCACCAAGTCACGGACACTGTGCTTTCACTGTCACTCCTTTTGGGTCTGGGGATTGTGACGGTCAGGTACAAGGGCGGCGGAGGTGACCTGGCCTCCCTATTGACGGGGCTGGGTTCCACCGGAGGTCTCTGTGTTCAGGGGCCACGGGATCATGCATAGAGGTGTCCTCTCTCGTCCAGGGCTGCTGGTGGCGAAGGGTCCCGCACTTTCGGGGCTTGGGGCGAGAGTCTGGCCCTCGAGGCTGGGGCCGAATAGCTGCTTGAACTTCTCATTCAGGCGCCTGACAGAGAACGAGGATCTCCGGCGTTTGGGTGTAGGGAGGTCCGGCCCGGGGGTCCTGGGGGCGGTCTGGAGGTCCCGAGGGCTGCAGTCCCTGGTGTTCAGAGACGCCATCAGGAGGGGGCTGCGGCGTCAGCCTACGTCGGGGTCCGTCAGGCGAGTCCTCTCCGGATCAGGCTGCAGGGAGAAGAGCCCAGTGGAAGTCACGGGACCTCTCCAATACTCCTCCAGGCTGCTGCTCCCTCTGGGTCATAGGTTGGTGAACAGGAGTCAGCACCTGACAGAGGAGCAGCTATTGACCATCTCCTGCCGTAAGGCCCGGCTACTGGCCATGGCCTTCTGGGGGCACAGCTGCAGGCCGTCACTAAGGCCCAGCTACTGGCTGTGGCATGAGGGAAGGAGCGGCTACAGGCCGACTCAGGGGAACCTTCAGAGTGGCTACAGACCGTCTCCTGAAGAAGGCAGGAGTGGCTACAGGCCATCTCCTGACAAAGGCGGGAGCGGCTACAGGCCGTCTCTTGAGGGGCACCTTCAAGGCGGCTACAGGCTGTCTCCTGACGAGGCAGGAGCGGCTACAGGCCGACTCCTGATGAAGGCAGGAGTGGCTACAGGCCGTCTCCTGATTCCCTCTGGAGCAGCTACTGGCCGTCTCCTGTTTTTCTCCAGAGAAGCTGAAGGCCATCTCCTGTAGGAGGGTTGAGCGGCTACCGGCCGTCTCAGGGGTGCTGACTGGAGCTGGAGTTACAGCTCCACCCCGAAGTTGATTGGGGACAGCTCACACAGAAAATAGTCTTGTATTCCTGCTATGGTGGTGGCGGGCGAGCTCCGTGACATAGGGGTGCACGGCCCGGGTGGACTTATGTTGTTGTCGCCCTGAGTCCCGGCGCACTGTTTGTGCTCCTCGGTGGGCTCCTTCTGGGGTTGCTAGGTCACCCTCTGTGGCACTATACTGCATTTTTCCACAGTCTGCTGGGAAAAAGACATGTCCCTGTGACTGGAGGTGGTAAACTTTGATGTCGTCGGTGTGGTAAACTGGCTGTATGTGTTGGAGGAGGGCATGCCAGGCTGTGGTGGCCGAGTTCTCGTCTAGCTGCTCGTCACAGGTGATGAAAAGGGTGGATGGGTCGGTGGAGGAGGAGAGGAGTCGTAGGAGGTGGTGAGGTCCTCGGACTCATTGTTTTCATCCGAAGGGCGGCGCCCATACAGCTCGGTGAATCCTCATGGCACTAGGTGTTGTGTTCTGTGCAGGGCTGTGCTGAATGCTGGAGATGGATGGTGAGTGTAGGGTTTTATGCCGGGGTAATGCAGCGCGGTGTCTCTGGGGAGTGAAGGCTGGGATCTGGGCCTGGTGTATCATGAGTTAGAGATGATTTTGGGCAGGGGTAGGGGTGTGATTTTGCGGTGAGGTGGGTGGGGTGGAAGAGTGGGTGTACTGGGTAGGTGGGCGGGAGAGGCAGCCGGAGCGTGTGATGGTTGTTTTAAGGGTGGATGTGGGCGGTGATGTGGGTGTGAGGTGTTGGCGCATGTGTGAGGTGCGCGGGGCATGTGAGGGTGGCTGTGAGATGGTAGGAGTGTGTGCGGCACAGCACGGGGACCAGGGTGTAGGGTTAGTGGGTGGTGGTGTCGTGGGGGCATGGGAGGCACAGGTGGAGTCAGGGGTGGGGGACAAGGCAGGCAGGGTCGAGTGGGTTTGTGTGGGTAGTGAGCGGGGAGATTCGGTGGCAGTGGTGGGTGATGGCTGGGGCGGGGGTGTGGTGGGAGGAGGGGGAGCGGGGGTGTGGTGGGAGGAGGGGGAGCGGGGGTGTGGGTGGGACACGCTGTGCTGGGCGTGGGAGAGGAGGCGGTGGGGGATGAGGAGGTAGGGGAGTGGAGGGAAGTTGGTGGTGTCGGTGAATTGTCAAGTGAGGTGTGAGGCGGCATGACGGGAGATGAGGTGGAGGTGGTGGGGAGTTGGTGGTGTCGGTGAATTGTCAGGTGAGGTGTGAGGCGGCATGACGGGAGGTAAGGTGGAGGTGGTGGGGAGTTGGTGGTGTCAGTGAATTGTCAAGTGAGGTGTGAGGCGGCATGACGGGAGGTAAGGTGGAGGTGGCGGGGGAGGGGGAGGGAGAGAGAGAGATGGCGAGGGGGAGACGTAGCAATCATAGGAGGTAGAGGGAAGTGGCGTGGGGGTAGTGGATGGGGTGGGGCACGGGGCCGGGTAGACAGGAGTGTGAAAAGGGCATACATGACGGTTTCAGAGAGTGCGGGAATTGCCGTGGTACTCAACTATCACCTGATAGGGGTTAGGGATGCGGATGATGGTGTGGGGCCCCGTGAAGCGCGACGCGAGCTTGTGGGGGTTGAGGAGCTGCACTATCGTAACAGTGTCGCCCGGCTTGTAGAGGTTAGAGGGGGTGTTGGGTCAGAGGTCCAGGTTGTTTTGGAGGTGGGTTAGCTGACGTTTAAGATGGTGTAATGGGTCCGATGTGGGGGTAGAAGTGGGGGGTTGTAAATGCTGCAGAAGGGGCAGGAAGAGGGGCATTTCTCCAAACACTCATTCATACGGTGAAATTCCGTCCTCTCAGGGGCTGGAGTTGATGCCCCATTGCACAATTTTTACATAGGCGGGCCAGTCGTCATCTTTGGTGGCTTCTATCTGGGTGCGGAGTTGGTTCATCAGCATATGATGGCTTCACTCACATATAGCATTTCCTTGGGGCCAGTAAGGGGACGAGTGTGAGATGTTATAGCCAAATATGTGGGCCAGCTCCTCCCAGATCTTACTGGTGAACTCGGGTGCGTTATCTGAGTGGATTGCTTGTGGGATACCGAAGTACGGGAATACATGCTGAATCAGGGCGTCAGCCACTGTGACAGCATGGTGTTCCTTCGCTGGGCAGGCTACGACGAATTTGGAGCACGTATCGATGAATGTGATCACGTACCTAAATCCTGATTTCGGGGGTAAGGGTCCCACTGTGTGGATCGCCAATAGCTGACAAGGTTTGTGGGCGGTAATACAACCTGATGGACCGGCAGTACGGGTGATGTCCTTACCGAGGGCGCATGCTCAGCAAGTTTGGATAATCTCTTTGGCAAGAGTGGAGGGACTGGGTGCCCAGTAGGTGTTGTTAAAGACCTGCAAGAGTTTTTTCATGCCCAGGTGAATGCTATTGTGAGTGTGCAGGTGTCGGAGGGCGTCGAGGGAGGCGTCGGGTGCTAGGATGATATGCCCGGACGAGGTAAGCAGGTGGTCACCCTGGCAATACAGTTTTTTGAAAAGGTGCTGGGGGATCCAGGGGGGTCGCTCTTTGCAATGCCACTACTGGAGGAGATTGGGTTCTGGCTGGGTGGCGTTGATGGGGAGCTGAGAGAGTGCATCCGCGTTGATGTGGAGTTTGCCGGGGCGGTACGAGATTTCATAGTTGAACTCCTCCAGGGTTTAGTGCCATTGGATGAGCTGGGCATCTTGGGTGTCAGACTGCCGCAGCCACTGGAGGGACTGATGATCAGTGATGATGGTAACTTCGGTCCCTGATAGATACACCTGGAAATGCTCAAGTGCCCAGATGATGCCCAGGCACTCCCTCTTGGTGGTGGCATATTTCTTTTCTGCCTGATTGATGGTACAGCTGGCACAGGCGATGATGTGCTCACGGCCCTCTTGGACTTGTGCCAGCACAGCACCGATCACAATTAGAGAAATGTCTGTGTAGAGCCGGAATGGGAGGGCATAGTCGGGAAAGGTCATGATGGGGGTGGAAATAAGCTTATTTTTAAGTTGTTGGAAGGCGGCTCATCTCTCATTCGTCCAGATGAACGGTTCTCCCTTACGGGTCAGGTCATGGAATGGCTTGGTAATGTGGCCAAACCCTTTCACAAAGCGGTGCTAATTGGACATCTGGCCAAGGAAGGCTCGAATCCCAGGAACGTCTCGTGGTGAGGGTACGTCCGTGATGGTGTGGAGCTTGTCGGGGTCGGGAGATATGTCAGCCTGGGAGATGACATGCTCCAGGAATGAGACAGTTCTGGCAGCCAGGACATACTTGGTGGGCTGGAGTTTTAGGCCTGCCTGTCGGATCCTGGTGAAGACCCGGTGGAGGCGTTGCAGGTGCTCAACCCAGGTCTGGCTGAAGACTGACGTCATCCAAGTACGCAAGACAGATCTCCCATATGAGGCTGCTGAGGATGGATTCCATTAGTCTGGAGAAGGTGGCAGGGGCGTTACAGAGGCCGAAGGGCAAAACATTAAATTCATAATGTTTCCTGTTGCTGGTTGAGAAAGCGGTTTTTCCTCTGTTCTTCGGATGCACTGGGACCTGCCAATACCCTGACTTGAGGTCAAGGGTGGAGAACCAGGAGGCGCCGTATAGGGAAGGCAGGGAGTTGTCTATGCGCGGGAGTGGAGTGGCGTCCTTGATGGTCATATAATTAAGCTGGCAGTAATTGACGCAGAACCACATTGTGCCATCCTTTTTCTTCACAAGGATGAAGGGGGAGGACCACGGGCTGGTGGAGGGGGAGATGACTCTGGCTTCGATCATCTCCTGTGCCTGACGGTCTTCCTTTTCCTGCTGTTTGGGGTTCTTCTGCCGGGATGGCTGTCGGATCAGTGGGCCTATCGTGTGAATCTCGTGAGCCAGGTAGGTGTGTCCAATGTCGGCAGATCCTGCCACAAACAGATCCTGGAAATCCAGGAGGAGGCAGCGGAGGGTGTCGGATTGGTGAGCAGAGGGGTGAGGGGGCAAGGTTGGCAATCCGGACTGCCGTGTGATGAGAGGGAAAGAAGGCTCGGGCCAGAAGGCAGGCCAGGAGGGTTCCGGGTGGCAGGAGTGGGGAGAAGAGGACGGAGGTGTCTGAGGGCCAGTTGAGGGACACCCAGGCTTCGTGGTGGGGGGGATGGTGACAGAGAAGGAAATGGTGGCAGGAAAAGAGGGGGGGAGGGGAGGGAGGTCAGGGGGGAGGAAGGAGGGGGTATAGAGTCTTCCGGCCGGGGCCGTGGCTTGCAGGTGCAGATGGCCCAAGTGGGAGGTGGAGGTCGGGTGATTTTCGAAACTGGAGCTGTCTGCTGTGGCAATCAATGGTGGCTTCTATCTTCTGCAACAGGTCCAACCCCAGATGTCCATTGTAATTGCAGTGGGAAGAGTCGAATACAATGAACTTATGCTGGGTTGACACCGGCTGATGGGTGTCGATGCGCAGGGTCCGTGTTTCCCCACGGATCAGCAGGGGGCCATCCCCCGCATCCACAAGGTGAGTAGCCGTTGGGAATAATGGGCCAAAAGTCGATTTGTGACGGAAGCAGTAGTAGCTATACAGGCAGGATCTGGCCGCTCCTATATCGACCAGAAGTCTGGCTTTTGCCCTGTTCAGCTTCATCTTGTGGTTAACTGGGGGGCAGTATGTGGGGGAAGTGGCCCCCGCCACCATGGGAAGGTGCGGGGATGGTCCTAAAAATCCAACAGTTTGGGGCCTCCTTCTTCTTCCTATGGCTCCTGTTCCCCGGGTCCGGTCTCCTCCATGGGTGCAGGTATGTCCTCTGTTTCCTCATTCTCTAGAGAGGAAACTTTATGTTGGCCTGGGGTGGTGGTTTTCCATCTGGCAGCTTTCAATTGATCTCTGATATCCTGCAGTGCGCACCTGCAGCTGCAAGCAGAGAACTCCCAGGGATTCACCAGGATGAGGTTGGGGTTCTCCCTGTGACTGGGGCGCTGGTGGGTGGGGTGTGCCCTAGGCAGACTGGGTGCTGGGAAGGGGCTGGTGCGGGGCATAGGCGGATGTGGCTTGACTGGGGGAGCCGGAATATTCATGGGAAAATTTTTTACCACATTGATTTACTGGGGTGCAGGGCAGGAGGTCAGGAGGCAGCGTATCAGTTGGACATCCTTATCCATATCTCCGGTAGGGTCATGGATTGTAAAGTGCTCCTTGACCATGCTGGGGAGCACTCTCAGAAGAGCATAAAAGGTGTGTTGCTCCCGGGTTTCATCATCTGCCTCCGGGTAGGCAGCAGTGACCAGGCATCTGGCCTGGATTAGAGTATCATCCAAGTTGCCATCGAAGGTTAAGCTATTCAGTTGGGATAGTGCCACCACTTTACCTAGTGATGGAGTGATGGCTTGAAACACGAGTTTCATGAAATTCTGCCAGGTGAGCCCCGGAACGATCTTGGGTGGTATATTAGCTGCCGTTTTGTCCAGTGACGTGAGTGTGACTGCAATTTTCTGCTTGTCACCCTCGAAACCGATATTTAGCAAAGGTTTAATAATTGCCAGGTATGTGTGCACATCATATTGTTCGGGGTTGAATTTAGGTCATTGCACATGCAATTTGGTTGCCATTTTTCCAGTATTTCCTGATTACCTCTCTCGTATGCCCAGGTCAAGAACCACCTCTGTCCACCAGTGTAATGATAGGAGTTTTAGGGGTGACTTCCTGTCCCTCTAACGTTTAGTGTGTAGCTGGGTTCTCTTTCTAGATCAGAGCTTAGACAAGTAGGAGAGAGGCAGGACACAAAAACTCAAGGCAACAACCTTACATGTGTATTACTGAATTCTACAGTGAAACGGGTAGATGTCAAGAATACAGATACACTAGACAATTATAATTCTTAGGCCTAGATATGGGTTATTAGTATCGTGCAGGATACTACTCAGGTCAAGGTTGGGTAAGGTGAATAGCACTTAGGGCAGAGGTTTACATGCTATTATTGCAGGAAGTCCAAGTTATATGATTGGGGAGCGGGTGGTACTATTTCACTGTTGGTAATTATAACTTTAACACTGGGGTCTGTGTATGATTTTAGGATGATGCGGCATTATGAGATGGTAGCATATTCACTGTAATAGACCCGTATTTCACTGCTTGGCCGTGTTCACGGTTTTACTGTTACTTTTATTCACTCCACTACTTTTATATTGTCACTGGGGTTTCTCTCACTGACTTCCTTTATATGGTTAACTCACTGCTCTGCCTTCACGTCACCAAGTCACGGACACTGTGCTTTCACTGTCACTCCTTCCAGGTCTGGGCACTGTGGCGGTCAGGTACGAGGGCGGCGGAGGTGACCTGGCCTCCCTTCTGACGGGGCTGGGTTCCACAGGGGGCCTCTGTGTTCAGGGGCCACGGGATCATGCGTAGGGGTGTCCTTTCTCATCTGGGGCTGCTGGTGGTGAAGGGTCCCGCACTTTCAGGGCTTGGGGCAGGAGTCCGGCCCTCAGGGCTGGAGCCAAATAGCTGCCTGAACTTCTCGTTCAGGCGCCTGACAGAGAACGAAGATCTCCGGTGTCTGGGTGTAGGGAGGTCCCGCCTGGGGTCCTGGGGACGGTCTGGAGGTCCCAAGGGCTGTGGTCCCCAGTGTTCAGAGACACCATCAGGAGGGGGCTGCGGCGTCGGCCTACGATTGGGTCCATCCTCTCTGGATCCGGCTGCAGGAAGAAGCGCCCAGTGGAAGTCACCGGGTCTCTCCAGTACTCCTCCAGGTTGGGGGCTCCCTCTGGGTCATAGGTTGGTGAACAGGAGTCAGCACCTGATGGAGGAGCGGCTACTGACCGTCTCCTGCCATAAGGCCCGGCTATTAACCGTAGCCTTCTGGGGGCACAGCTGCGGGCCGTCGCTAAGGCCTAGCTACTGGCCGTGGCTTGGGGGAAGGAGCGGCTACAGGCCAACTCAGGGGTGCCTTCAGAGTGGCTACAGGTCATCTCCTGACAAAGGAGGGAGTGGCTACAGGTTGTCTCCTGACGAAGGTGGGAATGGCTACAGGCCATCTCCTGATTCCCTCTGGAGCAGCTACAGGCCGTCTCCTGCAGGAGGGTTGAGCGGCTACAGGCTGTCTCATTAGGGGCATCTTCAGAGCAGCTACAGGCCATCTCCTGATTCCCTCTGGAGCGGCTACAGGCTGTCTTCTGCAGGAGGGTTGATTGGCAACAGGCCATCTCCTGATTCCCTCTGAAGTGGCTACAGGCCGTCTCCTGCAGGAGGGTTGAGCAGCTACAGGCCATCTCATTAGGGGCACCTTCAGAGTGGCTACAGACCATCTCCTGATGAAGGTGGGAGCAGCTACAGCCTGTCTCCTCTTTTCCTCCAGAGTGGCTGCAGGCCGTCTTCTGTAGGATGGTTGAGTGGCTACCGGCCGTCTCAGGGGTGCTGACTGAAGCTGGAGTTACAACTCCACCTCGAAGTTGGTTCGGGACGGCTCGCCTGGAAGGTAGTCTTGTATTCCTGCTATGGTGGTGGCAGGCGAGCTCCGGGTCATAGGGCTGCATGGCCCGCGTGGACTTACGTCATTGTTGCCCTGAGTCCCAGCACGCTGTCAGTGCTTCTCAGTGGGCTCCTTCTGGGGGTGCTAGGGGGTGCTATGTCGCCTTCTGTGGCACTATACTGCATTTTAAAAAACCAACTGAACCTGCTGTAGTCTCTTGTCCATCCTTATTTAAGCTTGCATTACTCGAGAAACTACTAGCACAAACTCGATGGGGCAATAGCTAACAGTTACCAAAGTTTTCTTACCTTACATATCACTGGAAATTATTTTGCATACAAACTTAAATTGAATTAAGCAATTTAACAAGGAATCACATAAATAAAACATCATAGAGGAAAAAAAAGAGCACAAAAATTAATGCACAAGTTACGAAATAACTATGCTCCTTAACAGCAGGAAAACCTGTAACACTGACTCGTACCGAAACCACTGTAAATATCAGGAAGCAGCAAGAAGCCTCTCGAACACCCAGCTGGCAAGTCCTGCTTCTCAACACTACCCCCTTCCTAGCTCTTTGTGGTCGCAACAAAACTACACAGTATATACAAACATAAACCTTAATTCTAATGAAACATCTAACTATACAAAAAATAATCCTTCAACATATCAGGCCTTCTTCTGTGCCGCTTCCAACGACGTCCTTGCTCCTCCGCACAGTCCACTCCTCCTGAAATGTCTTGATCCTCTTCCTGATGCACTTCTTCTCTTGGGAAACTGTCACCACCCTTTTGCACTTCAGTTCCTTGGTCCTCTTCAACAGCCTCAGCTGTAGAAGTACACGATTCCTTGGAGACGTCCCAGCTGTACTGTCATGGCCCATGGTACTGCCACAGACAATTCATGTGTACCACCTTTGGGCGAGACTATCTGCCTTGCCCAATGTGATACGTTACGTCTGATAGGTGATCCAACACAGTGTAAGGCCTGTCCCATGGGCTCTGCAGCTTCGGTGACTGTCCCTCCTTTCACTGAGGATTGCATAATCAAACTTTGTCACCATCTTTGAAGCTCACCTCACTTGCCTTGGCATCGTAAATGCACTTCATCACTTCTCCTGAAAACGTGAGGGCTCCTCGCACTTGATAATGTACCTCAGTCAGCCATTCCTGAAGATGCTTTGCATAGCCAATGGTGTCTGTAGGCAGCTCTTCACCAGGTGGTCTTTCCATTAACAAGTCAACAGGTAAGCGTAAGTCGTGGCCCAACATCAGTTTTGCAGGGGTACAGCCAGCAGACTCATGGGATGCAGACTGATATGCCATCAACAATGCAGGTAATTTCTGGTTCCATTCTGTTTGTCCCTCTATGCAGTACTTGGCCAGTTCTTGTCCCAGGAACTAATTGAATTTCTCCACCATCCCATCTGACTGTGGCCTTAGTGGGGTCGTCCTGGTCTTCTTGATCCCCAGTAACTTGCAGCATTCACAGAACACAGCAGACTCGAAGTTTCTGCCATGGTCTGGATGTAGCTCTTGTGTCATCCCAAAATGACAGAAATCTGCATCCTCTTCAGGTCTGTTTCATCTGACGTTGGCCCTGTCACAACCGTATGGCGGCATTTCTTGCCAAGATTCCCATTCCTACTGCACTCCTTGCTGTCTGTTCTTCCGTCTTCTCGTACATGGTGTATCAAGGTTCTCCTGCATTTCTTCAGTGGCGGGGCTTCTTGGGAAAAATAAGCTGGTTGTTGACTCTCATCACCAGCCTTCACTAATTTACCCTCATCCTTCTCAAGTGGACACTCATAGCTGGAGTGTCCCACCTCACCACACATGTCCAACTCCCGTTTGTTGCAATCACGGATTTCCTTGCACTGCTCTGTTCTTGCTCCTCCTTCCATTTGTGACAATCCACCTTCCTGTGGCCCACCTTCCCACAGAACCAGCAACCTCCTCCGGTCTTCTCATGTTCCCTCTTCCACTTAGAGCAGTCCTCTTTTCTGTGTCCTGGCTTTTCACAGAACCAGCAACTTCCCTGAAATTTTTCCTTTTCACATTCCTGCCCCTTTCTTGCTTGAATCCTGCAGTACGATGTGCCTGAAAGGTGGATGTACTGGACCTGACGTAGGACTCAAATTCTAGAGTCCTGGCTAGTGCATCTTGCATGTTTCTTGGTTGTGCCTGCTTCACTTGCACTTTCAACTCTGCACTATCAAGAGCATCGATGAACTGGTCCCTCAGTAGAATAGCCAACAGGTTAGGTGGTGCTCCACGGTACGCCTTGTATGCCATACTCTCCAGGTCATGAGCAAGCTGCCGTCGGAATTCTCCTTGAGCCTGTACACAGCTCCAGACTCTTGCTCTGAAAACCTCAGTTTGGTACATGGTTCCATATCTGTGCTCCAGCACTTCTACCAGGGACTGATAACTGTTTCTCTCCATCACTGACACCTGGCCCAGAATTTCCATTGCAGCACTCTTAAGGCTACTAGCAAGCTGCACTGCTCTCTGCCTATCATCCCATCCATTCTGATCCGTAAGTAACTCAAATTGTGTACAGTAAACTTCCCAGGATACTCTACCATCGAATTCCTGAGGTTTCTTTTTAATTGGACTCCCATTATAGCCATGCACTTCCCCGGTTTGAGGCCTAAAAACTGGGGCATCATAATTAAGGCCAGGACTTAAAACTTCTGGATTCTGATTATTCAACCCTGTAATGCTACCTTTAGATGCCTGGGATCCATCAAGATTCACCATACACTGTCCATTCCTTTCATATGCTCCCTGTACACTAACCTGAGGCTCAGCAGTACAATATTTCTCTACAGCCTCAATTTTCTCACTAATTATCTTCACACGGTCGACTATATGCTTCAGTTGGCTATCTACTGTACATGCTGTCGGCACTTCATCACAATTGTCTCACTAATCTTTAGCTGATTGTCTACATGCTGTCCGCACTCTGTCACGATTCCCTCGCTAATCTTCAGCTAGTTGTCTACATGCTTCACCTTGTCTTCTAAATGCTGTCTGAACTCCATCACGTTACAGTATTTCTTACCTCATACTTCTGGTGCACTAGCTTGGCATCTACTTCCTCCTTCGTTTCCCCTTTGAATGCATCTAGCTGTCATTGCACCCTCAACTGTTGATCCTGTAATGCCTCTTGAAGTTGTTCATATTGTTCTTTTTGCTCTTCACATTGTGCCTCTACTTGTTCACTCTGTGCTTGCAACCTTCTCCTTGATTTCGTTCCTGAGCTCTTTCTGTTCTTCACTGTGTGCCTGTAGTTGGGCATTTTGTGCTTGTATTAGCTTCACAATTGTCGCCAGAGAAATTTCCTCCTCCTGCCCTGCTCAAGAACTTGTCTGCACACCTCCTGCTTCTATGCAAAGGTTTGACTCATTGCTCAGATGTTGCACTTAATCCAGACTCCTGACACCAGTGTTACGTCCCCACCCCACACTGTCACAGGCTCCAGCAGCAGTAGTTCGATATAGGAAGGACGTTGCTCAGTGAGTTGTTCTTATTATGGTCAGCCTTTAGGTGTACAGTACAAGTTCAGCTGAGACAAAAATAAAACACTGGCTTCTTAATGTTCACTGTCTTTATTTTCCAAATAATTCCACTTAATGCTTTCCACCTTCACTTTACTGTTCTCACAAGCATTGGAGCTATACAAACTTTACTAACTCCTATTACACTTAATGCTTGAAAACACTTCACTGTTTTCACAAGTACCGAAAATAATCTTCATTAACTATAATTACACTTAAGGCTTGGCAGTAACACTTCACAAACTTCACTAACTGCACTGCATTACACTCACACTAAACTGAAAACTGTAATGCTAGGTGTTTTAGGGTCGGCTTCCCGTCCCTCTAACGCCTAGTGTGTAACTGGGTTCTCTTTCTAGACCGGAGCCTAGACAAATAGGAAAAAGGCAGGACATAAAAACTCAAGGCAACAACCTTACATGTGTATTACTGAATTCTACAGTGGAACGGGTAGATGTCACGAATTCAGATACATTGGACAATTATAATTCTTTGGCCTGGATATGGGTTATTAGTATCGCGCACGATACTACTCAGGTCAAGGTCGGGTAAGGTGAATAGCACTTAGGGCAGAGGTTTATATACTATTATTGCAGGAAGTCCAAGTTATATGTTTGGGGAGTGGGTGGTACAATTTCACTGTTGGTAATTATAACTTTAACACTTTGCAGGTCTGTGTTGGATTTTAGGATGCTGCTGCATTACTAGATGGTAGTTCATTCACTGTAATAGACCCGTATTTCACTGCTTGGCCGTGTTCATGGTTTCACTGTTACTTTTATTCACTCCACCATTTTTATACTCTCGTGTTTCTCTCACTGACTTCCTTTATATGGTTAATTCACTGCTCTGCCTTCACGTCACCAAGTCACGGACACTGTGCTCTCACTGTCACTCCTTTTGGGTCTGGGGATCGTGACGGTCAGGTACAAGGGCGGCGGAGGTGACCCGGCCTCCCTATTGATGGGGCTGGGTTCCACCGAGGGTCTCTGTGTTCAGGGGCCACTGGATCATGCGTAGAGGTGTCCTCTCTCGTCCGGGGCTGCTGGTGGCGATGGGTCCCGCACTTTCGGGGCTTGGGGCGAGAGTCTGGCCCTCGGGGCTGGGGCCGAATAGCTGCTTGAACTTCTCATTCAGGCGCCTGACAGAGAACGAGGATCTCCGGCATTTGGGTGTAGGGAGGTCCGGCCCGGGGGTCCTGGGGGCGGTCTGGAGGTCCCGAGGGCTGCAGTCCCTGGTGTTCAGAGACGCCATCAGGAGGGGGCTGCGGCGTCAGCCTACGTCGGGGTCCGTCAGGCGAGTCCTCTCCGGATCAGGCTGCAGGGAGAAGAGCCCAATGGAAGTCGCGGGACCTCTCCAATACTCCTCCAGGCTGCGGCTCCCTCTGGGTCATAGGTTGGTGAACAGGAGTCAGCACCTGACAGAGGAGCAGCTATTGACCCTCTCCTGCCGTAAGGCCCGGCTACTGGCCATGGCCTTCTGGGGGCACAGCTGCAGGCCGTCACTAAGGCCCAGCTACTGGCTGTGGCATGAGGGAAGGAGCGGCTACAGGCCGACTCAGGGGAACCTTCAGAGTGGCTACAGACACACGGCTACTGCTACAGTTTATTTTAGTTCTTCCTGTGGGCAAAAAACTCAATGACGATCGTATGCCGGGCTTCGGGAGCAACATTTTTTGGTCAAAATGTAATCGCTCATTAAATATAGTAAAAGTTCTTCAATCGTTATGAGACCAAGTTTTTTCACATCAGCGATTTTTGT
The DNA here is from genome assembly GCF_032717465.1 of Coenobita brevimanus. Taxonomy (NCBI): domain Eukaryota; kingdom Metazoa; phylum Arthropoda; class Malacostraca; order Decapoda; family Coenobitidae; genus Coenobita; species Coenobita brevimanus. Next base: position 14,195,437 of record NC_137061.1, on the reverse strand, counting down.
TTGCGATATTTGTGCCAATTTTAGTGCGATTCAAATATGTAGTTTCGGCTGCCCAAAATACACACACACACACACACACACACACACACACACACACATATCTATATCCATCCATATATATATATATATATATATATATATATATATATATATATATATATATATAGTTACGGAACAGAAAGAGATAATGAACACTTCAAGTGAGAACACTAAAATCACCACTGTCCCGCAAAGTTCCAGGTTCAAAACAAAAGAGTTAGGTAAAATTACAAGTCAAAGTTTAATGCTCAAACTAACAACTAAACATTCAGGACTCATAAGGATAATGTAATGGCAAAAACAGGTTAAATATATGGTTAACTGCAATAGCCTCTATTAACACGAAATTAGCAAGAGTAATATTATCTAAGTCAGCCCTGATAAAATGAGAAAACCGGATAATGCTCAGTTAATGCAAGATATATTGTTACAGATACAAAATATTATTACTACTGGCTGACAGCAAAAACTTCTACACTAATCACAAAAACCTCACCAGGCTCACGAACCAACACCTTATGCTATACAGTACAAGGGAATAATGTAATAACACTTATACTCAAATTACACAGCTGCTAGATGGTTGGAGACTTCCTGAGCACTCACAATAATAACAACTGTACAGGGGAGGACAGAGATTTGAGCAAAATGAGAAGTAGATCTAAGTGGCCATTAATGTAGAGACTGAGCTCATTATATAGGGGCCAGCAGAGCTTGATACAACTTGTAAGAAGTATGCGCAAATGAAGCCATAGAGGACAATGAGTTGACAATCCTGCTCTGAACAATAGAAAGAACGACTTACTCTACTATAAGGGTTAGAAGGGGGGAGTGAGGTAGAACACGCTCGTGATCAAACATGCAGCATACTGTACGTTAGAATTACACAAAGGATGATGAAATCATAGGCTATGTAACAATATATATATATATATATATATATATATATATATATATATATATATATATATATATATATATATATATATATAGTTACGTTCCCACCCCACACTGCCACAGGCTCCAACAGCAGTAGTTCAGTACAGGAAGAACGTTGCCCAGTGAGTTGTTCTTCCTATGGTCAGCCTTTAGGTGTACGAAAATAAACACTGGCTTCTTGAAGTTCACTGTCTTTATTTTCCGAATAATTCCACTTAATGCTTTCCAGCTTCACTTCATTGTTCTCACAAGCACTGGAGCTATACATACTTTACTAACTCCTATTACACTTAATGCTTGACAACACTTCACTGTTTTCACAGGTACCGAGAATAATCTTCACTAACTGTAATTACACTTAATGCTTGCCAGCAACACTTCACAAATTTCACTAATCGCACTGCACTACACTCAAACTGAACTAAAAATTGACTGAACCTGCTGTAGTCTCTTATCCATCCTTATATAAGCTTGCATTACTCGAGAAACTTCTAGCACAAACTCGATGGGACAACAGATAACAGTTATCAACTAGGAGACATGAAAACATGCCAGTTTTCGTGCATTACATATCACTGTAAACTATTTTGTATACAAACTTAATTACACAATTTAACAAGCAATTACATAAATAAAACATCACAGAGGAAAAAAAAAAGGACAAAAATTACTGCACAACTTACAGAATAACTACGCTCACTAACAGCATAAAAACAGGCAACTCTGACTCGTACCGAAACCACTGTAAATATCGGGAAGCAGCGAGAAGCCTCTCGAACACCCAGCTGGCAAGTCTTTCCCCTCCGTATTCGCCGTGACCACCTGGCCTTGTCCTACGGCGTAAGGACATTAAGGAAAAGTAATATCGGCAATGTGGCCTGTACCCCCCTGCGTCAATACCACCACCTTCTGCGGGGGGTGCGTCGGCCACTTGCCGTTCGCCTCCACTTACTGACTCAGGAGCTTGGTGTGGACCCCAGTGACTGTGACAAGTTGGTGTTTAAAAAGATAGCGCCTTGGGAGCCACCCGGCTTTACAGTGCATGTCTCATGGCTCCCAGCACCAAAGGCCAAGGCGCCGAAGGCGGAGGTCCACCACTTGTTTCGTAACATCATTGTTCGTCACTTGGGGTCCCATCAATTTTTTTTTTCTTTTTTTTTTATGTGTCCGACTCTGGGCATAAGCTTCACAGCCTGCTATCAAGGCCCAGCAGTCCTCCTACATACCATACACCTCTACATGTCACCACTTCGGCGCTAACACCCACCGTATTGAATACATGCTAGGGCTGTCTCATACAGGACTGGTGTATTGGTATTAGCGGGGGTATTTTTACGACATGTCAGGGGGTCTTCTGGTAGATAAGTAAAGCCTGATTTAATGAAATTCAAATCCTTAAACTGTTCCCTGCCCCAGCCGGGATTCGAACCTGGGTCCGGTAGGGCTGCAGGCCACCTCTCTACCGATTGAGCCACCGCCTCCCCCGACGGCTCCAAGTCGAGTGAATGTGTGGGTGCAAGTGTGTAGTCGACTGAATGTGCACTTAGGTATCGGTTGCCGACTCATACATCTGTGTCTACCTCCGAACTTTTTGCTATTGACAAAGCCGTAGACTATGCTCTCAATTCTAGGCCTGACTCATTTGTCATATTTTCAGATTCAAAATCAGCCCTTCAGGCAATTGCATCTTGTACTACGGACTCTCACGAGATCCAGGGCCGCATCGTTAATAAGTTGCATTCATGCAACAAGTCATTCACGCTGATCTGGGTGCCTGGTCATTGTCGTATCTACGGCAATGAGCAGGCTGACTTACTTCAAAAGTCGGCTGTGGAGCTCGAGGAGACTTGGGACGTTCCTCGTGATCTACGGTCGAGTCTCTCTCTCGGAAAGAAATCAATAAATCTTCTGTGGCAAGGTCAGTGGACCAGACTAAATATTCCAACTTGTAAGCCGTACCTGGGCTACTGGGACACTGCCAACCGTCCCAGTCGCCTAGAAGAAAAAGTGTTGGCACGGTTATGGCTCAATGCCATCATTTTAACACACATAAAACCGTATATGGAAAGACGCTTCCCACCGCACTGTGACATCTGTAATGCGGTGTTATCTATCAGTCATATCATCCTGCGCTGTCGGCGATTTATTCGTGAACGTGCTTCACTTATAAATTACTGCGGCGCAGCAGACGTCCCCTTCACCCTTTCCACCATCCTGGGTGATGGGGATATTGTTATGACTGATAAATTGATGGCTTTCTTGAGAGAGACCGGACTGATCAGAGTGATGTGACTTTTTTACTGTGTGGTTATGGTTTTCATCAACGGTAAATATGTATATATTGTAATATTAATTAGGGTTGACAGTTGACATATTTTAAATAGTTCCTGCTCCCACTGATCTATTTCTAATATAGATGTCCCCTACATTAAGCCAAGTTCCTCGCCTGACAGTCACCACCTGATGAGTGCAAGTGTGCAATATAGGAAGGTATTGGGCACTTGCAGTCGATGGTGGTCTGCTGGGCGAGGTTCTTCACTTTTTGTATAAATTATGTAAATACATTATATCATCTTGCTTAAGTTATTCTAATTAGGGCTGACAGCTGACGTATATGGAAATGTTCCTGACTCGTCTGGTTCCCTTTCATATATTGATGTCCCCTGTATTAGGTTGTGCCTCGACTGACAGGCACCAGGTGATGAGTGCAGGTATGTAATGTAGAAAGGCATTACATACCTTCAGTCGATGGTGTTCTTTTGGTCGAGGCTTTTTTACCATTAGTGTAGGTCTAGTTATTTGGCTCTTAGGACTTAGTATAGGTTAGCGATTTGTCTGTTAGGTGATTAGTTTTAGGGTCTTTATATTAGGCAATTTTTTGTTTATAAGTAATATAAGGTTAAAAATATAAAAAATTACCAACAAAACAATAAAAATAAAAATACAAAAAAAAAAAATTATATATATACACTATGTACGTGTGCATGAAAGTGTGAATGTTCATATGCATGGATGTGTGTATGTATGTATGTATGTATATATATATATATATATATATATATATATATATGTTCGTATGTGAGGCTCCGGTCTCAATGGTCGATAGGCAAAAAAAAGAAAAAAAAAAAAAGCAAGTCTTGCTTCTTAACTATATATATATATATATATATATATATATATATATATATACACCAACATGTTTATATAAACACATTTTTATACATTGAGTAAATTATATATATATATATATATATATATATATATATATATATATATATATATATATATATATATATATATAACTCAGTGTATAAAAAAAGACGAAAATTACCAAAACATGGTGTAATACAACACAAAAGATCTTAGTACCTATATACTCATTAGTTTATTATCAGTCATTTACAAACTCTTCACAAAGTCCTTACGAACAGAATAACAACAAATCTGGAAGAAAACCAACCTCGTGAACATGCAGGATTCCGAAGAGGATATTCGACTACTGATCATCTACTCACAGTGAATCAGCTGACTGAGAAAACTACAGAATATAATAAACCACTGTGCTTAGGGTTTGTTAATGAAGGAAAGGCTTTTGACTCTGCGGAGCACATAGCAATTATAATTCACTGCGAGAACAAGGAGTAAACGAGAACATTGCAAAACTGTTCGAAAACATATTTGAAGGGGGAACTGCTACAGGTAAACTACATAAAGACTCGGAAAAATGAAGATTGAGAAGAGAGTGCGTCAGGGAGAAAAAATCTCACCAAGATTATTTTCAGCATGCCTAGGAAATAATTTTCAGAAAGCTAGACTGGGAAAACATAGGGATAAACATAGATGGAGAAAACCTGAATCATTTAAGAGTAGCAGATGACACTGTCCTAATCTCAGAAACAGCAGAGAAATTGCAAGAAATGTTAAAGGATCTGAACAGAGAAAGTCTGAACGTAGGGCTAAAGATGAACCGGAGTAAAACTACTGTTTAATGAACGTACACCAAACAGCGTCATCAGAATAAGAGAATAAATTCTTGAAGAAGTCGTGGAGTACAATTACTTGGGGCAAATACTAAAATTAACGAAAGACCATGATAACGAAATAAAAAGACACAATACAGTTGGATGGAGAGCTCTCGGTAAACATAGAGACATTAAGAAAAGTAGCTCTCTAATGTGTATGAAACAAAAAGTATATAACGAATTTATAATTCCAGCTATGACGGACGGTTGTGAGACCAGGGAACTAACAAAATCGATGGAAAATAAACTAATCCGTTCTCAGAGCGCAATGGAAAGGCGATGTTGGGAATATCTTTAAGAGACAGGAAATTATCAACTTGGGTGAGAGAGCAGACTAAAGTCAAAGACATTATAGAAGTTATAAAAAGAACAGAAATGGAGGTGGGCAGGCCATGTGGCAAGAATAAGGGATAACGGATGGAGCAAGAGGCTGACTGACTGGACACAAGAGATTGTAAGTGTAGCAGAAAAAGGCCAGACATGAGGGGGAGAAATGAGATGTATACAGGGAAAAAGTAGCAGAGACTAGCTCAGTCAAGGAATTCTTGGAGAAGGTTGGGGGAAAGCTTTGTTCCGCAGTGGACTAGTAATGGCTGCTGCTGCTGATGATGATGACCATGACTATATATATATATATATATATATATATATATATATATATATATATATATATATATATATATATATATATTGCATGTGTGTGTGTGTGCTTTTTTTCACTCTTAATTTAGCAGTTCTTTGTAAATTAATGTATTTCCATTTGCACCTTGATTCTTTTTTTTTTTCTCTTTATTAGCCTCTCAGTCTTCATTTTTCTTTCCAGTCTCATTTTTGTATTTTTTAAAACCTTATTTATAATTTTTTGCATAATATGTTGCATAACTTCATATATACATGTTTTTAAAGCTTGCACTAAGCTTTAATTAAACCTGCCCCATCCCGACCACTTTTCCACCACTGACTCCCCCCAATCCCGACCATTTTTGGAATTTTTTTTTTTTTTGGCTCAAACCTCCGCTTTTGGTGAGAAACATCGAAAATTCATAGAGAAATTGCTCACCTGAGGTTTAAAATACTTGATACAGGTAGGAGTACCTCCTTACCTTACTGGGTTTTCTAACAGGCTGGCACCAAAGAAAACGAGTTCTATGGAAGGATAACTATTTCACACCACTCATAAATTGTATTTATTTATTTACTTGGTACGAATTTATATGTAGTACGAGAGTATATTGGTTTTCAAGCAGTAATATAGGCATTATAAGCATTGTTTCACTCACTAACTCATCACCATACCTGACCTTTTTTTTGCCACATTACCTGATCATCATTTCTGACTGTTTCTTCCTCTAATCCTATGTAAAGTTTGTCCTCCACATTGCCATTGATTGGGGAATCACTCTACCCCTGAATTTCGTACCGTGGCATGACATGGCTTTACTGGCCAGGTCACTGATAACAGGTGAATTGCTGAGACAATGTCATGCAGGGGGAGGAGGAGGTCATGCTGGGCAAGGCATTGTCCCTGCCTGGCATCTTGTAGAGGAAGGTGTCATGTGTATCCGTACCAAAAATCACTCGCGAAAATTGAACATTGTGCAAATTAGGGACCTTGCAAGTGATTCGCGTTTATGTACGTCGACGGGATTGGCAGTGACAAAACATGTGGACGTTAAAGAATGTCGACAGGACGCCGCGGGTTAAAGGGTACAGCAATATTTGGTTTGATTCTTACATCTTCCCTCCCTTTCCCCCCCCCTCTCTCTCTCTCTCTCTCTCTCTCTCTCTCTCTCTCTCTCTCATCATAATTTCTTTTACTTTTCATTTCAGTAGTCTGTTATCTCTTCCACCCTGCACCCTCCACACCCAGTGCCTGCCAAAGAATATAATTAGGAAGGGAACAACCGGATGTAATACCTACCTACCACCGGATGTTTATTGTTTGTTTTTTATATGACAGTGATAAAAAAAAATGGAAACTTATGAATGTAGTTGTTATATAAGCTTCAATTGTGAAAGTCGATGAGTTACGTAATGTATTGCGTGACTTCATAATCATATACATGATTTTTTAAAACTTGTGTTCAGCTTTGAAGAATACAGCAACATTTGGTTTGATTCTTAAGTCTATGCATGTGTGTGTGTGTGTGTGTGTGTGTGTGTGTGTGTGTGTGTGTGTGTGTGTGTGTTCTTGCCTAATTGTTCTTACCTAATTGTATCTTTACAGGAATGAGTCAAGCTCGTACTGTCCCGTGTCTTAAACCATATTTATCGTACATATCCTTAAATTTGTGAATTGTTTTGGCACACACTATTTCATTCGGTAGTGCATTCCATTGATCAATTGCTTTGTTTGGGAAACTGAATTTCCTTACGTCTTTATCACCTCTCTTCTTATGCAGTTTTTGCAGTGTCCTCTTGCTGATGCTTCTCCATATGTTAAGTAATCATTTATGTCTATTTTCCCCTTTCCTGATATGCATTTATATAGCATTATCATGTCACCTCTTTTCCTTCTCTCCTGTAGTGTTGGTAGATTTAGTTTATTTAGTCTTTCTTCGTAGCTTATGTCCCTTAAGCTTGGTATCCATCTTGTAGCGGCCCTTTGAACTTTTTCAATCTTGTCTATATGTGTGTGTGTGTGTGTGTGTGTGTGTGTGTGTGTGTGTGTGTGTGTTACCGTTATGACAAAAAAATATTTTCCCTATTTTTAAAAACCCTGCTATGCTGGGTTATGAACTTTAATGCATAAATCACAAATATCACGTTGGTTTTGCAATTGCCTTGAAAAAGTTTCCCCACACAAACATTTTCCATCGGGCTATATTTGCCCATTTTTTTTAAATTTGTGCTGTTCAGTCAAGATCGATATATTTGTACTATATTTGTGTTTGCAGGGTACTTAGTGTTTATTGAGACGGCAGTACCATGGCATACTTCAAATCTAGTGATTCTGTCGTGAAGAATGCGCGGAAATGGAGTGCAAACCTGCCGAAGTCAAATTATATGAAGCGGCATAAACTACCCAGGATAGGAAGTTTGACTGTGTCAGAATGCCTTCAAAATGTGATATATTGGGTAGGTACCATGTGTTATTAGAGCAGGATAAACTGAAGAAAAGCAGGATTCAGCAAATACAGTATATGGCGAACTAATCCAGTTATGGCAAAAGTTTAGTTTTCCTGCATTGTGTCAACAAGTGATTAAAGCACTGCTGAAGAAACTGATCAGTGAATATGGAAGCTACCAAAGAAGACCAAAAGAAGTGTTTTAATGAGCTGAATAATCTTTTTGACATAACCGAAGTTGATGGAGAGTGGCTTTGACGGGAAGATAGGGAACTATATCATAAACAAGTTACATCCGGTGGAAAACTCGATACACTACACATCTCAAAATGATCGGATCTTGAATTTGGCTCTCTATTGTATTTTGTTTTTCTCTTGGAGGGAACTGTTACTGCGGGCTCATGGCCTTTGGTTCCTTCTTCCTCGCATAAAAAAAAAAAAAAAACTTGCAGCATTATCCACAATCCATCCACCAAAGAGGCGAAAACACTGTGAAACAAGTGATACTCCAATAACACAGCAAGTTGGTACATCATATGAGATTGAAACTGAAGGTACTACCTCAAGTATCTCCACAAGTGATACAGAGAGCAGTAACAATGAAGAAGCCCCAAGCACAAGGAAGATGCCATCTTCAACATACCATGCAACGAAATTGGCAACAGGTCATTGGTTGTCAACCAATAAAGCATCTACAGTGTGCTCAATATAATTCTTGGTAATGAAGGCATCCCTTTTTCCACACCTACACAATCTGGTGTATAGTGTGGCATTGTCAGGGCTGGAGAAAATAGATGGAAAAAATCAAATCGCTTCTACAAGAAGAGAAAAACTATTGTTTGCATTTTGATAGAAAAAAAAAAAATCCAATAGAGAGTACCAGGTAGTCTGCCTTCAAAACAAAACTAGGAAGATCAGTTTGGGATCATAAAGATCATAAAAATGCAGTGGATCAGCTCAGGATATGTTCAATGGCCTTTAGAAAGTTCTAGATGATATGATGCTTGGTCAAGTATTAAAATGATCATTTGTAATACAACGGCTGTAAACAAAACTAGGAAGATCAGTTTGGGATCATAAAGATCATAAAAATGTAGTGGATCAGCTCAGGATATGTTCAATGGCCTTTAGAAAGTTCTAGATGATATGATGCTTGGTCAAGTATTAAAATGATCATTTGTAATACAACGGCTGTAAACACAGGACATATGAATGGTGCTTGTCACGGGGTTTTTTAAAATATCACGGTAATTTTAAAATAAATGCTTAAATGTTATTTAAATTGATAATAATATTCAATAATATTAAAGAGCAGGGACAATGATTGTCTTGCTAAATCGTGCAACGATTCTCTAAGAACGAGAATTTAAAAACTTTCTCCACAGTACACAGCAGAGACTAATTACTCACAATTGCTGAATTACTGTACTGTTAGCCCCTGGAGAAAGTTACTTCACCCCTGACAATAAATAACTAATACTAATAATAATATCAGGCTCTTGCTGATGCTTTAACTCCTATCTGGCACAACGGATTTTAAGTTAATACAACAAGACTGGTCTAAGTACCAGTTATGAAGGCAAACGTTTATGCAAGCTAGGAGCTATATGGAAAATAAGCTTAATTTGGAGAAATGAAACAAGATTTTACTTTACATTAAGCTCAAGGAAAAGAACTGTTAAATTTATTAATCACAAAAATAAATTTAACGTTACAATTCAAATCAATTAAATGAGACGCACTCACTCACTCTCACAAAAGCTAAATACTTACGCCTAGGAAAAACACCTTAACTAAACTCTTAAAACTAGGATTATACAAAAGGAAATACCGGTCGATGAATGCTATGTATCACCCGGGGGGTGGGAGGACTGGATTAACTGTGAAGTGGAGTTTGGGTACTAGCTGACCTCTCACACTGCTGGCACAGGACCTCTCTCCGTCGCAGCAAACACTAGACTGAATTCAAATAATGTATAGGCAGGATGCACAAGCCACCAGCTAGAGAAGGCGTGGCTAACGGTTGAGGGAAGCAGAGGCGAACAATAAAGAAACAATAGTATCGCTCAGTAGCGCACTTAGTGACGTGCATTAAATCGGTCACTTTTGAACAGTGACGAATGTTTTGAAAAGTATACTCCGAAATGGAGAGAGAAACGGTTAACTGAGCGATACACAGTGAGTTTTCCACTAATAGTTCGTGGCTTCTCACAAAAGGGAAATGTCACGAATTGATTCGTGACATTACGCCCTTACAAAGTTAAATTTTTTCCTTATGGGAAAAAATTTGTGGATATATATATATATATGTACACATCCTAAGTCATTCGCACAAGATTCACACTGTGGTGTGTGTGCTATCCTGCTACAGGAGAAAGTCGCAGTCGCCAGTGAGCGAAAAAACTCGTATTTACGTTAATAGAAGCAAGCTTGAGGGAAAAACTCCATGATGACGGTGAAAATCCTGTACTCAGGTCAAACTGAGCGAAAATTCGCTACATTTACACTGACAACTAATTGTTGTGTAGCGTGGTGTATGTAATACACGGTGTAGGTGTGACAGTTGTAGTGTAACTGTACCTACGTGTAAAATGACACAGTAAATAATGATATGGCGACGACGAAGGCAGAGGAGAAGAGGCGGCAGCATGCGGCAGACGATCAGCTGGTCCGCACAGCAAAACTGCTACACCCATTGCTGAACCTGCAAAACCAATTAAGGTGGAGCATCAAAAGTGTCAATGAGACAAAATTCTTATTACGTTACAATTACTCTCTCTGCCTAGCAATCAGTACATGCTACGAAAAGTACACTCGAGGTCGCCATTAATTTTAGCACACGATTAGTGTCAGCAAGTTGAGAATCCTTGTGCAAACTCGGGTCTTCCACAGCCTCGAACCGCACACGGGTCCTCAACCTGTGCCTTAACCTACAGTTCTTATATTAATATCAGAGAGCTGAGAATCCTTGTGCAAACTTGGGTCTTCCATAGCCTCAAGTCGCCTCTGCGGAGTTCTCACTTCCCCCTTAACCTGCAGTACTTATATTAGTACTGGGAAGCTGAGAATCCTTGTGCAAACTCAGGTCTTCCATAGCCTCAAGTCGCCTCTGCGGAATTCTCTCTCGAACTTCCCCCTTAACCTACAGTACTTCTATTAGTACCGGGAAGCTGAGAATCCTTATGCAAACTTGGGTCTTCCATAGCCTCAAGTCGCCTCTCAACTTCCCCCTTAACTTACGGTACATAATATGTATGTACAGGCCCTGGACATAATGTGTCCTGTGGGGCCAAGGGGCGAGACGTCAGGTCTGCACCCACTTCACCACTACCCTGTCTCTCAACTGTCTCAGAGATTACGGGTGTGGTTACAAATGGCACAGGAAGGGCATGTCCCTGATTAGTGGTGATACTTTGGCACACACTGCAGGAACGGACAAAACTATCTATGTCCCGTCCCATCCCTGGCCAGAAAAAGTCAGCTCGGATACGGCCCTGGGTCTTCCTTTTGCCCATGTGATCCCCTGAGACTGAACAATGACCCCATTGTAACACTGCTAGGCGGTACTTGGCGGGAACGACAAACTGCAGTCGAACCTCGCCCTCGGGTGTTCGTGACTCATGGTAGAGCCGTCCTTGTTTGCGAAGGAACTTGGCTCGACCTCCCCGTGAATACTTAATCACTCGACCCTTTTGTTTGTTCCGCACGGCAGCAAGTGTCGGGTCAGAATGTTGTTCTTGTACAACAAGTTGACTACACATCAGATCTTGCGGCGATTCAATGATCACTGGGGTGACACAGTCTGGAGCCTCAGTCATGGCTCGTGTTGCCGCAGCAGCCGAAGTCTGAGTAGCAACATCTACGGCACAACTATTTTTGATGCCAGGTATGTTGCCTAAGATGAGGTCAAATAAAGGTTCTGGCATGACAACTGCAGCTGTCAAGCCAGTGAAAAATGGAGACGCCACCTGGATACGTGCCTCAGGGAACAATCTCACTGATCCATCAATAAGTCTAACTTGGATCTGTCGACCTGTATACTCATCAGGCCGAACTAAACTCTGCTTAAAAGAGCAACCTGAGGAACCATTGTCCCTCAGGACATTTACAGAAACACCTCCCACAGACCCTGGCTGAACAAGAAAGGCAGTGTTGCTGGTGGAAGGGTCTGAGGAGGTAGCAGCCAGTCATTCATGAGACTGCGGAACAACCGATGCAGCAAACGTGGCGCCCTGGGAACTAGGTGTCTGAGGAGAGTTCATGATCGGAGGGGGACTTGTGAAGTGTTGGGAAGTACCTGTACTGGTAGAGATGGCACCACCGGGTACTTGTGGAATGAAGGCTGCATTTGCCTCCTGCCTCCGATACACTAATTGACCTGACTGAGGGTAACGTGGCTTGTCCTTGTATTGCTGCTGATGCTTGGGAAACTGCTGCTGGTTGGGGTGCTTGTTGTACCGCTTCCACTCAGGTTTCTGAGTGTTCTGCCCCTGGTCCTTCTGTGGTTTGCTTGGACCTTGACCATTACTCTGAGAACGGCCTTGGTGCTGGGATTCAGTCTGAGATGGCTTCCCAGACTTGGCAGTATCTTTTCTGCTCCAGGTGTTTTGCTTACGAGCTTGATACCCGTATGCAGTAAAGAATGCGTCAGCCTTCTCTGCCATTTGGCTGGCATCTTTCACCTGGCAGATCTTAAGCTGTGCTATGAGCTCAGCAGGCCACGACCTTTCTAGCTGTGTACGCAGCATAAGGTCAATTATCCCCTCACGCGTGGAAGGAGTTTCATCTTTCTCCATCCACTTATTTAAGTAAGCTGTGAGACGATCAAGGAACTGAACAGCTGTCTCCTTGTCTTGGAGACGAGCTCACATGAACTGAACTTTGGCGTCGTCTACTGTGAGACCATACGCCTTAATGAGTGCAGCTTTCATCATCTCATATGTGAGATTGTCTCCACGAATTCTGTGGAGAATATCGAGGGCAGGGCCCTCAAATAGGCTAAGAAACTGAAGCCGCTTAGCTGCCTCATCCAGTTGATACATGTCTGCCATGTCCTCAATACGAGCTATGTACGGCTCGATTCACTCGCTTTCATTGTATGAAGGAAGCTTGATGCGTGGGGTCGCCAGGACATGTGCAGGGAGAACGCTCGTGGAGCTTGGACCAACTGCAGCAGATGTGTCTGAAGCCAAGGAATCTCGCTTGAGCTTCAGCACTTCAAGTTCATGTCTCTCGCGTGCTTCTCGCTCGGCACGTTCGTGTTCTCGTTCTTTGTCTCGCTGTTCACGCTCGTATTCGCGCTGTTCTCGCTCTTGTACTAGCTCGTGTTCGTGCTGTTGTCGCTCGTATTCGCGCTGTTCTCGCTCGTATTCGCGCTGTTCTCGCTCTCGTTCACGAGCATCTTTCTCACGTTCCTGCTCGTAATTAAACCGTGAGAGAACGTAACTCTGTATTTTCTCTGGGTCAGTGAGACCCATATCTTTGGCTTCCTGTACATAAGCACTGGCTGCCATGATGCTAGCTCAATTTACTAAGTAACCGAAACTGAGCACTGACTGCTTAGCGAACAAATGCTAATAAACACAAGTAAAGAGTACAGACACAAGTTAGTGGTGACCAGTCTTATCTAGTTAACTGGCAAAGATTAAAGCAAAAATGCAAATGACTGGGAAGACTCAATAATAAACACAATGGGTACGGCGACTTCCCAGGAGCGAATAAAATCGTCTGGCGTTACCAAAAATAAACTAGAGTTAAGTACTCTATGGATTGATAAAGCAAAATTCACTTGCTAAATTAACGGTAAACACCAGTAAACTTGTGTCTATAAACTTTAATGATAAATACCTAAATATGAATGAGTGAGCACTATCTCGTGAATAGCTTTAGGGTTAGGAGTTAATATCCTGGAATGAGGTCGCCAATTGTCACGGGGTTTTTATAATATCACGGTAATTTTGAAATAAATGCTTAAATGTTATTTAAATTGATAATAATATTCAATAATATTAAAGAGCAGGGACAATGATTGTCTTGCTAAATCGTGCAACGATTCTCTAAGAACGAGAATTTAAAAACTTTCTCCACAGTACACAGCAGAGACTAATTATTCACAATTGCTGAATTACTGTACTGTTAGCCTCTGGAGAAAGTTACTTCACCCCTGACAATAAATAACTAATACTAATAATAATATCAGGCTCTTGCTGATGCTTTAACTCCTATCTGGCACAACGGATTTTAAGTTAATACAACAAGACTGGTCTAAGTACCAGTTATGAAGGCAAACGTTTATGCAAGCTAGGAGCTATATGGAAAATAAGCTTAATTTGGAGAAATGAAACAAGATTTTACTTTACATTAAGCTCAAGGAAAAGAACTGTTAAATTTATTAATCACAAAAATAAATTTAACGTTACAATTCAAATCAATTAAATGAGATGCACTCACTCACTCTCACAAAAGCTAAATACTTACGCCTAGGAAAAACACCTTAACTAAACTCTTAAAACTAGGATTATACAAAAGGAAATACCGGTCGATGAATGCTATGTATCACCCGGGGGGTGCGAGGACTGGATTAACTGTGAAGTGGAGTTTGGGTACTAGCTGACCTCTCACACTGCTGGCACAGGACCTCTCTCCGTCGCAGCAAACACTAGACTGAATTCAAATAATGTATAGGCAGGATGCACAAGCCACCAGCTAGAGAAGGCGTGGCTAACGGTTGAGGGAAGCAGAGGCGAACAATAAAGAAACAATAGTATCGCTCAGTAGCGCACTTAGTGACGTGCATTAAATCGGTCACTTTTGAACAGTGACGAATGTTTTGAAAAGTATACTCCGAAATGGAGAGAGAAACGGTTAACTGAGCGATACACAGTGAGTTTTCCACTAATAGTTCGTGGCTTCTCACAAAAGGGAAATGTCGCGAATTGATTCGTGACAGTGCTGTGGTTAAGATACAGAAGAAAATGACTGAAAAGGGTTTGGACAAACCACAATATATTGGGTGTCAGCATAATATACTGGACAGGATCATAAAGCATGTTTTGGACTTTTTTCTGACAAAGGTTTCCACTAAGCCAAATATGAGTTACGAGTTTGATGAGGAACTGACTGAAAAGTATGCAGAACTCCAAAGTTCTTTTGAAGCAGGTAAGCAATGGAAATGGGTGGAAATCCAGGATGGAGAGATGACTTCAAATTCCTGTATGAATTGTGCAAACCATTCCAATTCTGCAGGGAACAAGAGGCATTTCCAGAAATCAAATGGAGGAAGCTACCATTATTACATAGCACCCACTGGAATTTAAGGGCAATTTACACCCTAATCCCATATATTCTGCTACCAAACTGGAGAGGCACATTGGTGATACCAGCACGCTTTATTGCCTATGGATGGCAAGAGGCGTGGTTTTCTGGTCAGAAAGCAAAGAGATGTCCTATGAAACCCTACTGACCAGCGATAAAGAACTCAAGTGCCCTAGCGCACTGAAGTGACTTGAAACCCACTGGAGCAAGGTGAGATCTGCTCTGAACATACCACGGACCAACATCATTACTGAAAGAGCAGTAAAACTGATGGAGGAGTTGAGTGGAAAGTGCAAGAAGGACATACTTAGATGTGAAGTTTTTGGCAACAAATACACTGTAATTATGTAGTGTGCATCCTACGTTTTATTATTTTTGTGTTTTTTGCAAAACAGTTTGACTTGGTGTGGGAGAAAATTGATGAAATTAAGCAAAATGACTAATACTTTGTGTTTTGTACCAAAATGCTGATCGATTTCCGCTGCAGGCTAATTATTTTTTTCTAGTCATAACCCTATTGTGTGTGTGTGTGTGTGTGTGTGTGTGTGTGTGTGTGTGTGTGTGTGTGAAAATATTTACCGTTGATTTAAGCCCTTCAGCCCAAGGACGCAGCCCTGTAATATATTTTTGTTACCACCAAACCGGTAACATTTGGCTGACTATACCTGAGCACACAGGTAATGAAGAGGTTACTGCAGGCCGTTCCTAAGCGACTCGAGCTCCAAGTCTCTCCCAAAATGAACGAAAGGTATAGCACGAAAAACATAAAGATACTCCACAGGAGTGAAGGATTAACAGGATTACTATGATTACGTATTATTCATTTGAATCAAGTTGTCAGCAGAAGATTATATTTGATTTAGGAGGGTAGTTAGCAGTGAAGGAGTTAATGAAGGATAGATCTGTCTTTCTCCAGTCAGACCATTTTTTATTTTCCAGGGTCATCTGGAGATGGTAAGAGAAAAAGAAAAATTGTAGCTATCGCATAGAGAGTTAATCTCCGCCGCACTGGGTGACATAGTCCTTATTGTGCTCTTACTACCTCCAGATGATTTCATTCAGCTTAACAACAGGCACGGACTGGACACACCGTTATTAACTTTTCTACTTGGCTGTGCTTCCATCATGATTAGAATGGTCGTGAATTAAGAGTAATAAAATAGTAAATGATGTCATCGTACTAAATAAATTAATAATAGACTAGATAATTAACTGGCAGCTTTTGGCACTGACAAGGCAATAGTCGATACCGTAGAGGTGTACTCTACGTGTCTGTAGATTTCGTAACATTATTACTTAGCAGTTTGTTCTGCACAGTATGTCAGCACTGTATCTTCTTGTATGTTATTGATGAAAAGTGTTCTGTATGAAAACGTTATAATAAAAGAAAATTATCAGGAGTAATATGCAAAGGAAATAATCAAGGAAGAGTTGCAATGAATCCATTAAGCCACTTAAAATACATATTAAACATGAATATAACAGTATAAGACAAAAAAACACTCTCCAACACTCAAATGGCGGTGTCAACTCTAGTGTTCTGTTCTAGGTAAGTCAAATAATTTTAGTCAGCTAAGAGTGAGTGTGTTCATTAGTTTCAGCCTAAATTATATTCACAGTAGACCGGAATCTTCTTTCCTAAGGGTGAGTGACCGCCACAATTAACCCTCTCCCAGGCTGGTGGAAGTACGAACTGGGAAGGGATGTGTGGAGGAAAAGTAATGTATGTAGAGATACAAGTGTGTAGGTGTGTGTAGGTGTGGATGTCATCGGTGGGACCAACATATGAAAGTGCATGCTAACAGTAACCCCTTGAAAGTTTGAGATGTTCACAACTAAAAGTAGTTGCTTGATTCAGATGAGTTAGTCGTGGGAGCTTGAGAGTGTGTACCATCAGCCGTTTCATCGTCAGGACAACTCTAGTATTCTGTTCCACTAAGGTAAGACTTATTTACTAAGCTGGGAGTGAGCCATACGATCCTGAGTACTCTTATTAAGATATATTGCTCACTCCCATGGTCAAGACAACTCTAGTATTCTATTCCATCTAACACCAGACGAATTAATTATGGTGAAACTGAGTAATGGGAGCAAAAATGTTATGCATACGATGTCTGATCGAAAAGTATCCAACCATATATATATATATATATATATATATATATATATATATATATATATATATATATATATATATATATATATATATATATTCTCATAAACCAGTGAGGGCAAAGGGATGCCACTCATTGAAACGTGACCTTGAATCGTTGTGCGTATGCTCTTATATGCTCAGCACTACCGGCCAACCTAATCGCTGCCGAGCAGCGTGTGTTTGAGGACGTGTACTACTTGCTCGTCGCATTTTCGTTTTATGCTGATCAGAATCCGGACTTCATGAAGATAATAACTAGCGATGAGTCTTGGGCGTATGGATACCACCCAAAAACGAAAGCTCGGTTGTCACAGTGGAAGTCAACGAATCACAAAGGCCAGAGATGGCATGCTAGGTCTTGAGCAAAGTAAAGTTCATGTTGACAAATTTTTTCGACTACCAGGGTGTTGTTCATTAGGAGTATGCTCCAGAAGGCCAAAGAATCAATAAAGAGTACTACCTGGAAGTTGTCCATCGCCCGTGAAGACGAGAGTTGTGGGAGGCGGAGGACTGGCAGCTCCAGCAAGACAATGCTCCAGCCCACTCATCCCTCCTCATCAAGGAGTTTTTGGCCTGACACAGAATCACACAGGTCTGGCAGGCTCCCTACTCTCCTGACATTGCTCCCTGCGACTTTTGGCTATTTTCCGAATTGAAGATGCCTCTGAAGGGTTCGAGAGTTGAGGGCATAAATGAGATAAACAAAGCAACAAAGATCTCGTTGGTGATCCAAAAAGCTGACTTTGCAAAATGTTTCCAGCAACGGAAAGGCCGCTGGGCTAAGTGTGCTGAGTCCCAAGTGGACTCAGCACACTTTGAAAGGAATTAAAGTCTGAACTCATGAAGTTTATAGATAGATAGATAGATAGATAGGTATAGATAGATAGATAGATATAGATATATATATATAGACAGATAGATCCCACTGGATCCCAGGGGTGCTGGGCGAGGCATTGCACTGGGAGGGCACTGAGCGTACCGCCCTCCGCCTATCAGCTCACAGTCGCGAAGCTCATAGGTCCCTACCCGGGGGTTTCCTACTTTATAAAGACTTGAAAAATCCCAGTTCTGTCCAATACTCTGGACACTGGGCTCCAATGGGGTGTAATATATATATATATATATATATATATATATATATATATATATATATATATATATATATATATATATATATATATATATTGGCTAAAGTTCGGATACCTTTCGATCAGACCTCGTATAACTGATATATCGTTGAGCATAATTTTTGCAGTATGTACAATGTTGGTCGTAAAAAATGCCCTATCCCCTGTTGGCTCAGACTTGTCCTTTGTACCGGCCAATCACTACGGGGCGAGAGGGAGAGAAGAGGGTGGAAATGTTGGAGGGGTGTGTGGAAACAAGGTGAGGGGTGGTGGTGGTAGGGACGATTATAATCTCAGTTAGGACTGTCAGTAATACACTTTGATAGCTAATACTGTGTTGGAGCTTCTGTATGAAAGATTTAGTATACTTAAACACAAGAGTCACTCGCCTGTGAAACAACAGACTCTATAGTTTGGGGAACTCTTAACTATCAGCCAGACAGGTAAGCCTTGTATGTCCAAGGAATTAAGCGTTATAATGAATATCACATGTTGTCATATATAATAAACTTCATAAACCTACAGATGTGATTTCATGTGTATGTGAACTTTTCATAGAGCGACGGTGATGCTTGGCTGCAAGGCAACTATGAGGGGGAAGATGAGAGAAAAGGCAAGTTTGCAGGCAAACAAGAAAACAGAGCACGCCCCTCTGCTTAATCTTTCCCACTTTCTCATCTGTCTCATGTTATGGCCAATCCCTCCCAGTCTGTATTGCACCATGAGTTTCTTTAATGGAAATGTTGGCGAACCCACAGCCTACTGTTAATGTTAATGACAGTTTGTGTTGGACATGTGTTACGTCAGTCGTGTAATAACTTTGTCTTCTTTTGGCGCAGCGTTTGCATTTACGAGGAATATAAATGATTAGGATTCATATGATAAATACACCTCATATCTACCGAGCAAGGCAGTACTCCCAAGGAGGATGGAAAGCTGATGACAGGGAGAGCTGAAGCTCCCATTTCATCAGCCCTCAGGACTAGGTCCCGACCATCCCCCTTTGCTGAACTTTTTCAGTGTCTCAGTAACACAAAGAGTAGGCCAGCATGCTCTCCAATACAAGTTTCTCTATCAACACTAAACTGCATGCACAGTACACACTATACTTCCTTTCCCAAAATTAAAAAATCATGGCAACACTTCACGTGGCCTCGGAGTCCCCAGGGGGGGGGGACCATATATGCCCCCACCTTCCGCCCCTCTCCCGGTGATGACTCGAGCTGCCTGGAACCACTGTCTGACTCTCTTCTTTTTAATCTCTGCAACATTCGCGGCCTTTCGTCTAACTTTCGCTCTGTTGAGCACCACCTCTTCTTCTCTAAACCTCACCTTCTTTTTCTAACCGAGACTCAGCTGTCTGAGGCAACTGACAGCAAACCCTTTTCTGTATCCTCCTACTTTCTCTATCCTCATTTCAAAGCCAAAGGTGGATGTTGCGTATATGTACGATCTATCTTGTTCTCGTGTTCCTGAACTTGATTCTTCTGAATTCTCTACACTTAGGCTTCGGCTTTCCTGTCATTCTCTGACTAAATATATCTGCGCGGTTTACTTATCCCCTAGTTCTACTGACTATCAAAAATTCTTTGACTATCTTACTTCTACGATGAAACACATTCAGTCCATTTCTCCTTTCTCTGAATCTCCATTCTAGGAGATTTCAATGTTCACCACCACCTTTGGCTCTCCTCTCCTTCCACTGATCCACCTGGTGAACTAGCTTACACCTTTTCTATTCTTAATGACCTAGAGCAGCTTGTACAGCACCCTACCCATATCCCTGACTGCCTTGGAGAGAGCTCCAACATACTTGACCTCTTCCTTACTACTAATCCTTCTGCTTCCACTGTTAATCTTTTCTCTCCATTGGGCTCCTCCGATCACAACCTTATCACCTTAACATGTCCTATCACTCCGGTACGGCCTGTGGACTCTCCAAAGAAACGTTGTCTGTGGCACTTTGGAGCTGCGGATTGGGAGGCCCTCAGGCAGTACTTCTGTGATTTTCCCTGGAATGATTATTGCTTCCATGGCCAGGAGCCATCTGAGTGTGCCTTGCGCATTACGTAGGTTATTCTCTCGGGTATGGAAGCATGCATTCCTTTCTCATATCCTCTGACTAATTCAAGAAAACCTTGGTTTTAATCACACTTGTTCTAATGCTGTCCGCAACAAGGAATGGGCCTATAAATTGTACTGGAGCCACCTCACCCTTGAATCACATCTTTTATATGTTTCTGCCCGGAATCGTGCTAAGTCTGTTCTTCGCTCTGCTAAAAATAATTTCATCCGTACTAAATGCTCTCAACTCTCCAACTCGAATTCTTCCCGCTCCTTCTGGCACCTTTCCAAAAACCTTTCTAACAACTTTACCTCATCATCCTTCCCTCCTCTTTTCTACCCTGATGGCTCTGTAGCTATTTCTTCTACTGATAAAGCAGATCTCTTTGCTCAGACTTTTTCCTCCAATTCCACCTTAGACGATTCTGGTGCTGTTCCTCCATCACTTCCCCCCTCTGACTTCGTCATGGATGACAGTAAAATTTCTTCAGCTGATGTATTTTCTGCCATTGCTGGCCTCAATACTAATAAGGCATATGGGCCTGATGGAGTCCCTCCTGTTGTTCTCAAGACCTGTGCTTCTGTGTTCACATCCTGCCTAGACAAGCTCTTTTGCCTTTGTCTGTCAACTTATATCTTTCCTTCTTGCTGGAAGTTTGCTCTCATTCAGCCAGTCCCAAGGAAGGGTGACCATTCCCAACCCTCTAACTATGGTCAAATTGCTTTAACATGCTGTATCTCAAAAGTTCTCGAGTCAATTCTTAATAGAAAAAGTTTAAAGCATCTTTCCTGTCACAATCTTCTTTCTGATCGTCAGTATGGGTTCTGTCAGGGACGCTCCACTGGCGATCTTCTCACCTACTTTTCAGAGTCCTGGTCATCCTCCTTTCGGGACTTTGGCGAAAACTTTGCCATTGCACTTGACATCTCAATGGCTCTCGATCGAGTCTGGCATAAATCTTTAATTTCCAAACTGCCCTCTTATGGTTTCTATCCTTCTATATGTGCCTTCATCCCTAGCTTTCTTTCTGGTCGTTCTATAGCCGCTGTTGTAGATGGCCATCGTTGTTCTCCTAAATCTATCAACAGTTGTCCTTCAGGACTCTGTCCTATCACCAACTCTCTTCCTTTCATTCATCAATGACCTTCTAAGCTGTACATCTAACCCTATCCACTCTTATGCTGACGACTCCACCCTTCACCTTTCCATTCGGTTCCCGCAACGTCCATCTCAGCAGTTAGTTCAACAAACAAGGGATGAGCCTATGGCACACTTAATGTCTGACTTGGCTCATATCTCTGACTGGGGTAAAAATAATCTTGTTGTTTTTAATGCATCATAGACTCAGTCCTTACACCAATCAACCCGACAAAATCTTCCACAGGTATACCCACTAATGTTTAATAATATACAGCTTAATCCTTCATCATCCATGAACATGCTTGGGGTTTCATTTACTCGGGAGTTATCTTGGAAAGATCATATTACATCTCTTGTAAAATCTGCCTGCAAGAGATTGTGTGTGCTAAGCCGACTCCATTCCTTCTTTACCCCATCACAATTGTTGACTCTATACAGGGATTTTATCCACCCCTGTGTGGAGTACAACTCTCATGTGTGGGAAAGCTCCCCACATACAGCTCTTCTCAATAGGGTGGAGTCAAAGGCTTTTCGTCCCATTAACTCTCCTCCTCTTACTGACTCCCTTCAACCTCTGTTTCTTCATCGCACTGTTGCATCTTTATCTCTTTTCTATCGCTACTTCAATGGTCACTGCTCCTCTGAACTGTCTGCATGTATTCCTCCACCTCTACGACGTGCGCGTAGCACCTGTCTAGCAGCAAAACCTCATCCCTTTTCTGTCCAACTCTCTAATGCAAGAGTTGACCATTACTCCCAGTCCTTCATTTATGCAACAGGTCAACTCTGGAACTGTCTTCCTCTGTCTGTATTTCCTGCCAGCTATGATCTCCAGTCTTTCAAACGGAGTGTGTCCAGGCATCTCGAAATGATAGGATCTTGAATTTGTATCTCTCTTGTATTTTGTTTTACTCTTGGAAGGAACAACAGTTGCGGGCTCGCGGCCTTTGGTTCCTTCTTCCTCGCATAAAAAAATATATATATTTTTTTTTTCTGAGACTTTAAAAATCGGGTATTTTTCGCATCCAGGATACAGGATCAACAGGTACATTCGTTTCTCAGCAGAAAGACTGGAATTTGCCGCAAGGGACACGGTAGACAATTCCTTAAATAAGAATCCATCTTGGCCTACCCTATCCCAGTTTAATGTTGGTATTCAGGATCTGTACACATGGTTGATATATACAGTTATCATTTGTAAGCTGCTGTAAGGTAAACAGTGCAAACCAAATACTATCTCTCTATCTATTGCTAAACGCCTTAATCCCGTAAGGGGTGACCACAAACAAATCACCTCCATGTCGCCCTGTCCCCCGCCATTTCACTGCCCTGCTCCCAGCTCACACACCCCTCTCTCATTTACCTCTCCACTCCATCCCTCCATCTCATCCTTGGCCTCCCCCTCATTCTCCCCCCTCCACCTCACTCACATACACTCTCCTCGTCAGTCTCTCGCTCTCCATCCTCCCCACATGGCCAAACCACCTCAGTGTGTTTCTCCTAACGTTTCCTATTACATCCACATCCACACCACAAAGTTCCTTCACTTCCTCATTGTCAGTCTGTCTCTCCATGCGACTCCACATGCTCCTCTCAAATAGCTCATTTCCACTGCTCTCACTCTTGACTTTTGTCCCTCCAACAAGGTCCAAACTTCACTTCCATACGTTAGAATTGGTATCGCAATACTGTCATGTAGCAGCTTTTTCACTTCCAAGCTCACTTTCGTTTCTTATCACTGCCTTCAAGGAACCTGCAACATTTCTTCCCTGTTGCACACATTCCAGCATTTCTCCTCTATACTTCCATCCTTTCTCATCACACTACCCAAGTATGTGAGTGCGTTTGCACTCACTTTTTCCATTTCCTCCTCAACCAGCCTCATTGTACATTCACTGACTTCATTTCTCTCAACGACCATAACTTTACATTCACCTTTAGATTCCGTTTCTTACACACATTCCCAAACTCATTCACCAAGCCTTGCATCTCCCCTTTGTCTTCACTTAACAACACAGTATCATCTGCAAACAACAGTACAGGGAGTTTCCAAACACTGCCCTCTCTCACTAGCGCCGCTCCAACATCCACTGCCGTACCTTGCATCTCTTTTATAACCCCATCCATATACAGATTTAACAACCATGGAGACATGAGACATCCTTGTTTCAGTCCAAGCTTCAAATAGAAAAAATTCACTTTGTTCACTATGCACACGCACTGCAGCCTTAGCACCCTCATAAATACTCTTCACGGCCTTCGACAACTTCCCATCTACCCCATATATTCTTAATACTTTCCGCAATCCTTGTCTATTCATCCTGTTATATGCTTGCTCCAAATCCATGAAGGCCACATACAACTTCTTTCCCTTCTCTAGAAACTTTTCCACTAAAGATCTAAGACTGAATATCTGATCTACACAACCTCTTCCCTTCCTAAAGCCTCCCTGTTCTTCTCCAACTAATTCCTCTGTTATTTCCCTAACTCTGTCAGTAAGTATCCTACCATACTCTTTTACAGTTACACTAAGAAGACAAATGCCTCTATGATTATCACACACTTCTTTTTCTCCTTTTCCTTTGTACAGGGGAATAATTATAGCTGACTTCCAATCCTCCGGGACTCTACCTTCCTCCCAGGCCAATCTGCACATCTTGCCCATCCATTCTACTACTATCTCTCCCCCATGCTTCAGCATTTCACCACACACTCCATCAATTCCTGAGGCTTTCCCCATTTTAACTTTCTTCATTACTTCCACAACTTTCATCCTGCTGATTTTTTCCTCGCTTCTCACCTCTCTCCTTCTCCCAGCCATTCCCCAGCCACTTATAGTTGCATTACTTTCATTCTCTATGTTCACTAATTCCATAAAATGTTCCCTCCATCTGCTCACTTTTTCTTCCTTCTCCACTAGTAATCTACCATATTTATCTTTCGCTTCCCAGCTAACTTCTTTGGCACCCTGTCTAACTTTCTTTACCACTTTCCAGAACATTTTCTTACATTCCCTCCACTTTACACCCAAGTTCCTTCCAAATTCCTCATCCACTCTCTTCTTTCTCTTACTAATCTTTTCACCTCTCTCTTCCTCTCAACATATAACTCTCTCTTCCGTCTCTCAACTTCTTCCACACCTCTGTTTCTCATCCACTCGTTTTATGCTTTCTTCTTTTGTGCCACAGCCTCTCTCACCTCTTCAGTCCACCAAATACACTGGTACATAAATCAGTTAAAACTGTTACATTATTATGGTTATACATGTACAAATAGCACACACACACACACACACACACACACACACACACACACACACACACCACCACCACCACCACCACCAAAGCTAATACAGTAGGTCGCCCAGTGGCCTCCCGTGTCGGGCTGTATGTCAATAGTTTCCCCGACTAAACCTTTAATACAAAAGCTCCAACTCAGTTTTGGCTGTCAAAATGTATCCAAATCCAAACTGAGATTACAAGGAATACTATCTTTCACTAAATTCCTCCATGTATCGTCGCTACCACCACCCCTCACCTTGTTTTCGCCCACCCCTCCAACACTTCCGCCCTCTTCCCTTCCTCTCACCCCATTGTGCCTGGCCGGTACAGGAGACGAGTTTGGGCAACATGGGATGAAGCATTTTTTTTTTGACCGGCATTGTACTTATATGACTGTATTATCATTCATTCGCTTTTATGGTAGGATCAGTGTCCTAATTAAAGTAAAACATTTCATCTCTCAAATAAAATTTCCTTGGGGAAGTTAAGTCTTGCTGTACTTCTCTATAAGGTTGATTTCACTAGGGACTGGAGGGTGGGGAGAATATTCTGCTTTTCATTATATTCTTTATATTCTAACCCTCTGAACCCGGGAACGTATTGTTCATTGCATCCTTGCTATTTCCTTTCGGTTTTAATCAGTTAAGAAAAGACTCTTCGAACTGGAGGTGTCAGATACTTCCTTAATATACCCCTTCATTACAAGCTGCCTTTCCTAAGTTCAACAAATATCGTCAGTCAGCAGCAATAATAGGGAAATAACAACACCTGCATTCGAGTCTTTTGGGGTGCTAATCTATGTGGATTTTAAGATTTCGTTACACCTCTTCTGTGGTGGCGTACTCTACACCCAAACCTTAGTGTCGTCTTGAATGTTACTGAAATGAAGTGTATTGATTATTGACTTGAGTAATTTACATACAAGACAATGACGAGATATATGCAGTATATACCGCTAAGGAAAACATGATAGAAATATCTCCTCTATCAGTTGAAATACTAGCGATGTCAAGGCATGCCTCTTTGGAAGGACAACAAAGTCTGTGCTGTGTGTGAATCTGTGCAACGATACGTGACTCTAAGCACCACAGACCCAGTGACTAAAAATCCCTAAGTATAAATCAAGTGCATAATCTCTCTCTCTCTCTCTCTCTCTCTCTCTCTCTCTCTCTCTCTCT
Organism: Coenobita brevimanus; assembly: GCF_032717465.1. Lineage (NCBI taxonomy): Eukaryota > Metazoa > Arthropoda > Malacostraca > Decapoda > Coenobitidae > Coenobita > Coenobita brevimanus. The sequence continues at coordinate 14,169,109 of NC_137061.1, read as the reverse complement.
CCCTAGCTTCAAAATTACCGGAACACTTTAGAAAGAGACACTGCATACATTGTTTACTTTGTAATCTCCACCCTTCGTAGGTTCGTCCTCTGCATTTTTATTTTTATTTCCTCTGTTGTTACATTACTGCAACTGCCAGTATTGCTACTATTTTTATTATTATTATTAAACCAGGAGAAGGTGGAAAGATATGGTGGATGAGTGTGTGAGGAAGAGAGGTTTGGAAGTCGGTGAGGCTCCCTAGGGAACTGACAAGAGATCGAGCTGGCTAGATGAATTTTGTGAGAAGTGCGTGATCAGGGATTTTGGCACCCCTTGTGAGCATGGCAGCGTCGGATTGACTCAGTCTGATACGCTGTGTGAAGCTGCAGAATGTGGTGAATGTTTTTGGCGTTTCCGGTGGAGCAAGGATTCCGGGGGCTTGAATGATGAGTGAATGGAAGCGTGACCTATTTGGATTGGGCAAGTTTGTGCTGTCTAGACATTGCTACTCCTCACCCTGCCCTTGGGTGGGAAAGGAGGTCCGGATGATGATGATGATGACTAAACCAGGATTCAGTAATAAATCAATATATATATATATATATATATATATATATATATATATATATATATATATATATATATATAGATAGATAGATAGATATACATACATATATACTGTATATATATATTTATCTATCTATCTATCTATTGCCAGACACCATAATCCCGTAAGGAGTGGCCATTTGACTTTGAGTTATTTGTTTTACGGGGAGGGGCACTAACCCTCCACCAACTCACTTGCTGACACGTAGGGAGTACGTATGGTTTGGTTATATGGTTACCACCCAGCGTTGTAAATGGTTTCTTGGTTTACAGTAAACCATTTGGCTTGTCACTCAATGTAAAGCCACCTGTAAAGGAAAGAAAAGCAATGAGAAGTGACAGGAAAGATAGGGGAAATAGGAAGAGAGGAGGGTAGGCACTGAAAAAGAATGATAAAGGCTAAGGAAGAAGTAGGCAGCATTACATCAAGTGGATGATGGTCGCCACCACCTACCACTCTATATATATATATATATATATATATATATATATATATATATATATATATATATATGTATGTATTTATATTTATATGTATGTACAGTATGTGTGTGTGTGTGTGTGTGTGTGTGTGTGAAAAGCCACGTCGAATCTGGTTGTTTTATTAAACAAATGACTTGTTGCCAACTAGTTACCTGAGTATCAGATTAAATATAGCTAACAAGAGTTGTATGTTCAGATAAGACTTTCTGTCACATTTTTGAGCTCTATGCAACTGAAAGCAGGCCAGCTGTACCCCTCTTCATACAGTGTACTACCGTTTTCAAAGGATGGAAAGAGCCTAACCGCCAACTCTCGTGAACTGTTTATAAAATGCGCGCTGTAGCGAAGCTCGGCCTTCTCGTCTGGACTTTCAGGGAGGGACAGCTGAACTGTGGACCTATCGTGAACAAGTTTAATAAATCGGTAGGTTGGCGTTGCATTTTATATAACCATAGGTCCGTACTGGACACAATACTGTACGGTATATGGTACTTTTCTTGTTGCAATTTATTTTACATATTGCACCATAAATTCTGCTGAATATCATGTTAATCATAAATTTTCCAAATACCGGCATAGTTGGCATCCGTACCATACAAGAATATACCGAAGTGTAAATGTTCAGAATTAATCGCTGAGGAAGATATGTTACGAACTCTCCGGTCACTGTCAATACCACCGTAGTTTTCGTCCGTCCGGGTGCCGTTTGCCTCCAGCTTAGAGGCATAATCGTGTCATTTGTAGATGTTCTCTAGCACATCTTCATTCGCGGTACTTCGTGCATATTGCACATTATTATTATGTATATTTGTTTCGGTTCTGAATTGACACAAATTACATAGCACAACAGAGACTAACAGCGTGCCGTATGTCAAATCAACTTAGTGAGGAAGAGGGGTTGCAGCGCCTCCTGCCATTTGTACAGTGCCTCCTGCCATGTGTACAGCGCCTCCTGCCATGTGTACAGCAGTATGCACAATGCTGTTGAACACGACGCGGCAATTTTTTAAAGCGATATTTTCCCATTTTTCACAAACTAAATGTTCATATTACCCGTGATGCTTTCTTTTAAACTTGGCTGAGAATTACCATCTCTCCAACGTGGATGCCGAGTTGTAACAACAGATTAAAACCACGATATATATATATATATATATATATATATATATATATATATATATATATATATATATATATATATATATATATATATATATATATTATGCGAGGAAGAAGGAACCAAAGGACGCGAGCCCGCAATTGTTGTTCCTTCCAAGAGAGAAACAAAGTACAAGAGAGAGCCAAATTCAATGGTGATGATAGTAACAGGAATCGTGTCTTTTTCTGCCGCTGAACTACGGGGAAATGCTGCAAAAGGACCAACATATTAGGGCAGTAAACGTAAAAAAGTTTTCGGTGATTCATTTCTTTTGAAAGTCGGTGACAGTATATTCATGGATTACTAAAATGAATCGCTGAGAAAGAGAGGTTAGGAGATCTGAACTCCTAGACCCTTGATAACAAATAGTTCTGAACGATCTTACTTGCTTCCCAGCTATAACGAATCCACTATTTCTAGTATAAATAAGGCGCGTGACTAAATAATGGTGTATTTTAAAAGTTTGATCGACAAAAAAATAATGAACATCTTTTCTAGTCGTATCACGCTAAATATCTGATGTTTGGTAAATTCATAACACTTTAGGAAATGCGATTATATTCAACTTCTTCGGAGATTTCGTGACCTTCTAATCTGCGAATTATTTTGCACATTAAATCTCAGTGTACTCCTGCATGCTGTTGATGCAAACTGTCAATATCAAAATAATATAAATAACACAAACAATGATAGGTGCTTTATGTACAATAAATCCCTAAAGAAGAGGTACAATGAAGCCTTCTATTCCTTCTACAATACGAGTAGCACTGTATTTCTTCAGCCTCAAACCTCTGGGCATGTCTAAATGAACGGATCCCGAATCTAGTTTTCCACTGTATGACTTTCTTGGGAAGATAATCAATACTAATGAAGATTTTAGCATCTGGTTTCCTCTGTTTGCATAAAAAAGATTACTTGCGGAATGTAAAAAAACTATTAATAGCAATAATAGCCCTGTGCCAACATTCTCTCTCTCTCTCTCTCTCTCTCTCTCTCTCTCTCTCTCTCCTTCAGTTGGAACGGTAGCCGTCATGGAATGGCGTCAATTTTTACGGCGAGACTGTTTGCTTTCCATATCATTTTTACTTTCCCACAGCCGGTTTATGTGATTTTTACTGACTCCCTCAGTGCTCTAGCCTTTCTGCACTGGAGTCTTTTAATTAATCTCATTCCCTGGTATTATCAATTTTAGTGTGGCTTCTTCTTGGCCGTCGTGAGAGGCTTTGTTGGGTTCGTGCCCATGTGGGGGTGTCCAGCAATGAGCGGGCTGATGTGCTGGCCAAGGTAGCATCGGCTCACCTTCCAGCTATTGTGGAATCCCATCCTCCTTTGCACTGGCTGCCTGCTTACGGGTTTTATCGTTTTACTGCTGGAAGTATTCGGTATTGTTGGCAAAACTATTGGGATATGGGGGTGGAGGGAAGGGGGGCTAACCAGATGCTTGCTATTTGTGGAGAGGTTGGCTCCTTTACTTGCTGAGGTTTGTCTCGTCTGTGTAAGTTGCCTTTATGTCGATTACTAATTGGCCACACCAGGCTCTCTCATGGAGGGCCCCCCCCTCCCCCCTCCTTTTTGAGGATTGCTTGGTGCCCCTGACTGTCCGGCAGTTGCTGGTGGAGTGCTCCAGTCTTGGGGATTTATGCCATAAGTACCTCTCTGAGCACCGGACGGGTGATGACTCGTACCGTCTTTCATCGGTGTCTGGGAAGGTGGCCTGTTGTGTGGGAGGGGAAATCTCAACCTGTGGAGGCAGCTGGACTGCTTCATAAGAGTTAGTGTTCGGTGCCTTGTTTTGGGCGTTTAATGCTTCTTTTTCATGCTGTTAGTGATTTTAGTGTATTTTAATTGTTTTAAGTATTCCATGTACTTAAACATATTACTTCAGCATTACTTAAAAGCGTCAGAGTAATATGCCAAAGTTGTCGGAAAGGCAGTGTCCGGCAGCTAACCAATAAAAAAATAATATCTATGACGTAAGATTTTTTTTTTTTTTGGGGGGGGGAGCCTGGGTAGTTACGTCGTATGGCATGTAAATCGAAATTGAAAGAAGTGTCCAGTAAGTCAAAGTGGTATACTGTGTTGCAACAAGGTTCAATATAGCTTTGGACTAGGGATTTTAGTGACATATTGGATGGTTTCATAGAAGTGATATGGGTTTTAGATTAAGAGTTACTAGGTAGTATATTTATTTTCATCTATTGTGGATGGCTAAGGAAGAAAAATATTTATGATTTCCCTTGGCACGAAGACAAGAGATGTTCTATAATATTCGATCCTGTATGGAACTAGAGCATTTGCATCTCCGAAACTGATCTTTAAGGCTGTTTACAAAATCGCACTGCAGAAGAGACCGTCTTGGGGAAACAGGAAGGCTGTTTACAAAATCACACTGCAGAAGCGACCGTCTTGGGGAAACAGGAAGATCGTCACTCCCGCCATCACCTCCCCATCCTAAGTCCACGCTTACTTCCCCAGCATATTTCAGTAACTGACAACATGTTCATTCTGATTTTGGTTAAAGCTATGCACACACAACAGAAAATTATACACTTACGAACGTTAACACAGATCCTAAACTGGGATAGGACACAGCCTGGTGCTACGTATTGACTAAAATAGACGACTGATTTCCACAACATCCAACGACATTGCTTTAATAATTCTCCTATTAATACGAATGAACAAGTCCTGAATAAGATACCCCAGGTTTGTATTCAGTATGGGCGGTGGGTTGCCGTATCAAACTACTAAGGAGAGAAGGATCATTTCTAAGATCATTAAAACCATCTGATAATAACAAGATGAAATGTAGGTATACTATTTGTACTGACTTGGTCTAAACTTGTTATATCTCCCTCTTGAAAAATGAGTTGTAACGATACATTAACCCTGAAATATGGTGCTAGTCACACACACACACACACACACACACACACACACACACACACACACACACAAAATGTTAAAATTTAGATAGGATGCAGAGACGCATTATTGGTTTCTTTTGCCACTGACTTATATGGAATAAGGTGCAAGTGGAGAAAAATCTGGGTCAGGTTAATGTGAAAAGAGTATAGCCTAGTTATGATTTCACACGTCCTGTTAATGCCAAGCTTAGATGTGGCGTCCCGGTCGCGTCGGCCTGAGTACAATTTTTGGGTCAGCACGACCCTCAGTCACAACCACGGTGGCACTGCCTTACTGATTCTTTTTTACTTATTTATTTATTTACTTTTCTTTTTGTGACAATGATGATGACGATTATGACGACCACTGTCATTACCACTGTGATGACGATGACGACAATGATAATGATAATGACTGATAAATGATGATGATGATGATGATGATGAAAATAATAATAATAATAATAATGAGAAGAAGAGGATGAAGAGAAAAAAATAATAATTTACCTATCTATTGCCAGACACCTTAATCCCGTAAGAGGTGGCCACAAACAAACCGCCTCCATGTCGCCCTGTCCCTTCCCATTTCACTGCCCTCGCCCTAACCTCTCCACTCCATCCCTCCGTCTCATCCTCTGCCTTCCCTTACCCCTCCCCCCCCACCTCACTCAAATGCACTATCATTGTTAGTCTATCACTCTCCATCCTCTCCACGTGGCCAAACCATCACAGTGTATTTCTCCTAACGCTTTCTATCACACCCATACCCACACAACAACGCTGCGTCGCTTCCTCATTTGTCAGTCTGTCTCTCCACGTAACTCCACATGTTCCCCTCAAGTAACTCATTTCCACTGCTCGCACTCTTAACTTGTGTCCATCCAACAAGGTCCGAGCTTCACTTCCATACGTTATAATTGTTATCACAATATTATCATGCACCGACTTTTTCTCTTCCATGCTAACTTCCCTATTTCCTATCATTGCTTTCAAAGAACCAGCAACCTTTCTTCCTTGTTCTACTCTTTCAAGCACCTCATCCTCCAAAAATCCATCCTTACTCATCACACTACCCAAGTACCTTAAAATTTCTTCAGCTGATGTATTTTCTGTCATAACAGGCATCAATACTAAGAAGATATATGGGCCTGATGGAGTCGCTCCTGTTGTTCTCAAGAATTGCGCTTCTGTGCTTACACCCTACCTAGGCAAACTCTTTCGCCTTTGTCTATATCAACTTGTACCTTTCCTTCTTGCTGGAAGATTGCTCTCATTCAGCCAGTCCCAAAGAAGGGTGACCATTCCCAACCCTTTAATTATCGTCCAATTGCTTTAACATCCTGTGTTTCAAAAGTTTTTGAGTCAATTCTTAACAGAAAAATTTTAAAGCATCTTTCCTATTACAACCTTTCTGATCGTCAGTATGGTTCCGTCAGGGACGCTCCGCTGGCGATCTTCTCACCTACTTTTCAGACTCCTGGTCATCCTCCTTTCGGGACTTTGGCGAAAGCTTTGCAGTTGCACTTGACATGTCAAAGGCTTTTGATCGAGTCTGGTATAAATCTTTAATTTCCAAATTGCCCTCTTACTGTTTTTACCCTATCTGTTCCTTCATCTATAGCTTCCTTTCTGATCGTTCTATAGTCGCTGTTGTAGACGGCCATCTTTCTTCTCCTAGATTGATCAACAGTGGTGTTCCTCAGAGCTCTCTCCTATCACCAGCTCTCTTCCTTTTATTCATCAATGACCTTCTAATCTGTACATCTAACCCTATCCACTTATACGCTGATGACTCCGCCCTTCACCTTTCCATTCGGTTCCCACAACGTCCATCTCAGCAGTTACTTCAACAAACAAGGGATGAGGCTATGTCACACCTAACGTTTGACTTGGCTCGTATCTCTGACTGGGGTAAAAATAATCTTGTTGTCTTTAATGGATGAAAGACTCAGTTCTCACACCTCTCAACCCGACAAAATCTTTCACAGGTGTACCCACTACTGCTTAGTAATACTTAGCTTAATCCTGCATCATCCTTGAACATGCTTGGGGTTTCATTCACTCGGGACTTATCGGGACTTATCTTGAAAAGATCATATTACATCTCTTGTAAAATCTGCTTCCAAGAGATTAAGTGTGCTAAGCCGACTCCGTTCCTTCTTTACCTCTGCACAACTGTTGACTCTATATACGGTTTTTATCTGCCCCTGTATGGAGTACAATTCTCATGTGTGGGGAGGCTCCCCACATACAGCTCTTCTCAATAGGATGGAGTCAAAGACTTTTCGTCTCATTAACTCTCCTCCCGTTACTGGCTCCCTTCAACCTCTGTCTCTTTGCCGCACTGTTGCATCGTTCTCTCTTTTCTATCGCTACTTCAATGGTCACTGCTCCTCTGAACTGTCTGCTTGCATTCCTCAACCTCTACGACGGGCGTGTAGCACACGTCTAGCAGCAAACTCTCAACCCTTTCTGTCCAGCTCTCTTATGCAAGAGTTAACCGTTACTCCCAGTCCTTCATTTATGCAACAGGTCAACTCTGAAACTGTCTCCCTCTGTCTGTATTTCCTGCCAGCTTTCAAACGCAGTGTTTCCAGGCATCTCGAAATGATCAAGATCTTGGCTCTCCCTTGTATTTTGTTTTCTCTTGGAGGGAACAGTTATTGCGGGCTCGTGGCCTTTGGTCCCTTTTCCTAACATAAAACAAAATAACTTAAGTATTTTTCCATTTCCTCATCATCCAACCTCACTGTACTATTGCGGACAGGAGTTCTTAACCACCCTCGTCCAGCCAACCTGTGTATGTGGCAGAGTCGCATTCACGAGCACAGAAGTTGCCTTCGATGCATTTCTGTCGAAAAATATTCCTTCAGCTTTGGGCTTGTACTAATGGATAAAGCAATAGTAATATTTACTTTGAAGGTTTGACTCTGATAACACGAATATATCATACTGATTATTTAATAACTTGTGTCTCGTATAGAGCCAAGCAAGTGATAAATATGTATATTTGGTTCCACTCCACGACTTCCTGTAGCTCTGAACCAGCGAACACAGAGTGAACAGGTTCGAAGCATTCATTTGTTACCAGGAGAGAGAGAGAGAGAGAGAGAGAGAGAGAGAGAGAGACAGACAGAGACAGAGACAGAGACAGAGAGACAGACAGACAGACAGAGAGTAGCGGGTGCCTGTGAGTTTTAGAGGAATGAGGTGGAGAAATGAGGTGCTCAACACAGTTAAACAGGGATTTTTCCTTTCGTTTCGGTTGGCTTTCTATGCCTAAATGACTAAATGAAGGTAAATTATGAAATATAATAACTGGATGACGAAGTGGTAATAGGGTCTGGCTAGTGGTTGTTTGGTCCAAGGTGTGCAGTGGTAAGCCTAAATCCAGGCAACGATCGTTGTTAAAAGTTGGATATTTTAGGTCCCATTCATTGTAAATATCTCCATGTATGGTTACAGTACGTGTATGCCCCTATGGACCTATTATCACCCCATGAATATTTTTATCAATGGACATTTTCACCACTCGGAGCACAATCCCCCATGGACCTATTTTCCTTAATGACTTTTTTTTTTAAGACGCCTACTTACCTACGTAACCTATTTTCCCAGAACTAAGATTCCCCACTGATGTATTTTCTCCCTACGGACCAATTTTTCCGTCGACCTTGAATCTCTCTATGAATGCAGGTTTCCTACATGGACGTATACCCATGGATGTATTTTTCACAATGAACCTATTTTCCCCATAAACCTGTTATCCGACGTGGTTATATCACCCACTGATGCGTGCAGTTGAAACACAGACCTCAACCAACAGACGTATTGTTCGATGGACCTGTTGTAACCCACTGGATATATATACCTACTTCAGCATGATTCCATAATAATATCCCCTGTGCACCGATTTTCTGCACACTGATCTATTCCCAACTCGGACGTATTCACTCGAGTGACCTAATCCCAGTGGCCTGTTTTCCCACAATTCCTCCATCCACCTACACACCCACCCATCAACGCATATACCCACAACCTTACTCAATACAGTATGTCTCAAAAGTAGGACGACACAAACCCGTCTCTTGCCTTGTCCTACAGGTAGCCCCACCACCCACCCCATTTAAACAATGCATGAACCCCACTCCACCCCACTTAACCAACCCAACAACCCTTTCCCTCCCTCTCGCCCACTCACTCCACCTAGTCCGCCTGTGAAACAACCTGCCTACACTAACCAATCCACCCACCCAGTTACCAACCTACCAATCCGCATATCATGCTCCACAAGTCAGATGACTCTCAATTCAACACACACACACACACACACACACACACACACACACACACACACACACACACACACACACACACACACACACACAGAGGCGGGGTGGATTTCCTTACACGAAAGATGAGTCTCACCGCTTAACTCAGTCTGTCGATAGAAAATAGTACCGGGTACTCTTTACAGGGAGTTTGCCAGGCCGTAGATAAGGGGCTTCATTCCGGCTACATACACATGATTTAATGCGATACGAGTAAATTAGGTGCTCGAGCTAAACAGGGAATTTTTCCTTTGGCTGATGACGAAGGAGTTTATTTATCCCAGGATAACGTCTCGTCGGACAAAATGAAAGACTGGTTTTATTCTGGGTAACGCCAGTTCACTGTCAAATAATTTGGCAGGCCGCGTAACTTCTGTTAGATGCCTTATGTTCGCATTTTTTTTCTCTCTCGGGTGGTTGGCACCTGGAGATTTTTGGCAAACTCATAAGTATTTTTCTCATTAACTGGATATTTCTCTCTGGACAGAGAGGCAAATTGCTTTCTTTTTGTTAAATCAACAGCATCTATCTCCTAAATCATTATTTCAACGAACGCAATCCTAAATATATATATATATATATATATATATATATATATATATATATTTATATATATATATATATATATATATATATATTGTTACGGAACAGAGAGAGATAATGAACACTTCAAGTGAGAATACTAAAATCACTACTGTCCCGTAAAGTTCCAGGTTCAAAACAAAAGAGTTAGGTAAAATTACAAGTTAAAGTTTAATGCTCAAACTAACAACTAAACATTCAGGACTCATAAGGATAATGTAATGGCAAAACAGGTTACATATATGGTTAACTGCAATAGCCTCTATTAACACGAAATTAGCAAGAGTAAATTTTTCTAAGTCAGCCCTGATAAAATGAGAAAACCGGATAATGCTCAGTTAATGCAAGATATATTATTACAGATACAAAATATTATTAATAATGGCTGACGTCAAAAACTCCACATGAATCACAAAAACCTCACCAGGCCGACGAATTAACACCTTATGCTATACAGTACAAGAAAAATTGTAACACCTATACTCAAATTATACAGCAGCTAGATGGCTGGAGACTTCCTGAGCACTCACAAAGATAATACACTATACAGGAGAGGACAGAGATGTGAACCAAATGAGGAGTAGATCTAAGTGGCAATTAATGCAGAGACTGAGCTCATTATATAGGGGCCGGCAGAGCTTGATTCAACTTGCAAGAAGGACGCGGAAATGAAGGCACAGGGGAGGAAGAGTTGACAGTCCTGCTCTGAACAACAGAAAGAACGACTTACTCTACTATAAGGGGAGAAGGGGGGAGTGAGGTAGAACACGCAAGCCTGGTCACTATGGAAGCCACGAGGCGAACCGTGATCAAACATGTAGCATACTGTACGTTAAAATTATACAAAGGATGATGAAATCATAGGTTATGTAACCATCCATCCATCCATCCATTGCCAGACGCCATGTATCCCAAATGGGGTGGCCAATGGCTTAGAGTTAATTGTTTTACAGGGAGGGGCACTAATCCTCCACCAACCCCACTTGACGTAGGGATGCCAACAGCATCTGGTGTTCCCAGGCGGTCACCCATC